>NC_140244.1:8188487-8430987 GCF_949987555.1 Borostomias antarcticus
GGGTCTAGAGATATAGGGGTCTGGGGGTCTAGAGATATAGGGGTCTGGGGGTCTAGAGATATAGGGGTCTGGGGGTCTAGAGATATAGGGGTCTGGGGGTCTAGAGATATAGGGGTCTGGGGGTCTAGAGATATAGGGGTCTGGGAGTTGGGAGCAGACTGTTTGATAGCGTTGCCACGGCTACCGGACAGCTGGCCGACAGGAGATGAAGAGCAGAGCAGAGGAGCGCTGGCTGCAGTCGAGCACGTATTTCCATCCTAACACTTTGACTGTCTCCCCCCCCCCCCCCTGTAGTGTTCAGGGTTTGGACTCTCTCTCCCCCCCCTGTAGTGTTCAGGGTTTGGACTCTCTCTCCCCCCCCTGTAGTGTTCAGGGTTTGGACTCTCTCTCCCCCCCCTGTAGTGTTCAGGGTTTGGACTCTCTCTCCCCCCCCTGTAGTGTTCAGGGTTTGGACTCTCTCTCCCCCCCCTGTAGTGTTCAGGGTTTGGACTCACTCCTACTACTGTAAAACATCCTGCCTCTCAGACACAAGTTCCCAGTGTGCATTGTGTGTGTACATTTGTGTGCTCTCACGGTGGAGTGTATCTATGAGCCTGTTCTGCTAAGTGCTGACTGTGATTTGTTATATGATTCACTTAAATATCATATTAGAGACTACAGGGATAGCTAACACATAATGGCCTATTAAGTAGCCAACTTCTCTGTAACTATTTGTGCACTCTACTGTTAGTCATCTCTCTTATGAAGTATTTAGCCAATGGTTACTGCTCTGTTAAATGTTCTTAGCCAATAGACAAACATTTTCCAGGAGCTTGCTCGATCGTCTCGTTGAGAGAGGTCAGGGAAGAATTTTTACAGCTCACTTATCTGTTTTTTTGCTTCCCTCTGGAATATGTAGGGATGGGATGTATCCCCACCTCCCTTGTTATCTATAAAGCGCATTGTGTTGCCTGTGTGTATGAAATGCGCTATACAAATAAAGTTTGATTTGATTTGATACAGACGTGTACAGTGAAAGTGTGTGTGCGCCTGTGTGTGTGTGTGCGACTGTGCGTGTGTGTGTGCGACTGTGCGTGTGTGTGTGTGCCTGTGTGTGTACGTGCGACTGAGTGTGCTAGTCGGTCCGCACCTTTGTACTCGGGGGTGAACTCCTTCATCTCGGGGGGCAGGGACTCGTAGAAGCGCTGCTCCCGGGTGATGAGGGGCTTGCAGACCGTGTGGTCGTCGTAACGCATCATGCTGCTGTGGCCGCCCACCTGGTGCACGAAGGGCTCCAGGGGCACGCCCCCGCCCCTCCGGCCCCCGCCCCCCGGCCCCCCCTGGGCCGGCCCTCCTCCTCCCACCTGGCTGGCGCCGTGCTTGCCCGCGTCCATGCCGTGCGGGAGGCACATGACGTTGGCGGGCCGTGCGCCGGCGGCGTGGGCTCGGGCGCGCAGGCCGGGTGAGCGGGGCGGGGGCGGCTGGGAGCGCACGCTGCCGCCGGGAGGGGGAGGAGCCAGCCCGCCGGCCACGCCCACCGAGCGACCAATCCAATCGCGGCTGGGGGGGGAAGGGGGACAGAGTTAATCATGACGTCGCAAATGCCACAGTGCGCCTCAGGACACAATAGCTGCAGATGCAGGATGAGACACACACACTAGGGCTGGGTTAAAAAAATCGATTAATCGATTCTGAATCAAATGATTCAGAATCGATTCATGAATCCCAAAATCGATCTTTTATTTAATGAATAGTTAATTAATTAATTCAATGATTCATTCATTCATTCATTTTTGGAAATCAGTATCGATACCCAGCCCTAGTATTGATGTGTTGCATAACTTGCCAGTCATGTAATTAAGATTACAGCTAAAGTTTTAGTAACACTAACCGAATCGATATTGAATCGAATCGTGATAATCGATTCTGAACCTTGTGAATCGGAATCGATTCGATTCTTGAAATTCGAATCGATACCCAGCCCTAACGCACGCACGCACGCACGCACGCACGCACGCACGCACGCACGCACGCACGCACGCACGCACGCACGCACGCACGCACGCACGCACGCACGCACGCACGCACGCACGCACGCACGCACGCACGCACGCACGCACGCACGCACGCACGCACGCACACACACACACACACACACTGTGTGGCAGTGAGAGGCCATGTTGGACCATCTCTCTCCAGGTCTAATGGGTGGCAGGACGCCAGACACAGCTCTGGCCTGCTTTAATACGACCTATACAGCTACCCATCTGCAGGCCTATTACATTACCCTGGACCCCATCAGCAGCTAATTTGTGGGTGTGTGGGTGCGTGTGTGTGAATGAGTGTGTGCGTGTCGTCCTTAGAAGGTTATAAGCCACTGGAGCACCAGTGAGACTCCAGAGGGCGTTAGCTAATTGAGTGATTGATTTGGTCAATCTACACACACCCTGCATTCCCAGCATCTTCCATTAAGCCTGCATGTGTGTGTGTGTGTGTGTGTGTGTGTGTGTGTGTGTGTGTATGTGTGTGTGTGTGTGAAAGGTCTCCTTAGGTATCATGGGATTGGGAAAGCAACATGGGGGCTTTCAATCTGTTAGTCTTGGAGCTCAGAAATCTCTTTCAAGTCCACCCACACACACACACACACACACACACACACACACACACACACGGAGGAGGGAGGGCACCACAACCCTCACACCTGCTGTGCATGTTCCACTTCATATTCACCTTCACACACACACACACACACACACACTCACACTCACACTCACACTCACACTCACACTCACACTCACACTCACACTCACACTCACACTCACACACACACACACACACACACACACACACACACACACACACACACACCTTACTGACCGCAGGATTAGACCCAGTGACATTGGACAGTCCTATCATTCTCATCCCAGCCTCTCATATCATCTTTATCTCATTAGCTTAAGAGCTGATGACCTCATCCTGAAACCCAGTCTGTGTGGCCAGCAGCTCTCAGGCTGGGTGGCAAGTTAACAGGTCTGGATCACGGGTCACAGCTCACTGGCCGCATGTAACCCCAATCTCCAGGGCGACATGGGAGACCTGGGAAGGAACTACACCGTATACTGCCGGCTCTACACAGACTTGGCTCGTTGCCTCCAGTGGCACAAGGAATCAATATCAACACACTACGAGCAGATACCGTAGATGGCTTCATTAGATTAGGCTGCAACGGAGCACAATGTTTAGAGTAGCTAAACAGGAGGTTGTTTGTTTGTGCAGCTGTCAAGACTGTTTAGTACATCTCCTGACGGGCTGGGCTATGGACCCGGGTCAACTCAGATGGGACTACCGCTCCTTGGACAGAACACAGGACATTACATCTTACCAGCTCGTACACACCCTAGACAGGTCCACAGAATCTCGGCATGTTAGGAACAACATACCTACTGTAACATGTTTATATGAGCTCTAGAACTGTATACTTATGACCCTATGGGCCACTAGGCTCCAGAACTATTGATTCTCAAGGCTACGTACTTACTTATCTACAGTATACTTGTATTTCTTTTTGCATGTACTGTATATTTGTATCTGATTGTGTTAGGTGTACATTGTCTTTTGATGCTGAAACAGTGCAATTTCCTCACTACTACCACTACTACTACTACCTACTACTACTACTACTACTACTGCTGCTACTACTACTACTACTACTACTACTACTACTACTGCTACTACTACTGCCATTACTACTACTACCACCACTACCACTACTACTACTACTACTACTACTACTACTACCATTACTACTACTACTACTACCAGTACTACTACTACTACCAGTACTACTACTACTACGACTACTACATCATACACCTACTGTAGATCACACTCCCCCAATCACAATAACAACTGTAAAATGGGACATTGTGTGTGTGTGTGTGTGTGTGTGTGGTGGAGGGTCTGACCCTACATGGTGAGGCAGCTGCTCCAAAGCCGAGGCAGAGATTGAAGGTTGGACCAACAACCCAGTTACAGCACTGACATGACCGTCGGCATTTCCAGCACCTTACAGTCAAGGCTAAAGAGGTGAAATTCCTTGGACCCTTTTGCTATTTTCCGGCCAACACTTTCTCCTCTTACACCAACACACTGAGCTGCACACACACTGAACCTCACGAGATCTGGGACCACAGGCCTGTTATGACAAATACAGATTTCTTCTTCTACAGGCTGGCTAAAGAACAAGATGAGTCCTTCGATGGATCAGATTATCACTACATAGGACAAACTATGTAGAATGAGAATTAGAAACTGAGGGGCGAATTCACTAAAGTGGAATTGCAGCAGTTAACTGCACCATTACATTGTGTCAGTTGCTCCAGCTATGTGCGCCGTTGTCACTAAAGACATTGCGCTAATAATATCCCAGCGCAAACACGCCCATTCGGTGTTTGCAGCTGAGTGCAATTTGCTGCTGATATAGGAAATGACTACTGCGCATACAACGCATACAACTCGTATGCATATCATTGGACAATGGCAGAGAGAAAAAGAACGATACGATTTTCAAACCGCGAACTTGAAGTCCTCACGGACGAGGTTCAAAAACATGTCTCAGCTTTATGGAAAAAATATCACGTCTGCAGCAAAGAATTATATTTGGGGTTTAATTTCCCAAGCAGTCAGTGCCGTTGGTGTGTGTGTAAACGCGGAAATACGGACTGCAAACGGATGTGGAATGATTTGAAAAGACGACACACACACCCCTTGCGCCTAAATACCACGTCTTTGAAAGCGGAATTATTTCCCTTTAACTGCGTGAGGCAATTAGCGCTGATCTTTGTGAATTGGGCGGATTTTGCAATAATGTTCATTTGCATAGAAAGGGGAACATTCTCCACCCATATTACCTAATTTAAATATCAGCTAATAATACCGGCGCAGAGAAATGCTATTACGCAGTTAACACCGTATTTCACCCTTTGCGAGGGATTTGTGAATAGCAAAGTTTATTTTCGACTTATTTGCACAGGTTTTGCGTCAGGAAAAGCTGTGCAATCCTTGAGTGAATTCGCCCCAGAATGTTTTATTTGAAATTGTACATTTCACATATAAGGAATTTGACTCGGTGGATGGTGCACAGAGGACTTTCATATCAGAAAGATGAAGCCTGGAGCCCGTCTACTTTTGGTGCTTGTTCTTATTAGTGCGGCTGTAGCTCAGTTGGTAGAGCGGGTCGTTCAATGATCGAAGGGTCAGTGGTTCGAATCCCAGCTCCGACTGTCCACATGTCGATGTGTCCTTGAGCAAGACACCTAACCCCAAATTGCTCCCAATGAGCAGGTTAGCACCTTGCATGGCAGCTGCCGCCATTGGTGTGTGAATGTGTGTGTGAATGGGTGAATGAGAGGCCATTGTAAAGCGCTTTGAGTGCCGCTAAGGTGGAAAAGCGCTATATAAGTGCAGTCCATTTACCATTTTACCATTTACCATATTAGACCCTAGAGAATGCGTTGAGCATATCCACTAGTGCAATAACACTATACAGCCCGTGTTTCTGGAACCTACTCCTGAAAGGAAACAAATTGTGTTGTGGACACGTTTTAAATGAACAGTCAATTATCATACAATCTTATTGCATGGCCTTTTTCTGTCTCCATGTTTTTATTGATTTATTTGTCAGTTTTCATTTTTTGTCTTACAGAAAGAAAATCATTGAGGTTCTTATATAAACTTATTTAATCACGTTATTTTAGTTCACTATACTTACTTTCGAATAAATGCTTACATTTTAGACCAAACCCAAAATATGATGGGCCTTTATGCTGGGTTTATAGATACATTTAAACTAGAAAAGCCTACTCCACTGACATTCAAAAAGTGTACATGCTCACGGCGTGCACCATGGGTGGGGGACGACAGGTTCACTGTGCACTTGTTTGTATTTATCCTCACCAGGAGGAGCTGACTCACAAGCTGTGTCTAAATAAACATGCTGCTGCTACCACCTCTGAACTTGTGTGTGTGTGTGTGTGTGTGTGTGTGTGTGTGTGTGTGTGTGTGTGTGTGTGCGCGTGCGTGCGTGCGTGCATGCACTCCTGAGCACTTTGCAAGGCATGCTAAGCTATGTTTGTCTCGTGCCAGTAAGTCACAGCAGCGCTAGGCAGTGCAGGGCCGGGCAGCGGGGGAGAAGATGCCCACATCACCCAGCTGACTCCACCAGCCCTACGGCCTCACCTCAGGCATGCTCTCCATGGCAGCCAGGAGAGACACGTCACCATGCGCTATTAAAAAGGCCTTGACGTGTCAGCGGGGGTCGGCTTAAAGCTGACAATAAGATAGAAATGGAGCCTGACAGCTTCTGTCATCATTTCCCATTCATCTCAACGCCACATTCATTTCAACGGCAAGTGTCAACTGAACGCCATCTTGGTGACCACCAGGATCTCTGACAGCCCGTCAGACATGATATTCGACTTTCTCTCTGAAATATTTTCAGAAAATCGAATGTATTCGATTATCGGTATTATATACATTTTGCATAGAAAATGATGCATACAATGGAACTGCCAGTACCAGTTCTAACCACAAGAGGGCACTCGCCACACCAACAGAGTTTTCGAGTCCGTCTATGTGTTCACAGGATTCAAGTATTCAAGTAATGTTAATACTCAGTCAACACAGGTGACATTTAGTGCAAACAGGGTCCTTTTATTTAGCCAACTCAAACCAAAACAAGAGGAATAGCCTGCAGTGCTGGCCCACTTGATCGTATTCAGTGCTTGTTTACAATGTTGCTGCCGGCTGCCAAGAAGACGCGCTCCGATCTTACGGAAGGTATTTCCTCACCACTTACACAGATAAATACATGTAGATAGTTGTTAAGGTCATCAGGGTCCAGACCAGGCTTTTTGAGGATGGGGGTGACTGAGGCGGTTTTGAAACTGGTGGGTACTACGCCAGATTTGAGTGAGGAATTGATCATGTCCACCATTAGGGGAGAGTGTTGGGAGGCCCACCGTGCTGTGGGCGTGGGGTCCAGAGGACTGGTGGAGGCCTTGGCCTTAGCGGCCAACTTAGCGACTTAGGACTTAGCGTCTACTGGGGAGAAGGTGGAGAGGCAGCGTTGGGGCAATGCTGCTGAGGGCTGTGTGGAGGGCTGAGGTGAGTGTGGAGGGGGAGGGGCAGACGCCAGAATCTGCAGATGGATAGCATCCACTTTCGCCTGGAAGTTTTGCTCCAGGAACTTGGAGCAGAAGTCGGCACCTGGGGGGTGGGGAGCTTCGGGGGGGCGGAGTAGGCGGTTGAGAACAACGATCTGGGGTGCTTTTGCTGGGAGTCAATGAGAGTGGAGTAATATTGTGTCTTGGTCTGGGAGAGTGCTTCTTTATAGGACCTCACATGGTCTTTAAAGGCCAGAAGGTGGACCGTAAGGCCAGTTCTTTGTCAGAGTCTCTCCAGCTGGCGACCAGAGGCCTTCATGATGCAAAGTTCGGTGGTGAACCAGGGGGCGGGACGAGTGAAGGAGACAGTCCGAGTTTTGAGGGGGGCAAGACCCTCCAGGCTGAGGGATAAGGCAGCGTTGTAGTGGGCTACCAGGCCGTCCGCCATGGTGTCGGGGGAGCCGAGGCCATGTGGGCGTGTTGGTTGAGCGTCACAAAGTCCTGCTGAGTTTGCATGTCTCATGTCTCAGTTGCAAGCAATGTCAATTCTTCTGTCTGTGATGATGTCACGGATGAGTAGTGCTTTATTGTTTAGAGAGCGATTCTGAACAAGTCCCTTACTGTTCTATTTTCAGCTTAGGCCGTCTGAGATAAAAGTGTGAGACGTGGCCTGGTCCAGTGTCTCCAGTAGAACCCCTACAGCTGAGGTCCAATCCCTCACCATCCAGGCCTTCTGGAAGATTGTACTCATACCAAGTTCCTCTAACAACAGGAAATGGAGACGAAGGAGACTAACAGAGAGAGATCATAGTAGGGTAGGGACTACACGGTACTAGGGCACACTGCCAGTTTCTCTTCAAGCAGTGTGAAATGAAACTTTTGTCCGGTAGCTGTCTTTCAAGGCATTTCAAAATAAAGGTCACTGAAAACAATTGTACTTTTTTTTCTTTTTCCTCACTTGGCATTGGGCTGATAAACTGTATATTGGTTGGAGTATATCTGATATACTGAATAATATTTGGAGGGCCTATTCATGAGTTAATAAGTGATTCATAATGGGCAACCTTAATCTAAATCTATGCAAGCAAAGACAGTGTCAGCATATCGGAAGAATAATGGCCGGGTTTCCCGATAAAGAACGTTCTTAAGGAACCCTTTTAAGCAACCATTTGTATGGGAGTTAAGAAGTACTTTGGAGTTAAGTGCTTCTTAACTCATTTGGGAAACCCGGCCAATATGGGTAAGACCATTGTAAGAGGAGAAGTTTTTTTGTGTGTTTAAAAATATTATAATTATAAATTGTTATCGGTATTGATCGATCCTGAGGAAAATAATCAGTGATCGGTATCGGCCCCCAAAATCCAGATCGGAGCATTTCTACTATTAAAAATGGAAAAGTAGGCTACTTACATTCTTGACACTATATCCCAAAACACAGACATGAGAAAAAAAGAGGGAAAAAAGGTAGCCTTAAAACTGACTTGGCTGGTTCAACATTTTACTCCATTCTCACGCTCAGGCCAACCTACAGTTTATTTGCCCGAAACACAAGATGGTCCCCGTTTGAAGAAGCCAGTGCCGATCTCTTTTTATTCACTATATTTCCAGGAGAGAAAAAGACACGCACAGACCAACATCCAAAGTACACGGTGGTTTGAAGATTGCTGGGAGTGCAAATCACTCTGGTTCTGAACTCTCCAATTTCAATCAATAAAAGTGCCAACACGCATGTGTGACTGACTCCTGGGAATTATTAAGCGATTTTGCTTATCGGTTTGATTCTTTATTGATTTTCTTATTGATTCCTATCAAATTTCAGTGTAGAAAGAGTAGGCTATAGGGATGTAACGATAACCGATATAATCAGTGGTGTAGTGGAGGGTAAACTCAGTTTAGTCACCTCTTGAAAATGAGGCTGAGAGTTTACTCACCTCTTTTCAGATCAACTGTATCAACTTTCACATCAATGAGGAGAAACAAGGTGGCACACAACAGAGTTGACCCACTTCTGTATTTACCACTACACCCCTGGGCAGGGTTTCCATTAACCAGCAATTATCGCTTTTTGTTTGGGAAAATCTGTTGAAGTCTGACATTTAAATCTCTCTGGTCATAATGTCCTGGTCACAATTTCCACGTATTCTGATTCCTTCTATATAAAGAAAACAAATATTCATTATTTGTGTGTGTAGGCTATAGGTCTATGCGATGAATGAATCAGCCGTAACCTTTTCCTTTTTAACATTATTGATAAGGTATGCAATGACCATTCTCAGAGTTAACGATTCCCATTCTCGATTCCCATCCCTACTACTGTCATGTCATGCACTGCACGGCCCACGCGTGACCTCAGGACGCAGATGCGGTATTGCCGTTTTATTCCCCACAATCGAATACTAATTTTCACAATCAAATGTATTTTACACTGGTATTTTACAATTCAAATGCGTATTCGAATTTACAATATTTGTTGACAGCCCTACACGGTAGTTTGAAGACAAAAAAAAGGATCAATCCAATCTAGATAAAGCTAAAGGAAATATACCAGCAACAAACTCAACAAAGTGACTCGTAGTGACTCAGCATCATTTCATATAGTCTCTCTTCTCTATCTCTCCCTCCATCCGTCCAGCATGGTGGGAGGATGACGTCATTCTCATGTTTTCCATGCGGGGAGACAGATTGTCAACACTGCATGAGCGGCTTGTCCTTACAGTCACGGCCAGTCTCCCGAATTCTGCCCGACTACTGGCAACGCACACACACCTCTTCACAAGTCTACTCATCTGGCTCAGTGTTACCAACAGTCAAAATCCTCTCAGTGAAAACAATCAATTATTCACACACTTAATGTGTGTCTGTGTGTGTTTACAAGATGTATGTGTACATGTGTGTGTTTGTGCGTGGTTGTGTACATCAGCATCTGTCAATGTACATGATCAGGAGTGAATGAGGAGGACCAGTGTCCAGGGAGAGGAGAGAGTTCAGTCTGCCCAGGATAGGCCCTCCGTTGCTGGGCTCAGAGGCTCCTCCTCCCTCCCTCCCTGGCTGGCTGGGCTTCAGTCACAACTCCGGCCCAGATTCGGTTTCTACCCGGTTGAGTTGATCAGAGGGCTGAGAGACATCAGACCCCCCCTGGACTGACTCTCCCCCAACCTCACACCAACTCCCCCGGCCTCACACCAACTCCCCCCAACCTCACACCAACTCCCCCAACCTCACACCAACTCCCCCAACCTCACACCAACTCCCCCAACCTCACACCAACTCCCCCAACCTCACACCAACTCCCCCGGCCACACACCCGCTCCCCCGGCCACACACCCGCTCCCCCGGCCTCACACCCGCTCCCCCAACCTCACACCCGCTCCCCCAACCTCACACCAACTCCCCCAACCTCACACCAACTCCCCCAACCTCACACCAACTCCCCCAACCTCACACCAACTCGCCCAACCTCACACCAACTCCCCAAACCTCACACCAACTCCCCCAACCTCACACCAACTCCTCCAACCTCACACCAACTCCCCCGGCCTCACACCAACTCCCCCAACCTCACACCAACTCCCCCAACCTCACACCAACTCCCCCAACCTCACACCAACTCCCCCAACCTCACACCAACTCCCCCAACCTCACACCAACTCCCCCAACCTCACACCAACTCCCCAAACCTCACACCAACTCCCCAAACCTCACACCAACTCCCCCAACCTCACACCAACTCCCCCAACCTCACACCAACTCCCCCAACCTCACACCAACTCCCACGACACTCTCCTGTCTCTCTTTGACCATCCGCTGCCTCACAACAGGACTCTCAGACATGCAGGTTTTCAAAAAAGACGGAGCCACAAGATCGATGTTCTTACACTCCTGACCATCACAGCTGAACCCCGTAAGAGAGAGAGAGAGAGAGGGGGGGGGGGGGGGGGGAGAGAGAGAAAGAGAGAGAGAGAGAGAGAGAGAGAGAGAGAGAGATGGCTATCTGAATATCCTTCCCTCCATCCACCTCTTCACCACCCGGTAACAGCCTGTCACAAGAGAGCTGTGAGAGAGAACCGCCAAAGAGACGCTTGCAGAGAAACAGTCAAACTGGAGCCGGCGTGCTTTTCAAACCCCCCTTTGGTTCTCTCAGCTTTCTATAAACAGACCTGAGAAAGGGCATTGGGAGACAGTGTGGGATAATCCCTGTGTCCCAGTTCTCCATCCTTTCCTCTGAGGAAGCCATTTATCCACCGACTGTGGATTAAACGGGGCTGATACAGAAAACTAATTAAAGCACTTGCGCTTTGCGCCCTGTGTAAGACAAAATAAGCACAGGGCTGTTATTGAAGGCTCTGAAATCCAGATGCGTTGAAATCCGTGTAGGGGAGCCCAGCGCACACCTTCGGGAAGAAGGGTAGAGACGGCCAGAGAGCCCTCTGAATGAAGATGGAGAGGCACCGATACGCGCGCGCGCGCACACACGCACGCGCACACACACGCACGCACGCACGCATGCACGCACGCACGCAAACACACACACACACCGTCTGTCACTATATGGCTCTGACTGACTCTGAATATGACTCTCTGGCTCTCTGACTGACTCTGAATATGACTCTCTGGCTCTCTGACTGACTCTGAATATGACTCTGGCTCTCTGACTGACTCTGAATATGACTCTGGCTCTCTCACTGACTCTGAATATGACTCTGGCTCTCTGACTGACTCTGAATATGACTCTGGCTCTCTGACTGACTCTGAATATGACTCTGGCTCTCTGACTGAATATGACTCTGGCTCTCTGACTGACTCTGAATATGACTCTGGCTCTCTGACTGAATATGACTCTGGCTCTCTCACTGACTCTGAATATGACTCTGGCTCTCTGACTGACTCTGAATATGACTCTGGCTCTCTGACTGACTCTGAATATGACTCTGGCTCTTTGGATCTCTGACTGACGGACTGGCTGTCCTGTCTGACCCTGCCTGGACCACTGTTAGGCTGCCCTTACATAACCCCTCCTGGCCTTAAATCTCAACAACAGCTGGTCAGCATTGGCCTGTGATAACAGCGTGTGCGTGTGTGAAGCAAGCCATGCATGTGAACAGGGTCCAAAATTAACACCGTTTTTTAGCCGATGGCTGGTAAAATATCTGTCTGGATGGGGGGGGGTTCTGCGTGGCTGGAAGCCAGCGCACCTAGTATAGCGTTTGTCAGGTTATCCCTCCCTCCCTCCCTCCCTCCCTCCCTCCCTCCCTCCCTCCCTCCCTCCAATGTTGGCCTGCATCTCTCTGTTGGCACCACAAGAGGCAGTAGTTGGAACCAAAATCAACCCGCCGATCTCCACTGCACAAGTGGTCAGAGCATTGGACTCCCACCCGGGAGACTGGGGTTCAAGACCCGGTGGGGATGACTTTATGGGACTATACCCCCAAACCTCCACACGTTCATCCTTTCACTCCAACCTTTTTATCCCTTACCTAAATTCCACAAGTAGAGTAGTGGTCAAAGCATTGGGCTCCTATGCGGGACATTCTCAGAGATTACCGTCTACTTACTTCACCACCTAGAGGGTGGCTGCTGCTAGTTGTTGTGAGCTCATGAGCTAACTGGCTATCCCGCTCTTATTGTGCTGGATTAGCATTGGAAGCATTAGAACTGATGTGTCCAGGCGACAAGACCTATCTTAATTTATCAGACATCATTTCATGTCATTTAAGCTATTTCAGTGGCATGACTAGCTTCTGTCCTACCAGTCCTGAACAGAAACAAGCCAGCCATGCACATAAGCCAGGCTGGACCTGGCCTGGTTTATAAATCTCGAAGTTTGCTTAGGAGTGGCGTACGCATTCTTTTGTGCGTACGCAAGCTTTATAAATGAGGCCCCTGGTCTGTACCTGTGTAAAGTGCCTGTGTAAAGTCCCTGTGTTCAGTGCCCGTGTTCAGTGCCCGTGTTCAGTGCCCGTGTTCAGTGCCCGTGTTCAGTGCCCGTGTTCAGTGCCCGTGTTCAGTGCCCGTGTTCAGTGCCCGTGTTCAGTGCCCGTGTTCAGTGCCCGTGTTCAGTGCCCGTGTTCAGTGCCCGTGTTCAGTGCCCGTGTTCAGTGCCCGTGTTCAGTGCCCGTGTTCAGCGCCCGTGTTCAGTGCCCGTGTTCAGCGCCCGTGTTCAGTGCCCGTGTTCAGCGCCCGTGTTCAGCGCCCGTGTTCAGCGCCCGTGTTCAGCGCCCGTGTTCAGAGGCCTGTGTTCAGAGGCCTGTGTAAAGGAGAGGAAAGGATGGGGATCCTTAGCTGGGAGTCAGCTGATTAGAGGAGGGTTAGATCGACTGTCTGAGCATCGGGGGAGGGAAGTCAAAAACAACACCAGACTTGAACTACTGCTCCCCTGACCACAGTACAACCCCGTCACCACAGCTCACTGAGCCCACACAATACTGGTCCGATACATGCGTCTGCTGGTGTGTGTGCGCTAGAATGGCATTTTGCACCACCCGCAGGTTTCAAATGTCACACGCATATTGCAAAGTTCATCATTTCCCAAAGACACCCACCCACACACTAGACACTCGGCTGATGGATAACTGCAAGAGGAGAATGCCCCCCCCCCCCCCCTCCCCCAATGCGCCCGCCCCGCCCTCGACACTGACCCCTCTACACCTGTTGACACCTCACTGTTGGGATGTCTTCATCATGGCTGACACAGCAACAGCACCGGACACAAGGGCTGGGGATCTCTAGGCACCTCACGATTTCATTCAGAGGGCAAGGATTCGATTAGAAAACGATTATCGATGCATCTTCATTTTCTATCTGCGATTACTGCTTTTCCTCCAGGCTCTGCCCCGGGTGGAAATGTGAAATGTGGTGTCTCATGTTTGTTGTGTTCCCAAAGTATTTAATTTGTGCTCGACACAACTTGCATACGATGTGGCTTTTGTCCAGGTCTTTTTTCCCTTCATCTTCATAGAAGTCAAAGTGCTTCCATACATCCAGCGGGTGCCGGTGGGATTTCTTTCTCATGCTCTGCCATCTTCACCAAAACTCAAACGTAAACACGATGCACATTGTTTTACAGAACTTAAGATTAAATAACTTTTTTTTCTAAACGTTTCACCATCAAGCCGAAAGGAATTTACGCTTACGGCGCAGGCCTTTTAAAAATTTTATATTTTAAATATTTTTTTATTTTGGATTATGAGTTCCACATCGTGCGATGCACAATTCAAGAGGACACACACACATACAGTAACACACACGACATGGTATGGTAATAATGAAGATGTCAACTACAGCGTTCATACAGCACCAGTCAACAGCAGTATCAGATAGGACACCAGGAAAGTGGAGGGAGCCAATTTAGAGTATTGACTATTATTGAGACACAGCCGGTGGAGCGAGGAGAGGAAAGCTCTGGCAGAATTAACACAGGCCCCCATGGATGAGTCATCATTGGCTAGCAGCATCACAACCAAGCCGGAGACGTAATTTCGGTGCTACTGAACGCCTCTCTCTGCGTCACTGCTACAGAGAGGTAGATGTTGTCAAGGCAGTAAACATCACTGGAAGGTCTCTATGGGGTCTCTCTCTCTCTGTGTGTGTGTGTGTGTGTGTGTGTGTGTGTGTGTGTGTGTGTGTGTGTGTGTGTGTGTGTGCTGCGTGTGTGTGTGTGTGCGCGTGCATGTGTCCCAGGCCATGTATCTTGTCTGGCTGACGACCGAGGAATTTTGACAGGGTCTTCCCCCCAGTAAGAATGCTAGCTCGCTACGCTAGCAGCTGGCTGGGGAGCTCCACACAGTCACAGAGGTGAAGAGGCCAGGCCTATCCAAGAGGGGGTCCATCCATCTGTGTGTGTGTGTGTGTGTGTGTGTGTGTGTGTGTGTGTGTGCACTAAGTGAACAAACATGGCCCTCCTTTGCCAGAGGCCTCAGATGCTGCTCCCACAGTCATCAGTGTAAACACAGTCTCTGGAGGACGAGAGACTAGAGAGGAGACTAGACTGAGACAGACCACGACGCATCTGACTCCAATATCACTTCACATACAGCGGCCATGTTTCTACTACTGCAGCCTCTCTCCCAGGACAATAGTTGCTCCGTGCAACAATATAAAATCTCCTGGACTCTGGCTCATGACCTGGCTAAGGTCGTCAAAAGTATCGATACTTCGGTAGGATACTGGGTTGGCCTTCTCACCTGTCGTAGTATGTGTGTACTATGATCGCAATAAAATAAAATAAAATTGTATCAAATATTTGTGCATTTCTGGCTCAAGCTGTGCATCTGAGCGTGTGCCTCTGGCTTCATATGCAGTCCAAAGCCATGAAGACTGATGCAGGACAACCTATGCTGGCTTTCCTGTCAAAGAACCTTGCGATCGCAAAAAAGCTAAAGTTGCCCAAACACGTACACACCATATTTATACACCACACACACACACACACGCAAAAAAAACTTTGGACATTTCATTCATGCCTAAACATCCACAGCTTTGTACAGTTATTAAAGTTTCTGTTCATAATTTTCTTGTTTTATTGTATTTATACTTTATTTATACAGGGAAACCCACTGTACTGTGTTTACAGGAGAAGCAACATTACAGAAAAATACTAGCCTAGATCAATAATAACTACATAAATAATGTGTAGGCCTACAAGGTAGGGAAAAGATTTAAGAATAGTAGACTAGTAACAATGTTAATCTTGTTCCGTGTCCGTGTTCAGTGACTTCTTCTGTACCAGCACTGTGTGCAGGTTGGTAATAAAAACAAATTATGATATTTTGTGTGCCTTTTTTTATTTTTGCCATGGTATTGGAATGGGTATCGAGGATAATTAATATAATTTTTATACTAGTATTGTATCAATGTTTAAAATTGAGGGATTGTGACAACCCTAGACCTGGTCTGGTCCTTATTAGCCTAGCCTAGGCCTGCTCGGTTCTGGTCTCACTTGGCTTGTCCTGGCCTAGTCTGGCCTGGTTTGGTCTGACTTGGCTTGGCCTGAGTCTGACTTCACCAAGGCTAGGAGACGTTTGGCCTTAATAGTATTACATGCCAACACAGTCAGCCAGGCATACCACCGCTAGGCTGCGTGTGTTGACTGCTCTGTGATCAATGTCATTGCCAAGGTCATTCCCTCCACTTCTCCCCCGGCTCTGCTCACCTGGCTGCTACATAGGGGAAAGAATGCCAGACGTCCAGATCATCAGCGAGATGGTATTCTTCCGACTCGGGCGTCCAGTTACTGCCGGTCAGTCAGTCGGTCAGACAGACACACTGCGCTTGTAAAAGGCTCAGGCTAGCAGCAGAGCTCTGCAGCCTGCATGAGATGTATTGCATCAACGTAGGCTATTTTTTTTGTCATGTCCAATCATGCATTCTATTCTGCTCTAATTCTATTCTGTCACACATATATAACAACAAACACTTCAATTAACTTCACCCGTGTCTTTGATTACTGTAACTGACCACTTGTGTATACAGAAGGCCTACAGTAGCTTGCAGACCAATACAAGGAAGAAACCCTCCTGAACTCAATCTGCCACTTCAACAGTCTTTGAAGCTGCTGTCCTAGTTTTCCAAGCCTCACCTGCCATCTTCCCCTGTGGCAATTACCACCAGCAGCTCTGACAAGACAAGGTTTTTTTGGGACAACAACACCAACTACTAAAGACAGTCTTCTCTTAATGTACTGCCTGACTGTGGTAGTGGACAGTGCTCAGCGATTCAGTCTCAAAACGGCTGTCCTGTCCTGTCCTGTCCTGTCCTGTCCTGTCCTGTCCTGTCCTGTCCTGTCCTGTCCTGTCCTGTCCTGTCCTGTCCTGTCCTGTCCTGTCCTGTCCTGTCCTGTCCTGTCCTGTCCTGTCCTGTCCTGTCCTGTCCTGTCCTGTCCTGTCCTGTCCTGTCCTGTCCTGTCCTGTCCTGTCCTGTCCTGTCCTGTCCTGTCCTGTCCTGTCCTGTCCTGTCCTGTCCTGTCCTGTCCTGTCCTGTCCTGTCCTGTCCTTCTTTAAGATGTTTCCCAGTGAGCTCAAATGAGATTTGGGAAGCTTTAAGCAGCATTGACATCATCAGCGGGCGGGAGAGCGGTTATCAAGCTAGCCTCAGACCGGAGAGCACAGCAGGGCCAGACCATCAGAGTCCTGCTCCGCTAAGAACACCCAGAAAGACAGACCGCTTCTACCGCTAAGAAGACCCAGAAAGACAGAGCACTTCTAGGAAAGCACAAGCCCTGAGGAATACACACAGGTTACTTAGCTACTTTTTTTTGTACATTGTTCTTTTCTTTAGCTTCAACTTTTTTTTTTGCACTCGTTTTTTGTACTCGCCCTTTGCACTGTCCTCTCTTTGCACTGTCCTGTCTCGTTCCTGCACCCTGTCCAATGTTGTCTGAATGTTCTGCACCTCACCCGAAAGCAAACTCCCAGTACGTTGTAAAACTTCACGGCAATAAACGGATTCTGATTCTAAACTTGCTTTTTGTGCAGGGGTAAGTCTCCCAGTCAATGGGAGGAACACACTCTGTCACTCGCACCACTGCTGCTGCTGATTAGGCTGAACAAACACCTTGAGCAGGTTACAACTTTATAATCTGTGTCCAACAGTACTACAGGAGAACACACCTCACATTTCCACACTTCTCGTGATTCTACAGTTCACACCCCCCAAACACCTCACACCCCCCCAAACACCTCACACACCCCAAACACCTAACACCCCCCCCAAACACCTCACACCCCAAACACCTAACACACCCCAAACACCCCCCCCCCCCCCCCCCCCCACACACACACACACACACACACACACACACACACACACACACACACACACACACACACACACACACACACACACACACACACACCAAATACCTTACAAACCCCATACACCAATACTACTTAAGAGAAGTGACTAGTTGCTATGGGGATGTCCGCTACTGTAGGGTTAAGGTTAGGGTTAGGGTTCAAACCCAGGAGGTACGGCTATCAGCTGGAGTCATATCATTCAAATCATGGCTATCAGCTGGAGTCATATCATTCAAATCATGGCTATCAGCTGGAGTCATATCATTCAAATCATGGCTATCAGCTGGAGTCATATCATTCAAATCATGGCTGATCGGACTGGGAAGCTAGAAGCCTGTTTCTCTAGTCACATGATGGAATAATAGATTTAATAGTAGTATTTCACAGGTGTTGAGAAGGGCAGTGATGCAACCTTCCCACTAAAAATAATCCTGGCTGAATGAAGGCAGAGAAAGTAGAGCCCGGCACAGCTGTCTACCCCTCTGCCCTTTCAGAACAGCTAGCCCAAGACCCCAGACATAGCCCAAAAGCCCAGACCTCCTACTACAACCAAGCCTAAGTATGAGCTAGCCTGCACAGCTAAAGGTTTAATACAAAACAGACCTACAATGGATAGCCCTGCGCGGTGGCTAGCCTACTACCGCCTGGGCTCGCCTGCCACTGGCTAACAGCAGAACAAACCTGCTGACACTTGAAGCCTGCGCCTCCTCTCTCCGTTACCTGCTTCTACCTCCTGATCCAGGTCCTTGCTCAGGCCAGCGATGAGAGAGGAGGGCAGAGAGCTGCTCGTTCACCGTTCGTCCACGCCTCTATTCGGGCAGGCAGGGAGCCACGCTGCAGAGGACCATGTTATTCCCAGAGCAGCACAGCGACACTGACTCAGGCACGTTCCAACCCCCCCCCCCCCCCCCCCCCCACGCACGCACACCCAGGCGCGCCACGCACGCACGCGCGCACACACACACACACACTGAGTGCTGGGTTACAAAAACAGCAGCAGCAGCAGGGTCGGCCACCAGGGAGGTTCTATAGACACACACTGGCCAGACCACCCCTCAGGACTCACAGGGTGAAGCTCACAAGCTGGGAAATGGAGGGAGAGAGAGGGAAGGAGGGAGGGAAGGAGGGAGGGAGAGAGAGGGAAGGAGGGAGGGAAGGAGGGAGGGCGAGAGAGGGAAGGAGGGAGGGAGGAGAGGGAAGGAGGGAGGGAGGAGAGGGAAGGAGGGAGGGAGGAGAGGGAGAGGTGACCTCACTAAGCCTCTTTCCTGTTGAACCGTGACAGTACAGTTTGTTTATTAGTTTGCAGGATGAGGTGAGACTAAAATGGTCATAATACTGGCACGGAGGGAGGTTGATTAAGAGTTCTACACCTACGAATGCCACCCTGTGGCTGCCTGGCTGGCTGGCCAGCTGAATGACCGGCTGACTGTCTGGCTGTTAGAATGACAGGCTGGCTATGTCGGCAGCATTGTGGAGCTAATTTTAACTGACGTCCATCTAGGATTGAGATGCCTGGGATGAATCGGGAGGCAATTACACTAGCAGGGATGTGGGGTGAGTAAATAAGTCAGGACACGCCTCCAAGCCCTGGGTCTTTGTCTAAGCCTGTCACGTAGCGGTAAATATTACAGCAGGTGAGAAGGCCAACCCGGACGCCTCTGGACAAGGTGACAGCCTCACAACAAGCAAATCTTCATCACCCTAGATCTAAATGCTATGTCAACACAGTGGAAATCTTTTGGCCACTGAGACCAGGTGATTGAGATACCCAGTAGCTAGGCCATCTACTGAATATTGAGCTTAAAGATCTTCTTGTTCATATATCTCATACGGCACATGTACATGTATGACCGTGTTATAACATTATAATAACTTGTGTCCTGATCGCTCCTGTCCATTCTGTGAGGTCTATGGAGGCTGGGGTGGTTAAAGGCTGGACCTGCTTCTGTCTGTCCCCCAGGTGGGTAAGGTAATGGAGCCATGCATCACTGTGTCAGGAGCTTGCTGGTGCTATGCCCTGCACTGCTCAGCCACACACACACACACACACACACACACACACACACACACACACACACACACACACACACACACACACACACACACACACACACACACACACACACACACACACACACACACACACACACACACACACACACACACACACACACACACACACACACACACACGGCAGACAAGCACAGCTCACCAACACACACGCACATACAAAGACTATACAGGACTTGGGGCTGATAAATATGATAGATGCCACCCTTGACCTTGGACACGGCACTGTGGCATCAACAAACAGCATCTCCTTATCTCCTGGGCGATTTGAACACACAGGTCGATGATTATTGGCATAGATGCACATAACCAACACATCATATGGACCATGTTGGAAATAAGTGTTTACACTTTCACATGTCATCCCATGGATTACTGTTTTTACTCAATCCATAAATAAAATCAATCAATCATATACAAAAACAGCGATCATCAATCCTCCAAGATGATTATTCCACATTGGAGCGCCTGTATTCAAGCAGGCAAGAATAATTTTGCACAGCATCAACCGAGAGACTGGGATAGGCCAACACAGAGTGGAGGGGAAGAGAGAGATAAGTCCCAGGCTGCTTAAGACAGACATTTTGTGAGAGAACAGAGTGAGAAAGCCCAGCTGACCGTGCCAGACTGGCGAGACGGGACAGATCCCAGTCGCAGGAAGGAAGAGAGAAAGAATGAGACAGACAGGTAGCCAAACACCATGGAAAATATGACCCTGCTGGAGCGGCTGCACCTGACATTCTCCTGGCTCCGTACGCTGCCAGCTCAGGGATGAAGTCAAATATTTAGACTGGAGGATCGTCGGGCTGTTGAGTGGGTAGCCTGACGATGTGTACTTGCGGGACAGGCTCGGAGGTAATAGCCAATAATTGAGGCTCTCCTTTTTTGCCCTTTTTTGTGGAGGGACGAATGAAGGTCGCATCCCGATCTTCCATCACGCATTTTACAATGTCAGCAGCTTCGGCTTATCATTGCTGAACAAGACCTTTCATTGAATTTCTTGCATAGAAGGGAGTAAATACGGGACAGCGTCACATGGCGTTCAACTGAGGCAGCTGTGCTGACACAGACAACAGTCCCATCAAAGTTAACAACACTCTCACGCCCTACTTCCTTTACTCCTCTGATGCACCCCTATCTCAACACTGAGTATGCTGGGGAGGTCACCGACCAACACAATGTGTGTGTGTGTGTGTGTGTGTGTGTGTGTGTGTGTGTGTGTGTGTGTGTGTGTGTGTGTGTGTGTGTTATGCATGCGGCGTGCAAGTATGGCATGTAGGCTACCTGTGTGTGTGGTGCATGAGTGTGCCGTTGCGATCTTACGTTTGGATTTGTATACGTACGTGTATGCGTGTGTGTGTGTGTGTGCGCACGCGTGTGTGAAATGGGTGACCTCCAGAGGGACAGCATCAGGCCTAGAAGGGGGGGTGGGGGGGGGGCTCTGTAATGGAAAAAAAGGATCTTATCTGGGACAGAGCCACATTGAGCACACAGATGTTAACTGACGAGGGCGGCAGCAGTGCCTCTGGGGGGGGAATGACACACCTCAAGCTGGTGAAAGAGAGAGAGAGTGGTCTGGTGGCGGTGATGACACAGGCCAGGGTTAGGGACATTCTCAACATTGTTGGCCACCCTGACAAGGGTTCACCACTAACAATTAAACCCCCGAACTGGACTGGTGTGGTGGGGTGTGGTGGGGTGTGGTGTGGTGTGGTGTGGGGTGGGGTGGTGTGGTGTGGGGTGGGGTGGTGTGGGGTGGGGTGGGGTGGGGTGGGGTGGGGTGGTGTGGGGTGGGGTGGGGTGGGGTGGGGTGGGGTGGGGTGGGGTGGGGTGGGGTGGGGTGGGGTGGGGTGGGGTGGGGTGGTGTGGGGTGGTGTGGGGTGGGGTGGGGTGGGGTGGTGTGGTGTGGTGTGGTGTGGTGTGGTGTGGTGTGGTGTGGTGTGGTCTGGTCTGGCGTCGGCCCTCATCATGTCAACCGGACCAGGGTCATGGTGTTAACGTCACAGGCTGCTGTTGTTGTTGTTGACGTTTTTAACGCTGCAACCCATTTTGTGGGAAAATATTGAGGGAGGGAGATTTTAATCCATTTAGGTCTCGCCAGTCAATCCAACAACTTTGTAGCCTAGTTACAGTGCATTATCCTGGAGATACGCTGCTAGAATAGCACAGAGGGAGTATAGAGGGTAGACCACCAGTCCATCAGAGAGAGGCTTCACACAGTCTACAGCTGGACACACCACCACACTGATGTCCCCTGGCCATTTGCTGTGTGGTGTTATACAGCTGCTGCCCTGTGTCTGATCTTAATCTGAAAATCATCAAAGAGAAAACAGAATTGTCTAGCTGGACTGTCTGTGACTTGAGACACCCCTGCAGATCCCAGAGAACAACACACAGCTGCTGTGGTCCTCTGACAAAGACTTTAAAAAATAAAAATAAAATAAAAATAAACAAACATGGACATAGATCCAACCATCAAGCCTCTAGCAGAGAGGGAAGCCTACAGCTGGCTAGCTCTGAATGGCAAGGCTATACCAAAAAATTCTAACCATGCTGTCCCTGCATATGGTGGCTGATAGGAGATGGTTACACTTCTACAGGCGAAAGAACGGAGAAAAGGGCAGTAAATCAAAGCACTACGAAGAACTAGTCGGGCTAAGTCACATTTGATCTCCCGTGCGTATTACGTAATCACATTGGTCCACATCTCGGATGGCGATGGAAGACGTTTCCCCATGTAATCATCTCTTTGACATAAACACACCGTGTACATAATCCATAATCTGATAAAACGTAGTTGTAAACTTTTTTTTCTTTTTTATCGCGGTGCTATAATACAACTGACCTTAGTAGCTAAGCTTTAAATGTGGCGACACGGATGCCAGTCTACCGTAACTGACAGTTAAATGACATACATCAACAGTCATACATCATGGGAGGAGGATGCTTGACATCTTGTTTTCCATGGTAGGGCTTAGCAATGCAATACATTTCGAGTCATGATTTTTCAGCTGTTGCCATCTAGCTAGCTGCAGACAACTTGTATCCCCTTGTCAAATAAACAAGCAAGCAGTAGCGTTGACTAACGTTACTCTAACTGTAATATTATATTAGCCAGCGATAGCTACCCCCGTTTTTAAAAAAAAATCCCAAGTGATGCCCAAGTTGCCAGCTAGCTAGCACGTAGACTAGTTAGAGAGCACATCATCACAAACATTACCCACCTAGCTATGTAACATTACCTGTTATGGAGAATCTCGCAGTAACGGGTGGCAGCAAGTGGAAATCATCGACGGGAGGACGACTAGGACAAGCTCTCTGGTGTAGCTAGCTAGCTAGCTAACGTTAGCTATCCAAGTAGCTAGTTAGCTACTCTGCCCGGGCAAAACAGCCGTCCGATTCAATTTAGCTTTGGTCAAGCTTTTATGTATGCTTATTACTAGCTAGTTCGATTTCTGTAACGTGAGCTAGCTATATATTCTCCGTTAGGAATCGCTAACATTGGGCCGTGACTCAGATCATAATGGCAGCCCAGCTACCGTTTCCAAACTAGGCTAGCTGGCAAGCTAAGGTTAGTGCTAACTTCCCCGTCCTCCCCCTGGCTGCATGTGTGCGTCTCGAATCTACTGACGATGCGGGTTCATCACCGTCCCGCGAATCCAAAAGACGGTCTAGCTTTCTGTCTGACTCCAAACTTGTAACTACTTTCCAAGTATTAGGCTACCTGGTTAATTAACCACCGCTAAAGGCAACCAGATTGAAATCGGGCTCATTTTATCAAAAAAGTACGGCTTATTAACTTGACCATAACTGGCCGCTGACACTTTCGTGAGACATTGTTGCCATCTACTGGACAAAGTACGGTAGATCGGTGTGATGGGGTAATTCGTTTAGGGTGTCCGGGTCACCCATCTGCGGGACCAGCAAGCTCCTATAGGGGGAGGCTACAATGATTCAAAACGAGGTGACATTTTTAAAATGACTTGTGATTCGCTGGTGAATGCACACGGATGACCGAGTTAACCAATCAATGAAGTTGTTGTTGGTCGTTGCCAGCAACCAACGTACACAATCAACATATCAGGAAGTGCTATTACAGCAATGATTTACTCAGTGGTTTTTGGCTTTATATAATCATCAAAATATGTTTCTCATCAAATAGTAACCAAGATTTCTGTAAACCGCGCAAGTCAATGACCACTATCAGCTAATATGAATCTCGGGTGAGTCTATCTTGCTTGCACTTAGCTAGATAACGTAACGTTAACCCTAAAATCAGCAAGGTTAGATAGCTAGTTGGCTAGCTAACGTTAGCAAACACAGCAGCAGTAACATTTACCACGAGTTTGAATGTAACTTTATCTAGCTACACGCTCACAACTAAAAGACACAAGAATAAATACACCCAAATGACGCCCCCACTTAGTCCTGTTGAAGTCAACGTTTGTTTCCTTTCTCTTGTAAACACGACACTTTGACAAGCTTAGATGTGCCATAGCTACAGTAGCTAGCTGTAGTATAGCTAATGTAAATGTCTGTATGTTCTGTGATGGATAGGGATGGCCTTATGTTTGAACTTGAAAATGGAAAGCCCCGGCTGATATTAACCAGTCATGGTAAGTTAAGCTCACACATAAGCTTCAAATGATGACACGTATATTGAAGTCATTATCACTGAATCAGGATCAGCATTTTATTTTAATATGAATGTGGTTTTCTTGAATGTCATTGCAGGTGTTGAGAAGAATCCAAATAAGGTAAGGCACGTTCTAGCACCACTAGACAGCCTACTTTTCAGATCAGCTTGTTGCCATGTACTGTATATGGTTTCCACATACTAGGAATTAGTGTGGGCCAAGGTGCATACACTGATGACACTATCAATACATTGTACATTAATACTGTTCTTTTCATAATGTATGACACGTTTATTCAGTAATTAAGTACATTGACGATGAAATCGTACTTTATTCTTCTCCTGTCAACATCAGATACTCTCCAGGCACAGACCGCAGAATGTCCTCAACTCAAAGCATCACATCTCTAATGAGCCGGTGTCAGAAGAGCCAGCGAGAATGCAGGGGAAGCGTCGAGAGGCCAGGAGGAAGGCTGCTGTCCCCAGCACTGAGGATGAGATGCCGCTGGTCGCATGCAACCCCCCAAGAACCAGGGTCAGGGATACCATAGAGAACAGTACCAAAGCAGTGTCCAGAGGGCAGCCATCAGATAGACCCAGACACAACATCACAGATAGGTCCTCCAAGGCAGCCAAGGAGACGGCGAAGGAAAGCATGGTGTGTCTGACCAACTCCCAGCTCCAACAGATCCTCACCTCCATCAACAAAGGCTCCTCGGTCAGCACAGAGACACAGGACACGGACAGCCAGACCAAAATAGGTGAGATGACGGAGAATAGCCCCTCAAATGCTGCCGCTGCCTCTTAGCAAGGCTAGGCTATCTAGGCCTATATAATAATATAATTCTGAATTGTTTGGTGGTTAATGTTATGATCTCCTGTCCATCATCACTCTATAGGACATGGGTCTAACTGTGGCTGTCAGTTCTACGAATTCTAGTTCTGTACCTAGTAGCTACAGAATAGACTTACTTGCAGTACCGAGATACCTTGAACCTGGTTTTGTGTGAATGTCCCCCAGGGATTGGTGAGGACTCAAGTGAGGTCGCTCTAAACAACGGGACAGGAGCAGGGGGCCATGGAGAGACTTTGGAAAGTAAACTGGCTGCTAACAATGGAAGTTCACAGGATAAACAGGAAGAAAAGTAAGATTCTGACCTGAGCGTGTCTACTGTACTCCCAAGAATGATCATTTGATTCCACATTACACATTAATCTATACAGTGTGAAATGTAAGCTGTTGTCTCCCCTTTTGTGGCGAAGAAGGAAGTTAAACGGTCTGTTCACTTCACTGGGAGAAAGAGAGAAGGACAAAGAAGCACTGGAGGCCCAGAAGGTACAATGGAGGAGAGAGCTAGGTAAAGGACCAGCACAGCCAGTGTCTGATTTCATTCTCATTGGAGCCCGTTATGGGCAGACAGTCATTATATCTATAATAGATGAGAGGCTTTATGCTAGGTTAGAGTTGGCTATGCTTGGTTAGGATCATTAGCATCATTCTGCTATTTATTTTGCTATGCTATACAGCTTGTCTGCCATGCAATGTAAAGCTATCTTATCTTCTTCGTTTGTCAACAAGATGAACAGATGGCCATGAAGAGACAGCAGCAGATGACTCCAGAGGTGAGGACAGAGTTTTGAGATATTTTACTCTGTTGAGGTTGATTGACATTTCTTTTACAGGTAGAATTTGCATGTTTCGGACTTCCATCGGGTCCGCTATGCTTGACAAACTAATCGAAGTGCACCGTTTAAACATGTTGTAGCTCATTCCTGCGGTCAGTGTTGAGAGACGGTTGTTGGTGTGTGGACAGGTGGTGGAGGGTGTGAGGAGGACGAGGTCGGGCACGGACGACACACACACACTGCATCCGGTCCAGAGCTACAACAGTCAGAGAGACCTGCCCGCTGCCATCCGATCGGCCTTCGTACTGGGGGTACTACAAGACATGACATCAGATACATATCGATACTCATTGGATAGTCTCACAGTGCAGTGAGATCAAATGAACTGAAGTAGGGCCTGCACACTTGTTTGCTCCAACGCATAGTCACATAATATGACCTTGAAGGGAACGAAACGTCCCCCCCAAAAAATGTTGGAGCAAAGTGTTGGAGCAAATGAGTGTGCTATTTGAGTTACGTTATATAGGCCAAGCACCCTAGCTAGTGATGTGTGTATGACTGTGTGTGTGTGTGTGTGTGTGTGCGTGTGTGTGTGTGTGTGCTGGGCAGGAGGCGAGTCCGATGGAGCATGCCTTCAGTGCCCAGAAGAGGGAGCAGCAGCGCGTGTGGCTGCAGGAGCTGAACCAGCAGAGAGAGGAGGACAAGCTCCGGCGCAGGCATGAGAGAAAACTGCACAGCCAGGTACAGTAAACCTAATGGACCACTCACAGTCTGGTACAGTAAACCTAATGTACCCCTCACAGTCTGGTACAGTAAACCTAACTAACCCCTCACAGCCAGGTACAGTAAACCTAACAGACCCCTCACAGCCAGGTACAGTAAACCTGTCTAACCCCTCACAGCCAGGTACAGTAAACCTAACTGACCCCTCACAGTCTGGTACAGTAAACCTAACAGACCCCTCACAGCCAGGTACAGTAAACCTGTCTAACCCCTCACAGCCAGGTACAGTAAACCTAACTGACCCCTCACAGCCAGGTACAGTAAACCTAACTGACCTCTCACAGCCAGGTACAGTAAACCTAACTGACCTCTCACAGCCAGGTACAGTAAACTTAACTGACCCCTCACAGCCAGGTACAGTTAACCTAACTGACCCCTCACAGTCTGGTACAGTAAACCTAACTGACCTCTCACAGCCAGGTACAGTAAACCTAACTGACCTCTCACAGCCAGGTACAGTAAACCTAACTGACCCCTCACAGCCAGGTACAGTAAACCTAACTGACCCCTCACAGCCAGGTACAGTAAACCTAACTGACCTCTCACAGCCAGGTACAGTAAACCTAACTGACCCCTCACAGTCTGGTACAGTAAACCTAACTGACCTCTCACAGCCAGGTACAGTAAACCTAACTGACCCCTCACAGCCAGGTGCAGGGAACTTAACTAACCCTCTCCCTCCCTCCGTCCCTCTCCCAGGCGGAGGACCATGAGCGCTGGACCATGCATTTTGACTCCCTCCAGAAAAGGCCGCCCCCTCCTCCCCCAGCTACAGAGAGGGGGGAGTCTGAGGCGCTGAGCTCTCTGAGCAGCCAGAGGTCACCGTCGGGGGCCTTGTCCCTGGCCTGGGAGGCATCCAGCACCTGTGGAGGGGACAGCCTGGGACGGGCTAGTGTGGACACCACTGGAGGACTCACACAGAGGGCCAGGTCAGACCCGATAGCCACGGCTTTGTCATGCCAAATAGTGTACGGGCTGCTAAAATGTTTCCGGGGTAAGAAGTCCGACTATTTTTTTGTTGCTAGCTCGCTAGCTAGCTTGTCTGGTGTCAGTAAACATATAATATCAACATTTCTAATTCATTTGAATAAAAAATATGTTTATAGAATTGAAAAACCCTGTCCACAAATGTTAGCTATCAGTCTTGTCCACGAGCATTAGCCAGCTAGGTAGCTCCCAACGTTGGCTACCAGCTCCTAAGTAGCTAACATTCATGGATGAGATTTTTCAATTCTATACATGTATTTCTTATTCAAATGGCATTAGAAACGTTGATAATATGTTTACTGACACCAGACAAGCTAGCTTGCGAGCTAGCAACAACAAAAAAATAGTCACAAAATGTTATTAGACAATCAGACTTCTTACCCCAGGCACATTTTGGCAGCCCAGACACTATTTGGCATGACAGCTTCTCATCACTTCAGCTTGTCCCCAACGGGAAATGAGTGTTTTTATGCAGGTCCATAAAATAGTACACACAAACAAGACAGAAACACACAGGCCTATGTAGGAGATTGATATTCATACTGAAGGCTAAGTGTGTAGTATGTTGGTCATATAGATGAGTACATAGATGTATTAACATTCCATATGTGAGTAAAGTTGTACAAGTAAGCATGTCAGGTACGCTGGGCCCATACGCTGTGCATAATAAACAAATAACAAATAAATCTACTTCAACTTGAATGCCCTGCATACCTCTGCCTGCGTCTGTGTCGCATATGTTCACTACGCAAGCAGAGCCAGGTTGTTTTATACATGACGCTGTGCTCCTGTGTTGCTTGGTAGTTACCTGCGCACCATGACGGCCCTATTGGACCCGGCGCAGAGAGAGGAGAGGGAGAGGAAGCGCTTCAAACAGCTGGAGCACCAGGTAGGCTGACCCAGGGGGACATGCTTCAGACCCTCGTCCCATTCGCTAATCTAATGTCCCGTCCTGTTCAAAACCCTGATGAAATACACAAGGATAGTGGGTTTCTGTGGATAGTGAAATCGACCGATTTCTTGATTTATCATGTTCACCAGAAGTCTAACAAGTGTTTACCCTTCTTCTCACACTCCTTCTGTTCGTGTGTGTGTGTGTGTGTGTGTGTGTGTGTCCATCCGTCCGTCCGTCTGTATGTGTCTATGTGTGTCCGTATGTGTGTCCGTGTGTGTGTGTGTGTGTGTGTGTGTGTGTGTCCGTCCGTCCGTCCGTGTGTGTGTGTGTGTGTGTGCGTGCGCCAGCGTGCTATCGAGGCGCAGGTGGAGGAGCGGCGGCGGCAGCGGGAGCAGGAGGAGGCGGCCAGGCAGGAGCAGGAGGAGGAGGAGGAGAGGAGGGTGGAGCTGGAGAGACGGCTACTGCAGCAGCAGTACCAGCAAGACACACAGAGACAGAGACACAAAGAGGTGAGGCACGGCCCTGACTACACACACACACACACACACTCTCCAACACTATAGCCTGAGACAGAAACCCAAGGAGGATATTTAATGCAGGACGTTTGACCATAGAGAATACTGACCACGTATCGTCATGTGGCGCAATCGATTCAGGAAGCCTCACGTGTTTATAGGATAGAACGACAAACTATTTCCACAAGGGACACCTTGATAGTCCTATTACAAAGGATCACTACGAAGACCCCTGCATCCAGTTGCAATCACACTAAACTCCCATCTCATCCATCCATGCATCCACCCACCCATTCATTCATTCATTCATTCATTCATCCATCCATCCATCCATCCATCCATCCATCCATCCATTCATTCATTCATTCATTCATTCATTCATTCATTCATTCATTCATTCATCCATTCATTCATTCATTCATTCATTCATCCATTCATTCATTCATTCATTCATTCATTCATTCATCCACCCATGCATCCACCCATGCATCCACCCATCCATCCACGCATCCATCCATCCATCCACACATCCATCCACCCATCCATCCCTCCCTCCCTCCCTCCCTCCCTCCCTCCCTCCCTCCCTCCCTCCCTCCCTCCCTCCTGTGTAGGAGCTGCTGGAGCGCCAGACGGAGCAGTTGCACCAGAGCGTGCAGCGGGCCCAGATGGAGGCCCTGAGGGACAAGCAGCAGATGAGGATCAGGGATCTGACCCGCAAGGGCCACGACGTCTCCCAGCTGCGCCGCTCGCTGGAGGGGGCCCCCGTCGCATCACACGGTAGGAAAACAAATGCACCCTAAACCCGGCTCCTCACGGGCGTGGGAACAAACGCACCTCTCTCACCTCGCAGGGCAGAAAAACATCCGAGGGGTTTTTGTTTTGTTTCGCGCTTCCAGTTCCAACCCTGAGGGACCAGGAGCTGACCGCCGGCCCGGGAGAGGGGGCCTCCAAAATGGCCTCTCCTAGGAAGGACACCGCCGTGCAGACCGGTAAGAAGAACACCTCAAACTCCACAACTCGAATTCTCTTCAAACGCTTCATTCAACCAAAGCATGACTTGACATCGTGTGCGTTTGCGTGTGTACGTCCAGATGTCTCAGACCGAGGGCAGGTCGCCCCGACCCCCAACCCCCCCGCGGAGCACTGCCCCCCACCCCTCCTCAACGCCAAGAGGTCGAGGCGAGACGCCCGGCAAGCTCAGCAGCGCCACCAAGGGGCCGGGAAGGAGAACGTCTGCCTGAACCCCCGAGGGGCCGGGAGAGGGGGAGCGGCGGGGGGCGTCGACCCGTACGAGGCCTTCGCCCGGGCGGACGGCGGCGTTGGCGGCGGAGCGCGGGGGGCGGCGCCCGGGGGGGACGGGCGGAGGCCCGACTGGAACACCCAGCGCCCCAGCCGTCGGTTCGTCCCCGCGTCGGAACGCTACCCCGCGGGGCTGCAGAGGACCAGGCAGGAGAGCCGGCTCCGCAGGCAGATGGAGCTGATGACCCTGGTGGAGAGGAACGCGGCGTCGAAGACCCCCCAGCCCGACCACGGACCCCCGCACTCCGGCCACCAGGACGGCCAGCTGAACCCCGCTAAGGGCCGGACCAGGGCCGGCTCACCCAGGAGGGTAGGCAGGGGGAACGGTGTCCTTGTTGGGGAATGTAACACAAGAACACATGAATGTGAAGCGCTTTTGCTGTTTCTGTTCTTGTTTGATACTCATTTAATTGTTTTGATGACTGGAACCTTATTGTCTTCCAGGGAGAGAGCTCTCACAAGGGTGCGTCCACTTCCACAGGCATCCACATCGAGAGGTGAGCCGGCACTGGACTGGACAGCTAGCTGCTACTATCAGCGTACCTAATATTAAAAAAATGAATCCTCTAACATCTTATCATTGAGTTGCTGGATGGTGTTATTTCGAAAGTCCCAGTTGTGATGACAGCGCTGACTTGTCCCACCAGGGGGCGCTCTCCCCCAGTCCCTGCTGTGAAGCACCGCCTCCAGACCCAAACCCAGCAGCTCCCCCGCCCCCCCACCCAGGAGGCCCACGGCGTCCCGCCCCTGTCAGAGTTTGTGCCCTACATGAGGACGGATGAGGTGTACCACCTGGACCCCCTGGCCCCCCTCTCCAGACCCCCAACTCAGCCCCAACATCAGACACACTCAGGTCAGTCCACAGCAAACACTATCCTACATATCTCAATCAACTCATCTCTACTTTCCTGGACATAGATTCAGACTTAGTCCCCTGATTCAAGTAAGTGTGTGTGTGTGTGTGTGTGTGTGTGTGTGTGTGTGTGTGTGTGTGTGTACATCCCTGTGTTGTCCCCGTCTCAGACGTTCCCCAGAGTGGAGCAGGGACCCCGGTGTCCCAGCGAGACCCCCTGCTGCACCCCGAGCTGCTGAAGAACCGGGAGAGACAGCAGGCCATCCTCAAGGGCCTGTCAGAGCTACGTCAGGTGGGGGCTGCGACCCGAAGACCTTATGTCGTTAACACACACTCCCTGGATCCCAAACCAACGTCCTAAGCCCCCTTTCTAAAGCCTGATTTTCTAGTCTATGCACGATGTTGTTTTGGGCTGACACAGACTGCCTACCAGAAGGAAAGATGCAGCAGCGTTCAGTGCGGTGCTTCGGCGTCGCCCCTAACATGTCCCTGCTGATGTGTGTGTGTTTGTGTTTCCAGGTGCTGACAGTGTGTGTGTTTGTGTGTTTCCAGGGCTTGACAGTGTGTGTGTTTGTGTGTTTCCAGGTGCTGACGTGTTTGTGTGTTTGCAGGGCCTGACAGTGTGTGTGTTTGTGTGTTTCCAGGTGCTGACGTGTTTGTGTGTTTGCAGGGCCTGACAGTGTGTGTGTTTGTGTGTTTCCAGGGCTTGACAGTGTGTGTGTTTGTGTGTTTCCAGGTGCTGAGGTGTTTGTGTGTGTTGCAGGGCCTGACAGTGTGTGTGTTTGTGTGTTTCCAGGTGCTGAGGTGTTTGTGTGTTTGCAGGGCCTGACAGTGTGTGTGTTTGTGTGTTTCCAGGTGCTGACGTGTTTGTGTGTTTGCAGGGCCTGACAGTGTGTGTGTTTGTGTGTTTCCAGGTGCTGAGGTGTTTGTGTGTTTGCAGGGCCTGACAGTGTGTGTTTGTGTGTTTCCAGGTGCTGACGTGTTTGTGTGTTTGCAGGGCTTGCTGCAGAAGCAGAGGGAGCTGGAGACGGGGCTCAATCCTCTCCTGAAGATCAATGGGGGGAACCACCCACATTTCCAACATGTGACCCACAACCCATAACCACCATTCACCAACTTCACACCCCATTCCCCAGTCTCTAGTCCCATCTCCAGACCCAGTTCAGTATCCCAGTCCCCACTCCCCATCTCCAGGCTCAGACCCCAAGCCTGATTCCCAGGTCCGGTCCCCAGATCAGCTCCAGGCACATAGCGGACTGGAACAGCACTTTACTTGGTGAGGTACATTATCTGACAGCTTTGTTTAAGTATTGGAAAATTGGCTGATTGGTAGAGGTGGTGGGAAAAATGATTCATCATGCAGTTCTATTCTCTACAGTTATTGATCGATTCACAAATTCCCAAAAATCGATTCTGTTATTTGCACTAATGTTGCAGTTTTGTTTTCAAAATGTTATATGTTTGCTGTTTTTTAATCATGGTGCAATAATTTTGCACGTGGGCTGTATTTAATGGGTTACTGTAGTCAAGCTGTGGAAGTCATTGAAAATTATAATCTATAACATCGAAAATCATCAATCATCGAAAATAATTTTGAAACCGATAAAGTATCGAGTCGAGTCGGGAGATCACTACCGATTCCCACCCCTACTGATTGATTTACAGTTACCAAACTGGACTGAAAGGCCTCTTAGAAAATACTCGGAAGGCATTGCACTTTTCCTTCATAAGTATTTTTGTACATGCTTTAGAATGTAATGACCTGTGTTGGAGTGGCTATGAATGTAGTTTTGTGATGGCCTGATTATTTGTGATAACTGGATTATTTAATGTGAAGTGTATAGCAGGTTACTTGGGTGGCCATAGGATGTACGTACGTGTGTGTTTTCAAAGATTCTAATCGGCCAAGTGTTATTGTGTCTGTGTTAATGTGTGTTAATGTGAATTAAAGTATTTCTTTTAAATTTTATTCTCAATTCTTGGGAAACTGGTGGCAATGTATATTTTCGACAAACAATTTATTTCACTATCCAAGTAACCAAAATACATAGTTAAACACCATCTCAGTCAATGACAGTCACGGTGAAGGTTGTAGGGATGATAGCCGTTGACATAATATACAGGAGGTTAGGGTTTAGGCTAGGCTGGGGGGTTTTGGAGATCAGCATGTTCTAGCACATATATGTGGAGAGGAATGGGGGGGTATTTTTATTGGGTTATGACTGTTTTATAGATCTTTTATTGAATCAATTTAACTTTTGTCACCTGCTCTGAGATTACAGGGTGTCCCATGGATGTAGTGTCTCTTTGCTCTCTACAGACACCTGGTCAGAAAAGCCCAACTCCATTCTGGCCGACCCATGTTTTACAGGGTCCCTATAGACTCCTTCATTCCTAAGGCAATTGCTGCCATCAACCATTAACTAATACTAAATCTTATTGTTGCACTTTGTATAGTCTACTACTTGCACCTTCTTTTACTCATTGGACTTGTTTCTTCAGATATTTCTTATGCTGCACCAGAATAGACCTTTCCTATTCAGGCGGCAAGTTCTGCCATCCCTAGTTCCTGTTGCTATGCCCCACAAGCTAAGTTAATAAAATGTCAACTGAACAGCACATACCTGATTATTCTCTCAAGGATTTCTGACAATATAGCTTATGCTATTTGCCAAATGCCACTACTTTGTCAAAGAGAATTCTACAGAAAGGCCTGAACTATTTTACACAAGGATACATCCATGAAATTTGGATTTTGGACGGAGCAGGTGACAACATACGAGTTGATGCTAGGTGCGGAAGGCACAGACGCCTCACAAACTCCAGATAAACTTAGCAGGACAAAATTGTTGAGTCTTACTGCATATGTAAAGCAGGGTGAGTAAGTTAGTGGCATCCATTCGTAGAAAATAAGCCTGTGAGAATTACCTCTATGGTACGGTGTTGCCTCTAGATAACATACCCATACCCATTTTTGGCCTTTTACACTCACACAATACATTCTCAGTTATGATGCAATACTTCCAAAAATTATTGCATGGGCCATAAGGAAATATGGCAGTGTTCTCATTTGTCTCATGACTCTCTGGAGGCCCTTTTGAATCCCTTTTCTGCAATCTTCCTCACACGGATCAGCTCCACCATTTCACTCCACAAGGTCTGAAAATGTCTTTTTCTCACATTTTTCAATCTGGAAAAAAGCTGATTCTCAATAACAGGTGAATAAAGTTTATTTTGTAATAGTTTAATGTACTTTATTTGATAATTAAGTAATGGAAAATTGTTAAAATGCAAATGTTGCCTTGTGGCAACACCATACCATTATGGTAAAATGCAAATGTTGCCTTGTGTCAACACTGTACTATTATGGATTCCCACCATGATGTTTATGGCATTGTGTTGCCTATTTAGATAGGCTATATACACTGTTCAAAAGCATACCGTAAAGCTTATGAAATCAGGCTCCTGGTTGTGGAATCATTTCATTAATTCTTCAGATCCAACAATTGGACATTTTACAACAGTGGATAAGTTTGCTCTGTAGCTAGCTACTGTATGGACTAGCTAGTCCAGCAGCTTCTTCCAACTAACTCTACGCCTTTCCTATACTTCACAGCTGAGAGAAAAGAGGCAGCAATGAAAAGATGGCAGCAACACAACAAATTTAGCCTACAGACGAATAACCATAAGTCACATTTACATTTACAGGTGTGTTACTGTTTTGTAATCTGCGTTTTCTGACTTTTCAGAAGAGGGTTAAATGCATATCATTACATATAAGACATTGTGTACTTGCAAGTGATGTACTGTATATCATTCACACAAAATATGATTAGGATGGTCTGAACATCTGCTACTGATCAGGCTCTCCCCAAAAAATCCAAACAGTGAAACAGACATATATGGTTATTTGTCTATAGGCCTCAAATGGTGTCAAGACATGTCAGGAAAGACAAGGGACTGACAGACAAGCACAAATAGCACAAATAGGAAAACACTGAAATGTGACTCACTATCTTGTTTTGAAAAGGGTTATGATAGTTTGTTTGGTTAGATTGTTGATGTATCGTTTGCTGAAATAATGCTTACACTCTTTAACACATTCATGACAATAGGCTGTTCCACAATGGTACAATGTTGCCTGAGGGCAACGTTCAGACAAACTATGAAAACATTTTTTCAACTTTTTTCAATTTCAAATGGTATGAATTTTGAACTGTTGAGACTATTGAGTATTTTCCATGAGTTTTGAAATACATTTTGTTCAAATTTGAAAAAAGAAGTACTAAAAAGTAGGCTACCCCCCACCCCCCCAAAAAAAAAATGATTTATTGAAAATGTCTTTAAATTATACTTGGTATATTTTATGACAAAAAAATGTTTTCCCCAACTGGCATCATAATGCGTACCATAGAGGGTTAACTACTACTACTACTACTACTACTAGTACTACTACTACTACTACTGCTAAACTGGTCATTGTTCACCCAAACATCCTTTCCATGGTCCATTTGGTTCTGTAGGTACAGAGTTGTAGGGAGGGAGTTTTTAAGTAGACAGGCCATCTTTTAGATCCTCTCTCCAACCAGTTATCCATTATTATATGTTGATTTGGTAAAAATATTGCATGAATCTACCTCCCCTCTGAGTCATTTAAAATGGGACACCATGAGACGCTGACGTCATGGAGCAGCATGTATGTAGAGCACAAAAACAAGTACAAGCTGTCATGGTAACTGCTAAGTGGCGGACTGAAAGGATCACCGTCCAAGTGATAGGCGGAGAGGACTCTGCTCTGTCAGCAGCGAAGGGAAGGGGTGATCTCACATAACTGGTTCAAGTTCTGAACAGAGGATTGGAGACCAGTTGAATCTGAGCAAAAAGCCTCAAGGATAAAGTTACACAAGCACACATCTATGGCTGCGAGTGAGAAGTATTCCTCAGCGAAATAGAATTCCTTGGTAAATAGTCCACACAGAATCGAGTATTTCACCTCTCCAACGAGGGGTTTCCTATTTTCCCCCTCCAACCACGAGAAGAGGAAGTCACGTCCACTCGGAATCAGGGCGTTGGCTCACCAGTCAAAGCTGGTCATTGGTCACCCAAACATCCTTTCCATGGTCCATTTGGTTGTGGGTACGTGGTTGTAAAGGGAGTTTTTAAGTAGGCTACTCTTTGAAACCTTCTCTTCACTAGGCCTATTCAAGCCCCCACCTCCTACTCCCAACTCCTCCCTTCTCCCTGACGATTTCGCCAACTTCTTTGACAAGAAAGTTAACGATATCAGATCCTCTTTCCACCATCCCTTGGTCAACGCTCCATGCACCAACCTCACCTCCTCACCCCCACCCTCTCCACGTCCCACCTAATCCCACATTTCTCCCCTCTCCCCCAACGAGGTCCTCAACTTTGTAACATCTAACCGCCCCACCACGTGCTCCCTAGACCCTGTTCCTTCGACTCTCCTTCAGTCTGTTGCACTCAAACTCCTTCCCTTCCTAACCCACCTCATCAACACATCTTTTGTATCAGGATGCTTTCCCTCTGCTTTCAAGACTGCCAGTCACCCCTCTCCTGAAGAAACCATCTCTCGACCCCTCTGATGTCAAAAACTAAAGACCAGTTTTCCCTCTATCCTTTCTAAAACTCTTGAAAACGCTATCTTTAACCAATTATCTTCGTACCTCCACCGGAACGACCTTCTAAACCCCCACTCGACAGAGACCACCCTCCTTGCAGTGACAGAGTCACTCTCTGCCGCGAGAGCGAACTCTCTCTCTTCTGTCCTGATACTCCTAGACCTGTCAGCAGCATTTGATACAGTAGACCACCAGATCCTCTTTCCCACCCTCGAGTAGAAAGGCGTCACTGGCTCTGCAAGCTCCCTGTTTGCATCCTACCTGACGGGCTGCTCCTACCAGGTGACATGGAGAGGGTCGATGTCCGAACCGCGTAGTCTGACTACTGGGGTTCCACAAGGGTCTGTCCTGGGTCCTCTCCTGTTTTCCCTCTACACTACATCTCTGGACTCTGTCATTCGCTTGCATGGCTTTGTAGTATATTTTTATACTGTATTACATTAATCACATCTGTATTACTCTCATGTAGTAATCATTTTATTAGAATAATGAATAAACTTCACTTTAGTTGGAACTGTGTTAATTTAAGGAGTTTAACATGTGAGTTACAACAGATGGCCTTTGTCTCTGAGTCAGCATGATCCTTTGTCTATAGAAAATGGTCGCCTCCAAAGTGAGTAGTCTTGTAACATGATCCTAGGAGGACACAGGAAGCACCCTGTCCGAAGAAAGGGGGCAAAGATCAAGCTGATACATTGACCATTCAGAAGACTAGTTGACCGTTTGTGACCATATCTGTTAATGAACATTCCTTGTATGCAAATTTGCTTGTCATGTGATTCCTGGCTTGAAGCCAGTTTAAAAACTGCGGCCCTTCTAAGAGAATGCAGTATTGCCTAGAGATTCGGCCCATGTGTTAGGCATGCTCAATACATTGTTGATTCGACCGTTTTTGCCTCCTTGAAGTTCTGTTCCACACGAAGTTTATGCATTTGAAATACACTGCAGCTTCTCCTATCACTGCTATACCGATGACACCTAACTGTCATTTCCCGCTTCTGATACACAAGTGGAGACACGCATAGCTGGGTGCTTGGCTGACATCTCGGAGTGGATGACAACACATCACCTCAAGCTCAATCTGGACAAGACTGAGCTGCTGTTCCTCCCGGGGAAGGGTTGCCCGCACCGGGACCTGGCCATCACCATTGAAGACACAGTGGTGATGAAGACTCGGATACACACTCCTGCAGATTCATGCTATGCAACATCAGAAGGATTCACGCTTTCCTCACTGATGAAACGGCGCAGGTGCTCATCCAGGCCCTGGTCATCTCCCGCTTGGACTACTGCAACTCCCTTCTTGCTGGGGCCCCGGCGTCAGCCATTAAACCCCTGGAACTTGTCCAGAAAGCTGCTGCTCGCCTGGTGTTCAATCACCCCAAGTTCTCCAACACAACTTCCCTTCTCTGTTCTCTACACTGGCTCCCTGTAGCGGCTCGCATCCAGTTCAAAACTCTGGCACTAGCCTACAGAGCAATGAAAGAAACAGCCCCCTCCTACCTCCAGGCCATGGTCAAACGCTATACCCCATCCCGACCACTACGCTCTGTTACCTGGTTGCCCCGTCACTCCGAGGCCCCTGTGGTCGATCGACACAGTCACAGCTCTTCTCTGTCCTGGCCCGATAGTGGTGGAACGAACTGCCCACTGACGTCAGGACAGCAGTCGCTGCCCATCTTTCGTCGCAGGCTCAAAACTCATCTCTTCAAGAAGTACTACAACGATCCTGCCTCTTAAGCACCTATTGCATTTTAGATTGCTATTCTTGCACTTTGCCTTCAGCAGACTATGCTCTTAGTCACTTGTTTTAGAAAGGAGACGCACTTGTGAGTTCTGGCAAGTAGTAGTACATTGGCTTTTCCTACGTTAAATGCAATTATTGTTAGTCGCTTTGGATAAAAGCGTTAAATTACTGTAATGTAATGTAATGCTCTCTGGGGACAAAACCACATCTAAATGGGGTCTTTGACGCCGTTGGCCTGACAGCATTCATATTTGGCACGGGTACGTGCAGGGGTCCCAGACAAACCGTGACAGGGTCGGATTTTTAATAAATTTACGGTTTGGCTAATTTTACCATAAAATACTGCCAGCCAATAGAAATACTGTTCTGAATAGAGCCCCGCCCTCAGTGTTCAGCTGCCTACTATAGAATTATCTTGCCTGCTCATCTGCTGCAAGGAGCTGCAGCTTTACCCAAAATTAGTGCAGATGCCCTAATACAAACACTAAACTATTACCTCACCCCAGCATACTCAATAATTACTTTTACATTGCTCAGCTTTGCCCAATATTAGTGTGTTCTATTTTCCACCGAATAGTAGTAGCTAGCTAGCTTGCAAACAATAGCCAAACCAAGCTATCAATCACAGGACTTGCCAAACACAACATGCTATGTTCTGGGGGGAAGATGGGCATATAATGGACTAAATTACCAATTACTGATTGCTCCAAAATGTATAAAGGCATAAGTTAACTGGATGAGCTATGCTTGATGATACAGTATTTAGTTAGTGCCCATATAGTGCTCCAACAGGTATCAGAACTAATTGAATTGAGAACCTCTTTCTTAAGGTATCAGTCACCATTACTCTGGAAGGAATTTCAGGTGGTGCAAATTACCACTCATTCATCTCGAATTTGATCACGGCACCTAGGGGGTCGTAAAATAGACTAGTTACAAAGGAACCAAACACTGAAAAAAACTAAAACAGAAAATGTCGATCCCAGACTGTCTGAAGATTTGATGATTGGCAGGTTGGCACCCGTATAACTTTATTTATTAACTTTATTTCTCCTCACATAAGCATATGCTGACATCCCCTAAACCCCAAGCCTAGCACATCTAGAAACTTCCCTGGCCTACATTGAAGTTGTTTACATGTACCTGCCAATTTCACGGTGACCTGGGACCCCATGACTTTTGAGTTCAAGGTCATAATCATACCCACATTCTCAACACAAGTGAGAAGTAACTTGTGGCCAACTGTCCTTTAACTACTAGCAGCTTTGGCAAAAGGCTAATTGTGTATAGGCGTTATATACATATGCCTATTATTTGATATACAACGTGCAGTTTCACCAAAGGTTGCATTTTTACTGTATCAAAATAAGATTCATATCCTAGCCTACTCTGAACTGCAGACTGGGCAGTGTGGTTCTAATGGGTTCATTCCTTTATCCTCAGGCTCATCATTAATAATCAATTCATGAGGATTGGCTAACCAGCACAAGAATTTGCGTTAGTAGGTGGGATAATGTATTTTGAGTAAACTATCCCTTTAATTCAATATCTTGATATTTCCTCATAAAATGGCAGCCTCAGTTTTGACAGGTGTTTTAATAGAAACAACAATTCGAACAATTAGATGTATAAAAAATAAACGAACTTTAATTTAAAAACCAGCCCATTAACACACAAACGCAGCTTTGAGGTTACAAAAACTTAGTACAAAATGTAAAAAAAAAAGAAAAAGAAAAGAATAATTACAAACTATTGTTTAGAAGGTTATTTTGTAGTGCCAGACTTGACTTGTGCTCTCACAGACCGTTGAAGCCACCTCTCTGAGGCCGAAATCGGCTCCCTTGGGTGCTGTAGTTTCCCATCAGGCTTGGGCGGGGCGGTTGCCCCAGTCCTCTGGGCTGGAAGCCCCAGACGCAGGGGGGCACAGTCTGCCCCAGCCCAGGCCAGTTTTGGGGCAGGTTGTTGGGAAGGAGGCCCCTGATCATAGACGCAGGGTTGAGTAAGGGCAGGGTATGGCTGTTGATGAGGCTCAGGTGGGCTGCCAGGGGTGAGGGCAGTAGAGCACTGTGCTGCATGGCCAGTCTGTTCATGGCTGCAGACGGACTCGACGCGCCGCGGTACGCTGCTGGGAGGGCCGGGTGGGGCAGCGCGCTCCCCTGGCTGCTGCTGGGGTTTTCCTGCACCTCCTTGCCTGGCGTCAGCCCTCCCTGGAGCCCCGTGTCCTCCTCTGTGGGGCCGGGGTTGCCAGTGCTGCTGCACTGCTTGGGGCTCTGGGGGGTGTCTGGTATGTTGCCGTTGGCGTCGATAAACGTGTCCCGCTCCCCATGGCCCTCTGAGTCCTGCTCCCCATGGCTGACGGGGGCTCTAGGGAGGGCCCTGAGGCGGGGGGAGCTGAAGACGGAGCTGTCCTTGGAGCCACAGATCGACATGTCACTGTCAGACTCCGACCCTCCACCCATACCTAGCTTAGAGTGGAGGCAGGCCAGGGAGGTGAGGGTGGCAGCCACGGCCTGCTGCATGGGGTTGGGCTCGTTCAGCCTGACGGCGGGGGAGTGGCCGGAGAGCATGGTGGGGGTCAGTGAGCCAGACTCAGCCCTGGATGACGAGCTCTGGTGGGGCCTGCTGTTGAATCTCTCTGGGGCGTCTCTCTCCCCCGCCTGCGGGTCCAAGGCCGCCAGGGCGCGGGCCTTCCTCTCAGCCTTGAACTGGGAGATGGCCTGCCTGAGGGCCTCAAAGTCAGGCTCCGCTGGGGCCCCCTCCGAGGAGGTGGAGGGCAGGGAGGACGCAGGGGTCTCTCCGCTGGGGACCAACTGGTCCCTAAGGGGTAGGCGAAAGTCCTGTGCCTGGGAGGGAGAGGCGGTCTGATGGTTTGTATAGGGGAGGGACCTCTCAGTCACCGAGGAGTGTTCCACAGAGGGCAGGGGGACGTCATCATGACAGGCGAGCGCATGACCGACCTCCGGATCTGGAAGAGGAGGAAGACCGCAAAGGAAAGCTGTGAGTGAATGTTCTCTATGAGGGGAAAAAAATAAAGATCTATCGACTTTCAGATGGCCGTTGGGTTCAAACTCAACATTCTCTAGAGACGTGACCAATCAGCACTGACCTTGCACAGTCACAGGATTGTCGGTGGTTGTCATCTTGTCCCGCATGTCCTTGAAACCGAAGAGGTCGTGGAAACGGTGCATGAAGTCATCGATGTTAGCGATGACGATTCCACTGCTGGAGTAGTTTGGGAACATCTCGAACCGTCGCTCTGGCAGACAGAGAAAGGCGTGTTAAGAGTTAGACATTACTGACAAATTGACGAATCACAATGACGCTGAACGTGTGCGTGTGTGTGTGCGCAAGCATGTCTACCTGTAAGAAAGATGATGTGTCTGTGCTGGACGTGCTGGGCCTGGAGCTTGATGAGACAGTCCAGGTCAGGGGTTTGGCGTGAGGCCATGTCACAGTCATGGTAGGGCAAGAACTCAACAATCTGCCTCTTCTGGTAGGTGGTCAGAACGCTCAGGATGTTCCTTGCATCCTTCTTAAACCTAAAGACAGGCAACATAAGACAGAGATGGTTAGAGAACAGGCAATGTTGCACGGTTAAAGGACATTCCATGCTAACATGATTGACAATATTACAGGAAAGACTTTGTAACAATATAACCGGACCACATCTCTCCAGTTCTGGCATCTCTTCACAGGCTCACAGTCAGGTTGAGTGAAATTCAAGACTCTCATGTTTGTCTTTAAAGCCCTAAATGGCCTCGCCCCACTTTACATCACAGAACTGTTGGACTACTCCTCCAGCGTGAGATCGCTCAGATCTGACAACAAGAGACTCTTGAAGGTCCCCCGGTCAAGAGCTGGTAACAAGGGGAGATGGAGCCTTCGCAGTGGCAGCTCCACGACTGTGGAACGACTTCCCACTGACCTCCAGACTTTCAAGACTCTGCTTAAAACCCACTAGTGTCGTGAACTAGGCTAGAGATGTTTCTGTTGTGTTTTTATGTAGTATGAATGTTTGTCTTAAATGTGTGCAGTTAGGAATGTAGTTGGTTTCCCCCCATGTTTATTATGTTGTCCTTTCTCGTCGTCACCTTTATGTGTTTCTGTTCTTTAGAGTCCGCGTCCAGGGCAGCCTAAACCGGTGTAATTTGGTGCGTGTTTAAATAAAAGTGACACCAGAAGAAGAGCCATTGGAGAGGATGCACATTCATGATATGTAATTTCAGACATTATCTGAGGCCAGTGCCAGTTGAAAGCCAAGTATCTGGTAAGACCTGACCTGGCCTGCTCCTTCAGCTTCTTCTGGGTCTTACAGTGGACCTTCCACCTCCAGAGGCTCTCATTGGAGCTCTGCTGCTCCAGGAACATCAGCAACGCAAGCAGACGCTCTACACACAACAGCAACAACAACGCCGTCAAACTCCATGTCAACAACAACCAAGTTAGTCAGACTTCATTCTTCGTTCTACATTTAACATTTTCTTTTCTCTTTTCGCAGCCTTGGAATAGAGTACATTATTACATTTGACTTAGATGTGTTTTTTGACACATACAAACTGTTGTTATCATTGTTATGTTAACAGGAGTGAAATTGTTGGCTTGTTGCAGTAACATGTTCATGTCAGGAGATCTGGATGCGTCTGACCCACCCTGAGTAATGAAGTCAGGGTTGAGGATGAACTCGTCCGACACGATGAAGCCTCCGGAGACGAACAGCTCGTTGTAGGTGTGGTTACTGACGTCGTCCAGACTGTCCACGCCAGCGAACACCACCGAGGGGAGCCGCTTCAGCGAGACCAGGGATGGGATCTGAGGAGAGACTGACGGTTACGCCTCCCTGCTGGTGGCTCTCTCGGAGCACTGGAAACAAGGACTCTTATTTAGGTAGTTTGATCATGTTGGATAGATCAGAGAGTATGGCTAGGTCATATGTGATAACTAGCTGAGAATTTGCTTTTAACATTTAATTCAACAACTGTACTGTACATTATATACAGCATGCATTATGGGTAGGGGATGACAGATTTACTGTGCACTTGTTTTTTCATTGTTATTATTTCATGTCTGATGCAGGTCAAAGGACTGAATGTTGCAATAAAGTGTAAGCTAAGACGGTGTGTGGAATTTTTGTTTTGTTTTCTCCTACGCAACTGTCAAGACTGTCAAAACAACCCTGGCATACAAAAGACTTTCATTTTCACAAAATTCCATTTAGTTTCTTCTCATTGTTTTTTGTTTTTTTTCCAGGATTCTGATTTTTACACCTTTGACCCATTTTTCCCATATTTTTTCAAGCGGCTTTAAAAACTTGCTTTAGCGTTACATTTACAGTAAGCAATGCACCCTTAAAACAATGCTAGGCAAGGAGTTCAGACAACAGCGGCCAGGCCAAACAGGGATCTGCTGTTCATGTTTATGTCATATTGACATATTTGTTTGTCATTTACAAATTGTTCAAAATCCTCATATATATGGCACTTTAAAAAAATTCTCTGAGTGTCTGAACTTCATTTTGATGTTTGGATTCTGCGATTTCGTCCGTGTCATCTACAACGCGGAAATCATAGGGCCCCAGGTTCTCCCAGAATCCTGGCTCAGTAGCTTCCAGAAAACTCTGATATACACACGCCCCCCAACAACACATACGTGCACTCAGTGACAATTCTATTCATGCCATGTCCGAAATCCAGAAAGCCACAGTATTGTCTGAAAGTGCGATAGGGTCTAGCTTAGCTGCTGCTGTCTCCCATAATTATGGAGCACATTTCCTTGGCAGCTGGCAGCACGAAGGTTTCTCCAATATTATGTGGTTTACCTGCTTTGGCGATGCGTAATGCGACATCCGATATGAAGCCTCAGTTTTGAGGTTCACCTGACAACTTCAACCTTCAACTCGCTTTTGTCCTCGTAACTGTTGAAGAGTAGGCTCCTGACAGTGATCTCAAGGTAATGGCTTATTTGTGAAGTCCTTACCACAGCTTATAGAACCTCACCACCAGCTCCACTCACCACCAGGTTTTATTGTTATCCGTGGCTCATGAATCTAATGTTCTTGCTTAAACTACCATCACATGAGTCAGATGGTAATCAGTCACAACCTCTCTTAAATGCTTCTTTCAATTCTCTCTCCCAAATGGGTGTGTGCTCCCCAAGCGCTCTCTCAGAGCGGTGCCACTTGATTTAGACCTCTGCTTGTGCTCAAAGCTCAGAGGTCAACTCCTCAGTGTCAACTCACACACGCCTCCCCTTTCAACCTCCCTCTCTGGAGGAAAGGCCCAGGCCAGACCCTCTTTAGTCAGCCTGGGCTGGCGGGCCCAATTGCCCTGCTGTAAAACCTTTTAGCTAAATCTCAATCTTTAATTCAATGACCCAAGCAAGATATATCAATACTCACCAAACCAATAAAGGCGAGGAGAAAATATCTGATGCAAGAGTAAAAAATCTTTATTAAAAATTTGGTGAAGTTATACAGATAATCCAGTTACATGAAAAATACAGGTTACAAGAAAACATAAGAGAATAGCTTCTAGGTCTTCAGCCGCTGACTTCTTCCACTCCTCTGTTGATGGAAACAAGTCCCGTCTCCCTCCTCACAAGCTCTTTTTGAATCTCCTTTCAGGAGGGCAGGGTGTTGTCTCTTCGGATGAACTATCCTCCCTGGCAGATTAACAATCCCTACATTCAACAGCTTCTCTCTCTCTCACCCAAAGCAGGACATCAAAGAATAAATGTCTAATTAACAGCTTATCAAGTATCCTACTTTAAGCATTGCCTATATACTCAAGCAATTGATACATGGATACATTCTCCAATCGTTAGTCATTACTGTCTCACAAGCATACAAGGTTACATAATTGATCTTGACTAAGAACAGACATTACTTATAAATGTCTACTTCTGCTTTAAGTGATTACATTTCCAATAAATTATATTCAACTCTAAGCAGTGTTACTAATTGATTACATCTTCTACTTTTAACGCCTGTTATTCGCATCATCACCCGATTACTAAAGGTTGTTGTTGTCGCAGGCAGCCCTCCCAACATTGCTCCTTTTGTGTTAATCCACTTTTTCATTTCTGATAAGCACCAGACCTTGGCCGGGTGGGGGGGGTGGGGGACATAGAGGTCTCTTCTCACTCTCCCAGAGCTAGCCGGGCCCTTGTCAGTTCCATGTGTGTGGAGCATTCATTAATCATCAATCCATCCTTGAATTATAGGGGTCTGCCTATAATATTTATGACCACGTTCCTCTGGTATGCGGGGGGGGCTCCGCCATGGAGGATCTCTCTCTCTTCCTGCATTGCGCAGCATCTCATGAGCCGATGCTCTGGCCGTCTTGCCTCCGCCTCGTGTTCCTCCGTGCCATCTTTCTGGCCCCCCCCGATCCCATCTGGAGGGGGCATATGCTCTCTCATGTTCTCTTGATTTGTGTCCGTAAAACCCCCCTCTCCACCTTCTAGGCCTGTACCAGGTGCTTGGGCCGGGTCTGCCCCCGTAGGCCTCTCGCCTCTCACGGCTGATACTTGGTGCTCTCGAGGGGTCACTCCTCGTTATAGAAGGGGCCCTTTGTGCACTGGACAGTCCACCTCGTTCCTGACTGGTGGTCGGGATTACTACCCCTGAACTGTTGAGTGTGTTGTCCTGGGGGACTCGTCCGGGCTTGGGGGGTAGGGTATACAACTTACTTCGGCCTCCACCGACCTCTTTGTATCCAACATATAACACAGCTGGCAACTTGGCTCCTGGAGACCCTAGGAAAGCCACTGTTGAAAGGTCAACACCTTCCTCTTTGCCAACTATCGAAATAGTCGCCCACATTGCAGATTCCAGGTATTGATAAACCTGAATCAACACTTCCTCTTTGGATTCTAGTTGATTATTCAAGCATTCTGCTGCCCCCATACGGGTGAATGAAAACCCCACCCTCTCAGAAAAGTGGTTATATTTGAGCCATCTAGTTAAGTCCCAGTGTATAAAGGGGGGGGGCAGTGGAACGAACCCCATTTTCACTGTAGCAATTTTCTGCCATTCTCCGGGGTCCGCCAGCTGCTTGTCGTCCATCAACTCATTGTGGTCCGTGAAGAACTGAATTCTCCCTGGAATCCCTGGTTCAGAGGTGATCATGGTCAGGGTGTAACCCGGACACCCGGGTTCATCAAATGCACTTGGCTTCCCATCAGCATGAGGTGACACTGGTTCTGTTTTTATTGGATATTTCGTTTTACAATTAAAAGATGACACTGGTTCTGTTCCGTTTTCCCCCCCTTCATTGTACACCACGTCAGGAGAGCTGGGCACCTCCCTCACCAAGGGAGGTGGTGCAGAGCTAGCCTTCTCCTCATCATAACATCCAATGTCCGGTGGACCTAACGGTGTCCCCACAGACGCGTCAACAATGTCATTTTCCTGACAAAATTCCATGACCCCCATTGGGGCTTCCCTCAGACGTTTAGGCGAACATGAGGTTTTTCTTCCCTTTGTCTTTCTTCCCCTGCAGTGAGAACATATACAGTACATAAATCACATTATAAGAAGACATTCAATATTTACGTACCATTTTCTCCTTCACAATCACATCTTTTTCCCATCCTCTTCATAGTGTGTCACATGATTCCTCGCTCACCTTGCTGGTTTTCTCCTTCTTCGTTTTAGAAAGCGCAGGAAAGTTTGTTTCATTCGAGTCCTGACGTAGCTCCATATGCTCCTCTGTACCTCCGAATCACACCGTCTCTGGTAATCTCCTTTCCGTAATTTTTATGACCTCTGTGTCGTTTTTACGACAACTATTTATGTCGCAAATGAGCTCCCTTTAGCTCTTTAGCCTTGGTGAAGAGGCATCCCTCTTAAGGATTTTTTCCAAGTCTAGGGCTCTTTCCCTTGGACAAGGTGCCTTACGCACGTTTAAGGCACTTAATTCATAAGTGTGGATCTGGTTCTCCGTTGCAACACACTTTGTCTTCAGGCTCCTTTTTGTTTTGAGAGGAATGTCACTTCCAGACTGTCCTCCGTGTCCTCGTTTTCCACGAAGGGTCAAGCCCCTTTTTCCAGTGGTTCCTCCAGTGTACTGACGTCAAATCACTCCCGTAGTGTTTAGCGTTCCTCTTCGGGCACCAAGTTGAAGAGCAGGTTCACACACGCATCCCCTTTCAACCTCTCTCTTCGGAGGAAAAGCCCAGTCTGACTAAAGAGGGTCTGGCCTGGAATTTTCCTCCGAAGAGGGAGGTTGAAAGGGGAGGCATGTGTGAGTTGACACTGAGGAGTTGACCTCTGAGCACGAACAGAGGTCTAAATCAAGTGGCACCGCTCTAACAGAGAGAGTGCTTGGGGAGCACACACCCATTTGGGAGAGAGAATTGGGAGAAGCATTTAAGAGAGGTTGTGACTGATTGACTTGTGATGGTAGTTTAAGCAAGAACATATTAGATTCATGAGCCACGGATAAAAATGAAACCTGGTGGTGAGTGGAGCTGGTGGTGAGGTTCTATAAGCCGTGGTAGGGACTTAAATAAGTCATCACCTTGATCACTCGGTCAGTAGCCTGCTCTTCAACAGTTACGTGTCGAGTTTCCTTTCGAAAAAATCTGGTGGCTTTGATGCTAGCTTGTTGTGCTTAGTTTCTAGATGTCGGCGAAATTTTACAGGTCTAATGCCATCATTAGCCAGCACCTCTTCGCAAACGACACATTGCAGTCGTGGGCTATCGCTAGATCCTATCCATGTAAATCGCAATATGGCACACCTAACTAGAAAGGTGGGGAGGCTAGATTGATTGAATTTACAGCCTGCAATGTCCTCAAATTTAACATACACTTCTCTCAATATTTTTTTGATGTTTGTCTTCACATCACATAACATAAAACCAATATTCTGGCGCGTCATGTTAGAGTTTCTCTGTGCCTCCCCTGAAAGACTCTGGCGCCCCCCAGGGGAGGCGCGCCTCACACTTTAAAAGCCACTGAGTTAGGGTAATGGTTACCAACTCCCTGTCAGCCAACCAATTACGTTTTGGGGCCATAGATGTGTGTTTTGCATACCTTGTGTATCTGGGTGGCGATGTCCTTGTTCTGGATTATAATAAGCAGCTTGTCCATGTTGTTCTCTCTGTCCAGGAAGTTGAGTGGACTCAGCTCCACGTTCCCCAGCCTCTGGAGGTACTCCTGGACACAGAGAGGGGACAAGTACAGGGTGAAGGTGCGCAGAAGAAGAGAGGGATTGAGAGAGGGAGACTGAGTATGTCTAATGTTATAGCTAGCTACCTTGATGTCATCGTGGACCTGGTTCTCCTCCTCCACAGTGTGGATGTAGAACTGAACGGAGTTCTTCTGCACGTCCTTCATGATTTCCTCCAGATTACTGAACACCTCGGGCCTCAGCTGGCTGATCAGGCTGCTGATGGACGGCCTGATCAGCCCGGGCCCAGGAAGAGGCTCCGAGGTCGGGTCACAGTCGGGCCCAGACGGAGCCTCCAGACTTGGACATCTGCCCCCCAGCCCTGGTATAGCAGGCTCGCCCTCCACAGAGCTCACAGAGCATAGACTGTCACATGGTGGCTCACCATCCATGTTTATCTTAGAGTCAGACACAGATCCAGCCTCCAGCCCTCCTGGTACCCTGCTGGCTGAGTCCATGCCCTGGTTGGAGGCTGCTACAATGGAGCTGAACTGAGGTAGATATAGCCGTGGTGGGTCAGGGATGGGAGGGTGGGAGGGGAACTGGGACCCCACTAGAGAGGTAGGGGGGTTGGAGAAGGAGTCAAGGACTGGGTTGGAGAAATGGGAGGGGCCAGGGACAGACAGGTGGACATGGGAGGGGCCAGAGACAGAGTCTCGGTTGTGTGTAGTGGTAGAGCCATGTGTAGTGATTCCAGTATTAGTGTTAGGGTTGTCAGTGCCAGTCCAAGCCTGGTGACTGGGGGCTAGAACTAGATTCCTGTGGAATTCTAGAACGTTCTGAGAGTCTAGAATGCTGGCGAGGTCCTCCCTCAGCGAGCTGACGCATCCGTGCAGAGGCAGGGGGAAGTGGTAGAAAGTGATGTACTCGGAAAGGGGCGTGAGTGGGTAAGGGGCGAGGTGGTGCTGGGGCCGGAGGGAGAGAGAGGAGTGGTAGTCTATGTTTTCAGCCTGCAGGAGATGCTGGATCTCGGAGGTCAAGACACCCAGCTGCTCCTCCACAATGCTGTCCAGGCCTCCTGAGACAACAGCTCTGGGGGGAGGAGTCACGCTGGAGGAGGAGAGAGGAGGCGGCAGAAGAGGACTCTCCCCTCCCTCTACTTCCAACACCTCCCCCTCTTCCTCCTTCTGCTGCTGCTGCTGTACCTCCACAGGGCTCTCCTGCTCCTCCTCCTCCTCCTGCTGTTGGACATCCACAGTGCTCTCCTCCTCTTGCTGCTGTACCTCCACGTGGCTCTCCTCCTGCTGCTGCTGTACCTCCACGGGGCTCTCCTCCTCCTCCTCCTGCTGCTGCTGCTGGACCTCCATGGGGTTCTCCTCCTCCTCCTCCTCCTGCTGCTGTACCTCCACGGGGCTCTCCTCCTCCTCCTCCTCCTCCTGCTGCTGCTGCTGGACCTCCATGGGGCTCTCCTCCTCCTCCTGCTGGTCCTCCATGGGGCTGTCCTCTTCAGGCTGGAGCGTTGAGGGAGTCCTGCTCCTCTCTGGTGGGGGAGAGCTCTCGGAGGCCAAGGGGGACTGAGGGGGAGGGCTGGGCTCCTCCCGTCTCTCCTCTTTTTTCAGCCAGTCAGTCTCTACCCCGGGACCTGTAGATGGGGAACAGAGGTTAGTTTCTCAGGTGGCCACCTGGTCTTTGTACACCGCTTGGGTCGCGTCATGTTGTGAGACCCCGTAGGGGAGGGTTAGATCGTCCGCTTTTAGGTCGGTGAGACACCAGCTGGGAGGCTCGTTTATGAACTTTGGTTATCATCTCACGTGTGAGCTTTCTGTAACGTTTCCCGGCTATTTCGGCCAGATGACAATGTGTCCCTCTAAGGGGTTGGGGTGTCCGGAGTCTCGGACACCCCTCGCTCCTCGAGCGGTTTTCCCAGGTCAAGGTCCTGTCAGAATATAGAGGAACCTTACTCTGATTCTTCCAGTATCCCTTTCACCACAGGTAGTACCCTTCTCAAGGTTCATGATGTATTTTACAAATATAACACTCATCTGGATGGTTTAAAGCAAGACAGTACTACAAGCATCAGGCGAGGCAAAAATGGTTTGTATTTTTAAGAAAGCAAGTATTTCTTCTTTACTTAAAGGCTTTTGGTACAGAATCAAAAGAGCTCCTTAAGCTAAGATGCAATGGATTTTTTGAGAGAAGCTAAGGCTCTTGATCTCAAACCCATAACAGCACAGTTACCTAATTTATACAGTTTCACTCAAAGTTGCAATATCACGCAGGAGGAGTCTTGGACATGCAAAGCTTTCTTTCCACCGTAGGTGGATCTGTGGCTCGTCTCACATGGCTGCTTACGCCCACCCGCCACCCATCTGGTGCAAACTTCCTGTTTTCTCGCAGTTGCCTGGAGCTGCAAGTGGCTGTTGCTGCATGTTCTGCCCATGTTAAATTTGGGGAGGAAACTGTTGTTGAGGCAGGGAATATGTGTGCTGGATAGAGGGCCTCCCCAATGGTTACTGGGTTGCTGGGGCATCTGATGGCGTCTTCCATCAAAGCCCCCGGTCTGGTAATGGTGTCTGTAGTCCGGATCCCAAACTCCTACTGCGTACTGTCCCCCACCATAAAGGGCCCGCTCCTCTTGCCTCCCTGCACTTTCTGTTCCTGCTTCTGTTTCTTTTTTGTTTAGTACCTGAAACTGGAGCTGGCTCCAAGTTTACTGGCCTACTTGGCTCAGGGAGACATGGTTCTGCAGCGAGTCCAGTCTGTCTAACTTTGTGTAATTGAGGTGTTTCACATGATTTCAGAATAAACACACCTGTCATTGGGTGATTCTGCAGTTGGTTATTGCAAACTAAGACTACACCAAGGAACCTACACCAGACCAAGGAACATTCCAAACGGATCCGGAAGAAGGTTCTTAAAAGCACCAATCAGAGAGAGGACATTAAAAAAAATAGAATATGTCCTGAAGCAGTTAAGTCTATCATAAGGGACAAAATGGAAGAGAAATTCTGAAAGATGGAGGGCAAAGTACAGAGAAGCTCTGAAGGAAAACCTGCTGCTACCAATGCGGCCCATCCAAATATTACATCACACATCACACTACCCCAAAAAAGATTGCAAATGCGACCATTTGGTCGCAGTTTTGAACCCTGCGTAGATGAGGAGAAACATAACAGGAGTCCGCTAGAAAGAAGCAATGAGCAGTAACGTTAATGTTAGAAGAATAAATACAGCAAGTGCAGTTATTGCAGAAATAGACTAAGTTTGATCTATGTTTTGTTACGCTGGTTGGCTGAAGGAGTTTGTCTGTAAAGGCAAGTACTCCCACCCACTCAAATCGTTCTGGGTGGCTGGAAGTCCAGACTCTATCGTGAAAACTACTATTTTTTGCCGATCATTCTGGCTTCCAGGCTAGGACTTCACCCCATTCCGGTAGGGCTTACATGTTTGAGGTGCTTAATTTCAGCCGTCATCTGTGGTCTGTGTGTGTGGTGCATTTTCAAACAGATTTTACAGGAAAGTGACTGTCATATGCAGAATTGAGTGTGTTGTAGAAGCACTGGTCTTGGTTGTTACATCAGGGGTGTCAGACACCTCTTGCCAGGGATAGGAAGTGATCCAAAACCTGGACATGTTGGGTGGTTTAATTGGATGGTGCTCTGGTAGGACAAGACCACAGGATACTCTGCTTAGTTATTGTATTTAGTACGGACTCAACACAAAGCTTTTGCTATGTATCACATCATTTTGTGCGGATGCTGCAGCTATCTAGAAAGTACAGCAACATCATTACTTGTGGACAGAAAGCTAGCTGGCTAACTAAGTAGGCTAAAATGGGGGTTCTGTTTCTAGTATAATAATAATAACAATAATAATAAAAAATTACCAGTTACACATTTTAGATACAAAGCCCCTTTTTCACATGTTGACATGTTTCCTTTAACCTCTTTTAGACTTGTACAGCAGCTATACTGAGTCTTTGCTGAATTTGACTGGATTATTTAATCACCTGAGAGGTGGGTCTGGGCGTTGGTGTGCTGGGAGTCCTCTGGGACGGGGGCTAATTGCTCCTGGTGCGAGGGGCTGAGCTCTGCTGCCCAGGGGGGAGAGGCGGAGCTGGGCCGGGGGACGGTGGGGTAGCCGGTTGCCACGGCGACCTGTAGGAAGCGCAGGAAGCGCGGGTCCTGGGGGTTGTCCTTCTCCCTCTGGCAGTACTTCTCCGTCCTCAGACCTGCAGCGGGCGGCGGAGGGGGGGAGGTGAGAACAACCATACTAGGACGGCAAGGGCGTGTCTGTGTGTGTAGAGCCAGGCGCACCTGTGATGGGGATGAGGACCCAGGGGATCTCTGAGGCCTCGTCTTCTCTCCCTGAGGACGTGGCCCCCCTGGACATCTCGCCGTGAGAGCTGGGGCTGAAGCCCTCCAGGCTGCTCATACTGCCTGCCGTCTGTTCCTGCACGAGGGCCAGAGAACAAAGGCAGGAGAATTAGGAAAAAGACACTTAAAACCAGACAAGCCACTTCACAACATTTTCAGGGTGAGACTTAACAATCAATAGTGATGATTTGAGGTTGTTTCTAACCAACTAAATATGCACATAAAAGTACAAGTACAAGGCAGAAATTAGTCTTGTCACAGAGTAGGGGCGTTAATAGGTACCCTCTCAAGCGGGGGTGTTAATAGATCCCCCTAGGATTGTAAGTATTTGAGGTGTATTTGACTACTCAGAGTTTGCATGTTTGGCACAGTTCCATTGTGCTGGGTCTAAACTAACCATACTTCCAAGTATTTTACATTAGTACTTGCAAACAATATTTGACTTAGGTTTAGAGGCAGCCAACCAATCAGTTCAGTTCCCTACTTCCAGGTAGTCCTGTTTCTTCTGTGGCTCCTGCTCCACCTTAGAGAGGCGATTCCCTGAGTCTGTGTCGCAGTCAAACAGCGAGGTGTCCGTCGGCTCCTCAACGGATCCGCCGTCCGACCTCCTGGCGCTGGTGATTATCGCAGTGTTCTTGAGGCTGGTGAGCATGGCGAGCAGCTTGACTGCACCCGTGGACCCCCTCAGATCCACATCCTTCAGACCCACGCAGCCCACCGCTCTGGACGGGCTCTGGCCCCCCTCTGCTACCAGGGCGGAGGTGGTGGAGGGAGGGAAGAGGGAGGCAGGGGGAGGGAGCGGTGGACGGTGAGGAAGAGATGGAGGAAGGAGAGATGGAGGGACAGAGAGACATGAGGCTGGGTATTACCTCATGATACGATACATATCACAATACATGGGTCACTATATGATTGTATCACAATATATTGTGATACCATACAATACATATTATGCTACAATAAATATACTACTACCTCAGCACAGGGGCCTTGTGGTTAGAGTGTCGTGTCCTGAGATTGGGAGAACCCTGAGGGTTCAATCCCTGGCCGAGTCATACCAAAGACGATAAAAAATGCTACCCAATGCCTCCCTGCTTGGCACTCGGCATCAAGAGTTGGATTGGGGTCATGTCCCTGCGACATACTAGCATACTAGGTCCAGGGGGTGTACTTGTACACCAAGCTGCCTCACGCTAAGGAATCAGAAGATAGGCTCCTACCTAGTCTCAACGCCAGACCCATGAGAGTCTATGTGAGCGTAAAGCGTTTTATAAGGATTTTTACTCCACGTGTTCTTGTTGCTTTGCGGAGTTTCAAATTGTTTATGTTTTTATTTATTTATATTTTTCTCTCTTTAGTTTTGGTGTACTGCTGATTTGTTTGTAAAGCACTTTGTAACATTTGTTTAGAAAGGTGCTGTATACAGTTTTTTTTTTTTTTTGTACTGTATCGATACTATACTGTGGAAAATAGATACCGTAAAATATTGCCATGTATTGCTGCATTGATTAGGGCTGTCCTGAATACCAATTTACAGGCTTCGAGAACTCAGTGGGAATGAGCGAATAGTGAATAGTATTCGTTCTCAACTCCTAGGTTGAGAACGAATCATTGCAGTCTATATCTACCAGTGACAAGCGGAGCAATGCACCAGTCATATTCCCTTGTTATTCAACTTTTGCTTCCTGTTACTTGTAGCTAATTGTTGCTAGATTGTTTAGCTCGCTAGCTGAGTATTTGTTCATGATTTGTTTGTTTTAATCTGTTTTTATTATGTTTGAAATAAACTTTCATTCATTCATTCATTCATTTAATCATGTGTGGGTTGTTTTATGATGGCTTGTGACTGTCAGGTTGCCCAAGTTGAGGTTTCACTTTTACGTTTTGACAAGTAGGTTTCATTCTCGTCATGGCTACATCCATTAACTCTTGAAAATCAGTTCCAATTGTGTTTGATAAAAATCTATTTTGTACCACAATAAACTAGAAGCTGATAGTAGCGTACCAAAATCAATCAAAAACCATTTTGGGCTGTGGGATGGTCCACAGCCACACAACTGGTCTGGTAACCCTCTGACAGCACATTACATTTACTCACATTATATTCAGTCATTTAGTTATTGAGAAGTTTCCTTTGTTGCAGGCACACCACGTAGTCAAACAAACAAATCACATGACACAGGTTTTGTTCATACATTACACTATCTTTATTTAGCAGGTTTGACAATCAATCCAGCCAAATGTGTCTTCGCCAAGGGAAACACTGAGTACCTGGGCTTCTCCATTGGAGGTGGGGTAATCAAGCCACAGATTAATAAGGTTCATGCTATTGAGACCTGCCCCCTCCCACAGACCAGGAAGCAGCTCAGATCTTTTTTTAGGGATGGCTGGCTTCTACCACCGGTTCATATAGAACTTCTCAGCCAGGGCGGTGCTTCTGACTGATAGAACCGGCTCAAGATGCTCAAGATGCCCCAACCGGATCCTGTGGACAGCGGAGGCGGTGGCAGCCTTCCGTGACATCCAGCAGTCCCTCAGTAAGAACCCAGTCCTGCACAGTCCAGATTTTGAGAATGACTTTGTTTTGCAGACGGATGCGTCCGAGAGGGGTGTTGGAGCTGTGCTTTTGCAGGGGCCTGTGGAAGACCGGCACCCTGTTGCCTACATCAGTCGCAAGTTGTTGCCCAGGGAGGTCTGCTATTCTACAGTGGAGCAGGAAGCTCTGGCGGTCAAGTGGGCCATGGACTCTTTCAAGTACTATCTCCTGGGGCAGGAGTTTGTTATAGAGACTCACCATAGAGCACTGCAGTGGCTGGAGAGGATGAAGGACACTAATGGGCGGATAACCCGGTGGTACCTTGCCATGCAGCCATTCCGGTTCTCCGTGTACCACATTCCTGGCAAGGAGAACGTCATTGCTGACTATCTTTCCTGCTGTCATGACGACGCCTCAGAAGGGGGGGGAGTGTGTGATGGCCGCATCCACGGCCACACAACTGGTCTGGTAACCCTCTGACAGCACATTGTACTCACACTATATTCAGTCATTTAGTTATTGAGAAGTTTCCTTTGTTGCAGGCACACCACATGGTCAAACAAACAAATCACATGACAGGTTTTGGTCATACATTACACTATCTTTATTTAGCAGTTTGACAGTACATTACTTGTATTTGTAGCGCACATTTAGTTACTTTTGTACAGTTCAATAGGCTTTATTAAGATCTTAGGTATGGTGTCTAATTTGTGTTTGTTTGGAGTTACCAGTGCTGTGGAGGGACGACATGCCAGGCGGGAACAAAAGGTACACGCCCCGCCAGTCTCCGCCTTAAATAGAGGAGGCGGCCAATTTGGCCTTGTCCAAATGTCGCTGCATTGTGCGGGGAATGTTATGTTTTGTTCGAGTATTTTAGTTATTTCTTTAGATCTTTGTATTGGGATCTTTTGTTATGATTTATAGTATATTGTAATTATGTTAATCCTTTTCATAGTTGCCTTATTTTGGTTATTTGTGGGTTAGGCTGTATGTTTGTATATAAGTATATAAGTATACAAGTTCCCCTTTGTCTTCAGTTTGGGATGTCTGTTATATTCTGTTTGTGGCAACCCTTTGATTAATTTGACCTCTTTTATGGGCCCAGCACTGTCTCATTTTTGTGATGTTTTTTGGGTAAATAAAAACCCTAGTTTTCTAAACTTTGCCTATGACTCCTCTTGCCTTCCGGTTTGGTCCCTGACAGGCTGTTTGCTACCAAACGTAGGCTACGTCATCCTAGTCCAGCTTTGCTCGCTCCAACTCTCGCCCTACCAACATGCTTGTGTCGCGTTTACAAAGGATATAAATAGATATAGATATAATATATGCTTGCTAGTAGCAAGCTAGTAGCTGGGTTAGGACTGTCAATTTAAGAAGCATTTAGCCTGTCTCTTCCCCACTCCCCTGCTGCCATACACACGCGTGCATGTGTGTGTGTGGTTGTGTGGCAACTGTAGCACAGGAGCGGAGGAGAGACAGGCAAAAATGCTTCTTAAGTTGACAACCCTAACCAGAGACACGCAGAGTGTTTTGAGGGAGAAAACACGAGCATGAAATCCACTTCTGTTCAGTTGCGCTTTCGCGAATCACTCAGGTGTAACGTTATGACGACGTTGGTATTGGTTTGGAGTATTGGGACAAAAAACGTGTACACCAAATACTAAATTGAGTTCCGAATACCAACGTACCGAATGAATAGTGGAATACTCGAGTTACTCATGCCAGCCCTAGTATGGATTTTATTGCACAGCCCTACACAACGTCACAAACACGTGCTCTGTCACGTGGAACTCACGTTCCAGTAAACATAACCCTTGACACACAAGGGGCCCACCTCCACTCAGGTTCAACCCTCCTGTCAATGACCCCCCCACTTACATTCTTTAACAAGGGAGCACCGGGGGCGATACTTCCGGTCAATGACCTATTTGGTCAACTGTCAACTTCGCAAGAGGCCCAGATTTATGCTCAATGAACCCCACTTAGCCAACTCTACTGCACCGTACCACCCCCTGCCGACTGCGACCCGGGGGGGGGGTGGGGGGAGGCATCACAGAGCAGCCCAAACACGGCTGCTGTGAGGGAAATTGTGTTCAGGACATTATGTTTTATACTTAATACTTTATTCCTATTAACAGTGTTCTAACTTCATAATTCATGCTAAAGGATGTTCTGTGGAGTTTTCAGTAGCCCCCTGCGTCGAGCCTGATGAAAGAGTATTGTGTGATAGGCAGTTCCCTCTTCAAGGACATAGCTGGGTGCAGGACAGATAACATTCATTGGGTATTGGGGAGTGAGAGACACAGAGGCACAAACTTCACCACGTTTGATTTTAAGCGGAAAAGCCCATATAAGGTACCATTTTCCTGTTGTTGTGGATGGGCATTTATCATCTGAGCAAAGACACCTGCATGCTTGCTTTTCAAACGTCATGTGAAATACTGTATAGAAGGCCATCATTGACTACTGTTCTCCTCAGATATAATCTGGTGTCTGTTCTGAATTGCCTTCTGGGCCCTGAAGCACTGTTAATAAAGTTCTCTTTTTACTCCGAAGTTCACCGGTGTGTTTTTGAATTTCTTACCCTTTTTAAAAAGAATCCACTACACCGCCCAAACACAGCCACCCATTCACCTCCATTCATTTTTTGGACCTGGGAACCTGCCCCGCCATCATCTTGGCCATAGCAGAGCCAAGAATAGATAGACGAAGCCATAGCCGTCGACTGAGCCCCCAACACACAGTCCTTCTCAGAGAGAAGAACCATGATCCTATCCAGGGTCGAAGGGAGCTGTGCCTTCTTGGTAGTGGACCAAGACACAGCACCGGGAACCAGGTAGGATGCGAGAGAGGGCTCAAGAGGCGGTGCACCTGTGAAATAGCGTTGGCCTGCGTGGCCGGGATAAAGGCCTTCACGCACGGGCGCCCTCACGTTCAGCGATTCACTCTATGCTCCCTTGGTCAATGCCTCAAGATGAGGCATCGCAGGGAGTTTGTCGCTGAGTTTTCTTCGCCTGCTTGGCGAAGCAAGAATGGCTCCACGCCGGCATTCCCTATGGGGCGGGGCTCCATGAAATAGAACCATATAAACTGGGAACCTAATATATCTGCACAGGGCAGGGAGAGTGTACTGATTAACTGCTTCAGTTAAGCCAGGCCCAGCCCCTGAATCCTTCAATTACAACAGGGTAGCTCCTGAGGTCTATAAACACAGCTGATATGGTGTGGTAAAGACGCTAAGAAGGTGTAGTGTAGGTGACCCCCTTGTGCCTATTAGACTCCTAGGAGACTAGGTGCACTGGTCAGTTGCCCAGTGACCACAGGTCGACGGTGTTTACGTACCTCTCTCCATGGAGGCTTTCCTCAGGTACTTTAGAGTCCTCTCTGCAGTCTCCTGCTCCTCCGAGCTCCTCTTCAGCCCGCCGCCTCCCTCCCTCCTCCCCTGTATCTCCTTCTCTGCGTTCCTCTTGCACATCAGTGCCAGGTTGATCAGCTCCTGAACCTGGGAATCGAGTAGGAATACAGGTTTATCTAGACCGGTCATCTGAAACCGGTAGAATTCATGTCAGTGAATACTGAGTATCTGGTTTAGAAGGATCATAGAGGGGGTCGCAGGTGAAGGATGAGTAATGTTAGGGCCGTAATATGAAAACAGATTTCAGACATGAACCTGGAAAAGCACAGAATTGAAAGACTTTGGGGAAAGTGCACAAACGTTTTAGGAATTGAAGCAATTTCTAACATAATATGACAAAGACATGTTTAAAGCTACATGAGATAACTCGGCACTTTGGCAGCCCCTCTGGTCGTGATAAAATCGGCACTGCGTTTTAAGAACCACACTTCCCACAATCCCCCACTCACTCACTGTAATGATGGGGAAAAAACAATAACAAACGCGCGTGGAGCAGACTGGATTGGAAGAGTGTTGCTACTTTCTAGAAGGATGGCTTCAATGCAGGTAAATACCGGTCTTCTTTCTTTTATGTGCATGTAGATTTCGTTTCGCGGGGCGAAGTGTTTGTTGTCTTCCTGATATTGTGACACGCAAAACGTGTCACTTCCGTTTCCACCACAATATTTCCCGCCAGTGTACTAGCCAGTACATCAAAATTCTAAAATAATAAATTCACAGGGTCTCATGCAGTCTCATGTCACGAAAATGATTTTTGGGGTCTTGCTAAGGCCAATTCATAAACTAATAGCAAGTAAAGGTGAATATTGAACCATAAAAAAGTTATCTCATTGCGCTTTAAACACCATATCCCTCTGTCTTGTTGTAGCTGCAGGTGTAACCTCTTTGGTCAACATTGTTTTTGGGCAGAGTGTTGCTTAATTATGCCGGAGGGAAATGCTAAAATGACTTTTTATGATAAATTTAAGTACCATAAAATAGTTAACATCTGAATCCTGAAACGGTAAAACTTTTAAAAAACAACACAGATTTCATAGGACCCTAAATGAGCGTGGAGCAGAGGTCAGGAGTAGGTTACCAGGATCTGATCCCTCAATGTTCTGAGAGGACATCACCATTGGCACCAACACATAGTCCAAACACCCGCACCCGGTCTGATCCCTACCTTCTGCGGGTCGGTGTGTGCGGCCTCCAATGCCCCATTTGCACTCAGCTCAGCGGCTGGCCTATCAGAGCCGGCGCTGGCATTGGGCCAATTGCAGTGGGCCTCCACCATCTGGTGGGCCTTGGCCACAGCCAGCAGGTAGAGCGCAGGGCTGTAGACGTAGGAGCGCAGGTAGCCCTCCATGTTAAGCTTGTGGTGTTTGGGAGCAGGGAACAGCTTTCCCCGGTCGTCCAATTTGGAGTCATACTCTGCCATGGGATGAGGGCGCACCTGTGTGGGCGGAGGCAAAAACATTTGATGTTCGAGGGGTGATTTGGGGGGTTGATGAGGTTGCAGGAGAGCACCGTTGTTGTTGCTGTTGTTGTTTTCCAGAATGTTCTGTCTGACCTTGCCATTTTTGCATCCGCTGAGGTACTCTTTGGCCTGTAGCTCCACCCCTGCCGAGATGTCCGGCGGCGGGTTGCAGCTGACCTTGACCAGTGCATAGTGCAGCGCCGGGATGAGGCTGTCCAGACGAGGCACCACCGCAGGCACAGGACCCTGGCTAGCTGGACACTTGGAAGCTTGGAGAAGAAGAGTTGGAGAAAGTGAGTTATTGGTCCAACGTTTGGGGGAAATTAGCCAGCTGTTTCTGCTGCACAGAAGAGGCTCAGTCCATTATAATAGCATACTGTATTCCTCAATGTCAACTTGCCAATTCATGAGCATTACTTCATGGAATCAAAGAATAGGTAGGAATTGACTTGCAACGTATCTACATCCTCAAAGTCCCAGTCCTCTTTTCCATGAGTGTGAATACTCACAGTGTCTGGCCACATCCCTGGACTCCAGGTAGATGAACAGAGCTTGGATGCATTTCTTACACCCTTGTTCACTTTCTGGAATGCAATACAATGCCATTCATAGGAAGAACCTTAATGGGACAAGGGTAGTATTGAGAGCAACATTCATTTGTGCTCATTAAGACTTCCCGTACCTGCAGGCTTGGCCATCTGAACTGAGGAGAGCAGGATGAGGATGCCTTGGTCAGGCAACGTGTTGATGAATACCTGCACAGTGAAAAGAATGTAGTTAGCATAGCTTGTGGAATAGGTCTGCATAGATTGTGGACTACTTTTAGCATCATTTGTGGACAAGGTTAGCATAGCTTGTAAAATTCAGTCTAAATGCATTAAGTCTAATGTAGCTCATTAGTGTACCTACCACTTTCTTGGTTTCCAGACAGTGCCGCAGTCTGGCAAGGCTGTCACCAGACCTGCTCTTATCCACCACCTCTAACAGACTGCCATACATGTTTTTCTTCACTACTGAAACACAAATATATCATGATGATATCACAGACACGTTTGTGGGTTTGATTGTCAGCATATGTATGACAATACATCATCACATTACAGATTGCAAATGTACAAACAGGGTTGGCCGTCACCGTCAGTTTAGTTCCAACATAGTAGCTTAGTTGTGAGAGTCCTGAATTTAATAAATGGACATGGCCTTGTGTGAGGTCTGTCAGGGTTTGTGACCTCACCTTCATGGCTTCCTGCATAAAGGTTCCTGGAGAAGAGCGCTGAGGGGATCAGCTGACACACCCGCTCCAGGCTCATGGCCTTCCCAAGCTCCAGCCTCTCTGGCCTGACACGGTCACATATTATTATTATTATTATGACTATTATTATTATGACTATTATTATTATTGTTATTATTATTATTATTACTACTACTACTACTACTACTACTACATTGATCAAATTCATTGGCTATGACAACTCAAATCAAGGATAATATAAAATGACTATGAATTGTTAAATCAAGGCTAAGAACTCTCACAGTTCAAAGGGCAAGAAGGGAGGAGAGTAGGAGCGCAAGCACACGTGGGAGAGAACTCTATCTCCATTCACCAGCTGTCCACTCCACACCGTGTAGCTACTCCTCTCTGTGGCAGAAACACATGCAGGGGAGACGACCACGTTAAGTAATCAAACGCCTTTGATAGGCCAGTGCGCACACGTGTGATTTTACAGCTTTCCACTTTCGTTTAATGCATAGGTCAATGGGGACATGCTAGCACCAGAGACGCTGGAAATTGAAATTCGCCAAAAGATCACTTCCTGATTTGCCCATGTGTAACATACTAAGCAGAGCAAAGAGGAAGTGTTTGAACAGTTATTTACAGAAGTCATCGCTAGCAGTCTCGAGAAAGTCACTAGAATAGGACCTTACCTTTAGTCCCCTCTGACAATTGGCTGTTCGACCTGAAAGACATCATAAAAACACAGTTAATCGATTGGTTTGCATAGTGATGAGCTTCATGTGCTCATCCTTTCTTAATGTGTGTCTTTGACCCGGATGTAGTTGAGTAGATCTAAGAAGGCAGGATAGGTTTAAACTGTATGCTAAAACCTTATCCTCACCAAATACTGTTCACTAATCAAATACCAAATATCTCTCCTATCCACACAGTATCCAGAATTGGGACCTTACCTTAGAGGGGCCATAGGCTTGGTCTGAAGCGGAGCATCTTTTGCTTTGAACTGGAAGGAGACGACAGCGAAGGGACACACCTGCCTGGGCCTGGATTTCAGCTCGTCAAAGTTGTACTCATAGAAGTATTGCTGTGGGAGAACGCACAGGCGGAATACTAAGTGATACTCACACTCACAAAAGCACGACTGAAGAGACAGGATGGTGCTGTGACGACCCGTGACATATTGCAGGTAAGATACTTCCTGTGTCTCACTTTATTAAAACCCCTCGCTTGATCAACCACGCCCAATTGGCCTGTGGGCCTAGACACTACATCAGGCCTTTATGCACTTGGCCTATCTTGACCTACATACGTCATGATGAATGTATCCTTACGTATCTTGCCTCTATTCTGCAACCATGAGTCCGGGGACATGAACATAATGGCCCTAGGGTCGCTAAAAATTCAGATACGGGTTATGTTGATAACTCCCTGCCATGTACTCTTACTGTATACGACTGTACTCTCAGTTGTTCTGGAAGACTTGAAGAATCTGGAAGATTCTTGGTTGTGCACCGTGCAAATTCATTCATTCATTCTTTTGATTTACTTTTCCTAATCATGGGTGTGTGTCTTTATTCCAGAGGGTTGTTAATTCTGTTTAGCCCCAAGAGTACGCCGCCAAAAAGATCTCTCTTTATGGGTAATGAATCAAAAAATCTGTAGCGACATGTAAGCGTGTATAAATGTGTTTTCACTTTGTCATCATGAGAAACTATAGATGTGCTGATACTTGGGTGGCCATGTGTTACAGAGCTGTCGTTCCCACACACAGACTTGGCTGTGGCGGCCCAGCACAGTTTATGGATCTCTCTCGCCACAGTTTCATAATGAAACCTTCCTCTGTACTTAAGCGCAATCCCGATACCGCTTTGCAGCGCACCCTGTCATTTCAACCTGTCCCCTCTCACTCTAGTACTAGCAGCCTCGAGAGCCCCACTTGCTACGCACACAGAATACACACACGGGCACAACTCCCATCTCTGGTCTGGCTAGCTAGTTAGCGTAGTGCTGCAATTATTATACAGTAGCTAAACTGTCTCACATCAACAAAATCTCAACTGTCAACACTTGTACAATCTGTCTACTACACTAGGTGCTTGGACGGTAGCTAGTGAACATTAGCCTAACAGTGTGATGTAAGCAAGATGGATCATACACTTCTGGATTTATCAACCCACCTCTAGACCTCCCTCCCCCCCCCCCCCCCCCCCGACACGACTACAATCCAGTCCTGTGGGGAACCCTTCAGTGCCCATCATCCTTTCTCAGGAGTGTGTTATTCACCTGAGTGAGCTCGTAGGCTCTGTACGACGTCAGAGACGTCGCTTTGCTGGCATTCTTGGAGACATGGCTGTCAAACTTGGGCGTGGGATCAAGAAGGTTCTTGCTCATGTTCTCATAGATACCTTTGACTTTACCCTGGGGAAAAAAGACAAATGAGTTTGAATAAAAAAAGTCAATGCGAATCATTCAGCAGGCAATATAAAAGAGCTATACAAAAAGCTGAGTATCCATGCGGTCCTTGATTAAACCGTTGTGTTTTTGTAATTTAGTATTCTTTTGTGAAAGTGTTTAGAAATTACAGGTGAGATCATTTGTGTACCTTCATAACCTTGAAGATAACAATCTCTCCATTGACTCCAGGGTTGAAAGGGTTAATTTGCAACAGATCTGAGTATTTAGACAAATAAACACCTGAAAAACACAAAGCTCAAACATTACACACCACCTTGTCACTGTTGTGTAATTAAAAGTTGAAGTAGCTTTCATATTAGCATAATTACATTGATTACCTTATGATAAACTATAAACAAGACAGTAAACAAGACAGTATCTGTATGAAAACTGTTTACCACAATGTATGTGTAACAATAGTGTATTTTCACTATGGCAAGGCAAAAGCAGGCCTTTGTGTCTGTAAGAGTCATGCACTAGTAAGTACAGGGGTCAGAGAAAGGGCATAGACTAGAGCAAAAGATTAGGGCAGAGGAGAGATGCAAGAGTATAGAGTGAGGATAGGAGACGAGATAGAAGACTAACAGTGAAGTCAACAAGCAGGGCTATATAAATTAGTTGACAAGGGGCCCACAGAACTGATCAAAAGGTTAAAGGTCACCTATTGGGCTATAGGAAATGAGAAGATGTGTGTGAGATTATGTCGAGAGAATGAATTTGGGATTAAGTTTTACTGTAATTAGCAGGCAACATAAATTAATAAAACACCTAGAAATGAGGCTTAATGCGATTGTGGGAGTTACTCGGTGTTTGAGCCTCCAGTTGTGTATTCACCAAATCACACTTTCCCTCGGCCCCAACGTTGTTTCCCAACCCCACCGTCGTTTGACTGATTTAGTTAATTTTCATCAGCACCCTTTCATCACAAAAAAAACTCATACTTGTAAAATAAGATAAGCGCGTTATCAATACTTAGTCTGAGTAATCACCCTTACTATGAAACAAGTGTCTTTCTGCCCCTCTGAGTGCACACCCACCCAGAGGTCACAGGCAGCACAGGACAGTTGCTGTGAGTCAAGAGCGAGCTGCCAGCCTACTCCGTTTAGACAGTGAGGGGAGAGGGTGGTTGTTTGTTTGTTAAACTAGAAGGACTTGTATGTATAATGTCACTTTTAAAGTGACTCCAAATTACTGACTAGCATTTGTGTAAGCCTATTATGTTTATTATTATATATTATTATTAGGCTAGACGTAGCCAGCTCGGGTGTCTATGCAAGCAGTCATCCAGCTTAGTCCTAACCTAGCCACAGAGAAGTGTCTGTTACCATAAACTACCTGGCTACCTTATTCTAGCAGACTAGCAGCTTTCCGTTCCTAGAGAGATGAAATAAATGTAGGATATTGGAATTGACAGTGAAGAGAAACAGGCTTAAAAGAAGTGAGTTCATACAAGTGTAAATTAAACTAATTAGGAGGAGAGAGAAGAAACTGACAAGTATGCTTGTTGGAGATATGGAAAGAGAAAAGTAAATTGCTGGAAAGGACAAGAAGGTCCAACTACATGGACCATTATAGCGCTATGGTTACCCATATGGTAAATGGTAGACTGGACTTATATAGCACTTTTATCCCCTCGTTCACCCATTCACACACACTTCACACACCAATGCTGCTGGCATGCAGGGTGCCAGCCTAATCAGTGGGAGCAGGGCTGAAAATTAACACCTGCCACCGGCTAAATGCAGGTAAAATTTCCAATTGGCGACTAGATTTCGGAAGGCTATCTGGAAAAAAAAAACAGTAGATTTTTTCATCTACAGTCCCCTTGGCAGGTGACTCACCGTGAGCCAAAAAGTTCATTTTCACCCCTGAGTGGGAGCAATTTGGGGTTCAGTCTTTCCCATGGACACTTGGACATATGGGCAGGAGGAGCTGAGATTCAAACTGCTGACCCTACACTCATTGAATGACCCGCTCTACCTCCTGAACCACAGCCACCCCACATGTGAAGGTACTAGGCTTCAAACACAGGTCTCACACAAAAGAAACATACTCTAACCACTAAGCCAAAGCTGTGGCTTGAGAGAGCCTTAGCCAGTCTTAAGGTGTCAAGCAGAGATACCCATGACATAAGCGCCGTCACTGAACCAACCCCATTACACTTACCCTTGGCAGGGTTTCCCAGGATGGTTATCCAGCTTTGACCCACAACCAAGCCTTTCTCACCGATCCAAGGGAGCTGAAACCAGGTGACACAACACATGAGTAAGATCTATAACATGCTCGCTTACATGTCATCTGACAATAACAGATGAGCCCAGGGTTGTTGGTCCCTTATCAGTGTTATAATATACATCAAACTCCCTAGTCTCCTGTAGTGCTTTATCATACACTCACCTTGGTAGTGTCACACAGCATGAAACAGTGACTCTCCTCCAGCTCTTTGTCTGTCCTTCCATCCAGTTTCAGCTCCCTTCTTTTTTCCACAAACTGATATACAAAATATTGATGTTGATCAGAACATTAGGATAACCCAAGAAAGATATTAGGCCTAATCCTACACTAGAAATCAAGGGGAATCTCCATTGAAATTCTGGGCTTCAGAGCTCAGACCTAAACTAGGCCTTATCTGTGTCTAGGAAACTGGCCCCTGAAGGAAATATGATAGGTGGTAAATGGACTGCACTTGTATAGCGCTTTTATCCAAAGCGCTTTACAATGAAGGCCTCTCATTCACCCATTCACACATATTCACACACCAATGGTGGCAGCTGCCATGCAAGGCGCTAACCTGCTCATTGGGAGCAATTTGGGGTTCAGTGTCTTGCCCAAGGACACTTCGAAAGGTAGTCAGGAGGAGCTGGGATTCGAACCACCGACCCTACGATCATTGGACAACCCGCTCTACCTCCTGAGCTATACAGCTGCCCCATAAGATAAGGTAAGATAAGATAGGTGATAAGAGGTAAAGACTTACATCTTTCTCTAATAGCTCACTGTGGATGAGTCTTGGCTTGGAGTATATAAAAGTCCCATTGGAGGCAGCCTCCAGATAGTTGGAGGACAGGATGTTTAAAATGTCCTCAAACTCCCTGGACTCTGTGGACACATGCTGGAACAACGCTGTGAGAAGAGGGGAGAAGAGTTAGGTTAGGTCTGTTCAAGATGGTTGTGTACTGTACATGGCTCTTTGTGTGAATGAGTGGCCCTTCACTACATTCTCATTTTGACCTTATTATCTACGCCCAGGAAGATGTGTTTCTTTGTCTGTTAGTTGTCTGTTAGTCAAGTTGAGACGACACCAGATACCATATGATAGGCCTTATCTCCCCCAATGACTCATCTGAATCAGCCTTCCTCCAGGAGGTGTCAGACCTAGGTCTGTGTCAAGACAACCTGAACACTAGCAAGACAAAGGAGATGATTGTAGACTTCGGGGGAGGAGCAACCCCCCCCCTTCCCCAATCATAATCAAAGGGGACAACATGGAGAGTGAGCCACTTCAAATTCCTAGGGATGCTGATCTCTAATGACCTGACCTGGACACACAACATAGTGACTAGGGATCAGGGTGGGAATTACACGATGGCCATGACAGTAATGGCTGTCGATGCCCGCCCCTCTGGCCGTGATGCCCCCAAAGTAATTGTACCCCCTGCGGCCACCGTGGCTTTTGTGCCCCTGCTGCCCTCTCCTGTCGATATTCTGAAATGAATTCAATTGAGGCTACATTGATATCAGTAAAATGTTACAACGGTAGTATACAATTGTATCCTGCTAGTGGCTTTGATGCGATGGGAAACTGGCACGCGCAACCAGCTGCAAGGACTGCTGCGTTGTGGTTCGTTAAGAGCGCAAACAAGGTCTGAATTGACTATATCGATAGCTAATAAACTATGACACGGTTCAAAATGCCTTAGCTATCTAGCCATTGCCCAACTATTCTCCTTTTTCTACAAAATAATTTCCAGAGCAGAGAAAGTCTCTCTTTGTGCCGAGTGTGCGTTAACAGGTGAAAAACTTGTCCATGCGTTTATCTTCAGTAGACTCGACTACTGTAACGGCATGTATACAGGTCTCTCTAAAAAATCAATCAGACAGCTGCAGCCGATTCCGAACGCTGCTGCTCGAGTCCTCACTAAGACTAAGAAAGTAGAGCATATCACACCAGTTCTAAGGTCTTTACACTGGCTTCCTGTTTATCAAAGAATTGACTTTAAAATACTGCTGTTGGTTTATAAAGCACTGAATGGTCTAGGGCCAAAATATATTTCTGATCTGCTCATATGCTATGAACCATCCAGACCCCTCAGGTCGTCTGGCACAGGTCTGCCTTCTGTCCCCAGAGTTAAAACAAAACATGGAGAAGCAGCGTTCAGTTTTTATGCCCCACATATCTGGAACAAACTTCCAGAAAACTGCAGGTCTGCTGCAACTCTTGGTTCTTTTAAAACAAGCCTGAAGACTTTTCTTTTTGCCACTGCTTTCTAAGAGGAGTTATGTTTATCAGTATACTGCACTGTAACTTTTATTCATGTATTCTATGTGTCCTGCTTTTTGTTTCAAATGTCTATAATGACTTGCTTTTTGTTTTAATGCTTTTAATTTGTCCTGCCTTTTGTTTTAAATGTCTATAATGTCTTGCTTTTTGTTTTAATGCTTTTAATGTCTCATGTAAAGCACCTTGAATTGCCCTGTGGCTGAAATGTGCTATATAAATAAACTTGCCTTGCCTTGCCTTGTACAAGTATGTATACTTGCTTAACACTTAAAACAACCGCATGCGTACACGAGGGTTTGGTTACCTTGGTTACCTAGCAACCGTAGAAGGGGCATGCAATACGACTATTGCCACTCTTGCTGTTGTGGTCTTTGGCCTCCTATTTATTTATTTATTTATTTGTATTGAGCTTTTAGGGACTTCATTTGATGACACTGCAGCCACGAGCGTTTAAAACCTTGCTCTGGCATCGTGGCTGAAATTTCCTCATAAACGGCTTTGTTTCGGTACCAGTAATTGACTTGCACTGTCTTTGCCCCAAAGGCTCAAAAGACAGGTTACCTCGGCAGGTGTCCATTATCTTTTTAAGCGGGATAGTTGTGACAGGTGTTGATGGATGTGGTTGCGTTGTGCGGGTGAAAGTAACGTTTTACGTCATTAAAACCTGAAAATGTCACATTTTCAATGACGTGCAAATCGCAATGACAGGGAATATCGGTTCTGTCCGCTTAGCATTAGCCGATGTCTGATTCACATTGATTTATTTCCACAAATACTTGAGGCCTGAAACGGATCTGAGAATATCCATGAGCTTTTTTCCTGCTTACACGTGCATAATACATATCTGCCATAATACATATCTTTTGTGCCACATGTGAGCAAAAAAACGGAATGGGTCACTTCAACCAGGCAGTGTAAATGCGGCCTTATTGAGTGCTTAACTGAATCAAACCATCCGTTTTTAATACCTGTGTAAGTTGACAGCCCTACTAGCTTGCTAGTTAGCTAGCTAGCATAGCTAGATAGAATCCGATTACACTGGCTATTGATAACTAAATAACGTTACCGTAATTACAGTATGTTGCACTATATTGCCTTTCTAGAATAATGCCGTGACTAAAGAGACTACATCACGGAGACTGAAACGGATTGTGCTGCTAAGTGCAGTGCTCTCTCTCACTCACTCTCTCTTTCTATCATTCACTCACTCACTCTCTCTCTCTCACAGTCCTCACTCACTCAAATGATTGGCCTTTGTTGAAGTGTTAAAAAAACACATCAGTAGCAAGAATAGGCCTACTGTAGTTCCCCTGTATGTTTTTAACATATAAAACGCCACAGCTCAAGAACCCTTCTGGTACCTAGAAACCTCCCACCAGGACATGCTTTGCAAGTGCACCCCTCTAAAAAAAAAGAAGAAAAATCATTAAAAGTCTCACAGGTGCATTAGGTCCTCCACTCAACGTACAAATAAAAAAATCCAATTTTTTGTCAATTATGTCATTAATCGCCATTATTTCGGAGACAATTAATCGTCTAGCAAAATTTGTAATCGTGACAGCCTTATCGGTTGTTTGGCTATACTATAGTGCTACATAGCATTTCCAGTGAAGGGGCATAATGCTTCAACCAAGCATAATGCTTCAACCGACTCCGTATGATTCAACCAAGATTGCATGACTTATGACAACATTATGGAGGCATCATTTGATACAAAAAAATTAATAAAGTAGGATATTTATGTTTTTCATGTCATCCATGTTTCTCATTTATTGGGCATAGGGAAACAGTTATTGTACCTTATTTGGGTGGTAAAAATTCAGCAGACCATTCAGATATCACTGAACTACTGCTTTAAAGTAATTTATTCATAGGCTCCAAATCCTCTTATTTCACTCATTGGCCATTGTGCCCTAAAAAATTACTGAAGGCCAAATGGCCTACCCTGCTAGGGATGGGTATCGGGAACTGGTATTTTTTGGTACCGGTATGTCATTGGGTCAGTACCGAAATATCAATAAGCTGATGGTCAAACGGTGCTGCTATCGTTATTTAACATGCTCGTTTCATAAATACATTGAGCCGCGTTTGTTTCATAAAATCACCCAACGCAGCTGGCATGCGTCCCCTAATCATGACGAAGCTGCTGGTGACAGGCAATGACGTCACAATGTTATTGTTTGCCTCTCTAATAGACAACTTGAGGAAGTAGGCATGGTGACGGACAGGGCAAAACAGTACTTCACCAAATCTACTGACGGTGCTAAATGTAAAAAGTTATTATGTAAAAAGGTGTGTCCAAAGGGGGTAACACCAGCAACCTCGTGAAACAAGTTTCATATTCGGTAAATGTGAATCATTGTAACGTGTTTGACGTGTTTCATCAGACGTGTTTCAATTTTAACTTCAAGATTCAATTCAATTTTTTATTTTATTTATTATAAAAGGAAGAAAAAATGAATAAACAGCGCTGACGTTCATGCCATTGTTAGGCTATCTTGATTTGTAAAGACGTTACAACAAAGGTCTCCATTCCAGGTCAAAAGAATCGTTAGCTTTCACTAGGGATGCACAATATATTGTCAATCATATCGGTATTGGCCGATGTAAGTAATTTTTTAAAATATATTGGTACCGGTCCAATCTGCTTTCCATGTAGGGCTGATGTGAACAGCTGATAATTATTTCTGTTATTAATTTCTGTTATATTATTTCTACTGTGTTGTTGTTGAGAGGAAACAATGTGGTAAATCTATGATTTATGGGCTTTTCCAAATGTTTTGGAAATAGTGTTTCCATGTGTTTTTCCGAACGTATAAGATTTGATTATCATAGAACCTTGTTTTAATGCAGATCCTATCAACATCGGTGAATATCGGTTAACAGCCATGACTGCAATGTTAATATCTGTTATCGGTTGTGAGGGAATTGTGTTCATGACAGAGAGATAGGGAGGTCGCATTCTGTCAAAGGTATGACGTCATATAAATGTAATAGTGGAAAATAATCATGGAAAATTATGTAGGTCAGTTATATAAATTGGGGGTTGGCCTCCGTCAGGGCTGCGCTTTGTCACCAATCCTGTTTGTGATTTTCATGGACAGGATATCGAGGCGTAGCCGCGCGGAGGTGGGGTTGCAGTTCGGTGAGCTGGGGATCATGTCGCTGCTATTTGCAGATGATGTGGTCCTGATGGCATCATCTGCCTGCGACCTCCAGCACTCTCTGGATAGGTTTGCAATTGAGTGTGAAGCGGCTGGGATGAGAATCAGCACTTCTAAGTCTGAGGCCATGGTTCTCAGCAGGAAACTGGTGGTCTGTCCGCTCCGAGTAGAAAATGAGTCCTTACCCCAAGTGAAGGAGTTCAAGTATCTGGGGGTCTTGTTCACGAGGGAGGAGAGGGAGCTTGGCTGGAGAATCGGAGCAGCTGGTGCAGTTCTGCAGTCACTTTACCGCACTGTTGTGACGAAAAGAGAGCTGAGCCAAAAGGCAAAGCTCTCGATCTACCGGTCTATCTTCGTCCCCTCCCTCACCTATGGTCATGAAGGATGGGTCATGACCGAAAGAACGAGATCACGGATACAAGCGGCTGAAATGAGTTTTCTCCGGAGGGTGGCTGGGGTCTCCCTGAGAGATCGGGTGAGAAGTTCAGTCATCTGGGAGAGACTCGGAGTAGAGCCGCTGCTCCTTTGCGTCGAAAGGAGCCAGTTGAGGTGGTTCCGGCATCTAGTGAGGATGCCTCCTGGGCGCCTCCCTAGGGAGGTGTTCCAGGCGTGTCCAGCTGGGAGGAGGCCGCGGGGTAGACCCAGGACTAGGTGGCAGGATTACATCTCCGCACTGGCCTAGGAGTGGCTAAAGATTCCCCAGGCAGAGCTGGTTGATGCTACCAGGGAAAGGGATGTCTGGGGCACCCTGCTGGAACTGCTGCCTCCGCGACCCGACCCCAGATAAGCGGATGAAGATGGATGGATGGAGTTATGTAAATTGATGAGCGGAAGTGCAGTCCATATGTTTTTTTCCGGGAGTGGTTGTGTAATTAACTGTTTCCAGATGTGGAGACCATCGGAAGAGGGGGGAGGAGAGTACTGAGGAGCATTATCAGAATAGTCCACTAGTTGCACTAAGTCCGTAGCGTCTAATAGAGATCCGAGCTCGGGAGGTGAAGCCGGAGGGGAGGGAGGAGACGAGTATCGCCTAGGATCCGGAAAAAGGCACGATGCCTCGTCAAATGTTGTGCAGAAGCAGGGTGAATATTCTCCAGAAAAGTACTCTTCAGATGAAGTCTCCTCGTCAGCTTGTATTTTAGAGTAGACATCTGTCTCAAGGAAGAAGTCTGGAACATTGTCCACGATACTCAATTGAAGTGTCTCGGTAACGGAATGACGTCTCTCTGTGTATTGGACTGAACTGCAAGTCTCTTTTTATATCCACATCAGGCAATAGAGGACGGTTAGGGTGTGGTCTGACAGCCCGTCATAGCGCGAGGCGGGCCGAGCCTCCGCAGAAGAGACCTGCTCCACCGTTTTCAATCAACCGTCTGCTTCCAGGCCCAATGTCACCATAATTGTCTTAAGATCTTCACCTCTTAGCCTCTTTACCTCTGCGTAATCCCCAATCGCAAACGGCTGAGTGAAACGCTTCTCCAACAGACGGATCCTTCGCATTTGACCAGTTTGGAATGAGTTCACTCTGTTGAAAAAATATCCCACTTCTTTCAACCAGGGCTTGAATTTTTTTTTAGAGAGCGGGAGGGGGGGTCTAAATGCATCAATCTGGTGCACTTTGACAGTATCAATCAAGTTTTAAATCAACAAGCTAGAATAACGCTTTCAACATTTTTAATGATGAACTATGAATTAAAAACAAAATCATGTCTAAGTGCATAGAAAAGAAGCAAATACTGGAGTAACTTCAAGTGCTTCCTTCTAAAGGTAACAATACAAAATAAATTATTTTGAACTATTTAGGCCATACATGTCTGTTTAACAAACCTGGGCCCCGTACTACGAAGCTCGTTCAACATATCCAGGATAACTTTTCGCTAGCTCGCTCGACAGGCAGTGGACGCTTAAATAAAGCAAATGTCGGCTATAGTTTTTAAGTTTCAGGTTGGAGTAGCCTAGACAATGTGATGTCTCTATACAAGAGGAACTAAAACAGGCTATTAAAGGATTAACATGGTAATTTTCACTTTTTTTGAGTTTGAACGTGCTATTTGCACAATAGGACATTGAAGAAACACAATAAAAACATTAAATATATCCGTTTTGTCGTTTTTGAGAAACTGGAAGCGTAACATTTTCAGTCCAATTTGACTCGGGGTAAAAATACTCCGAATTCGTGACGTTTTTCCCTTTGTTGACGTCACCCTAAAGTTTGAAAATCCCGCCTCCACTCCCCTGCACCGCCTCCAACAGAAATCTGTCTGCCTCCCGCACCTGCTGTCTTTGCGCCGTTTCACCATCTATCCAACATGGTAAGGCAGCTCTGAACCCTTTCTCATCTTGAGAATAATTGAATAGTTGCAGTCTCTTAATTTTATATAATTTGTACGTTTTATAGGCCTAATTGTATTTGTGGTTGTCATACATATTGGGATGTTTTTACCATGATCTCCGTGTCTGAGTAGCCAACCTAGCTAATGTTAGATAAACGAACCATAACGTTAGCTGTAATTGGCAACAGTTTTTAAAAAGCTGTCTGATCCAGCTAGCTATTTGTCTTTATCCAGCATGTTGACGTTAGCTAGCCTAATGTTTGGAATGTCAGCTAGCTGTGTTAATTATCCTAGCATGCTAACGTTAGCTCTCAATGCATTTGCTTTTGGTAACGTTAGCCCTCCAGTGCAATGGCAGAAACACAGCGCACCATACTGTACTCTTCCCTGGCAGAAACACAGCGCACCATACTGTACTCTTCCCTGGTATAAACACAGCGCACCATACTGTACTCTTCCCTGGTATAAACACAGCGCACCATACTGTACTCTTCCCTGGCATCAAATCTACTTGCACCAGGTGCAAACTGTGCTGTAAGGTTTCCGAAGCGATATCCTACCATAACTGTTGTGAGCGTGCTTTGTTGTATAGGCCAATACAATAGGCAACGTTACGAAGTCAAAGTTGGATATAAGTCAGTTTGTCTCCACAAGAATCTCCCGATTATCTCTCGCTCAAACTTCATTCGATATAATGTAGACTTACTGATAAATAGCCTATTGTTGTAATTTATGCTGTTTTGTATGCAAAATAACGATGCTATTACTAATCGCTTTTATAATTTGCCCTCTTTTCTTGTAGCCAGATCACTACATTTCCAATCCTGGGACTTGAGGTCCAGGTCCCGCGCTTCAGGGCTCTGGGGGTGTGCAGGTCCTGGAGGACAGGTTGCAGCCAATGTAACCTAATGATATTATAAATGTTACAACACCGCCCTGTTTTATGAGAAAGTAGCCTGTCTTAATTTAATGTCATGTTGTATGCGCAACAATTACCTCGGAAAATAAAGACGTAGTCCTACCCGTGCGGGTTTTTGTCATTTATTTATTCTCACATTGAGATCTTAACTTGATCAAACACACCTGTGTACTGAATCGTTTGTCCTAAGGTCTTGTATTGCAGCGTTGTGATGCGCATATAGAGGCTACTGTGCTAAAATTATGACTACATTTCAGGGTGGGTGGAGGTGAAGATATTAAGTCAAGTTATGTTCCTTTCATAATTTACAACTCCAAATAATTGTAATTCTGCAAAACATTCTGAAAGTTGTGTAAGGCTTATCATCACTGTGGCATCTGCTCCACATAATGTTGATCATCCCAGCACCTCGATCCGACCCAACTTCAGGAAGCATTGCGCATTTTGGGATTAAACAGCTCCAGTAGCGATATTCTATTATAACCAGAGGGCATTACAATAACATTCAAAACGAGATCTATTGACTGCATGACCTGTTAGTCTCCAGACTCCGGAGTAGGCTATACCCCTTGACCGCTGCGCTCACGGAGTCGTAGTGCACGGCCCTCTGTCTCCAAACTCATCCATTATGTTGAATCGCTGCGCTACGCATGCAGTCTGCCACATATTAGTAGGATCAGTAGGCTAGCCTATATGTAGGCTACATCCCCAGCCCCTTTCTGCAAAATGTATTGTGTTGCCTTTGTATGTGAAATGAGCTATAATGATTTAATTGATCTGACCAATAATCAGTTATTGCAGTGGTATTCCGCTCGATTCCTTACATCACCACAACTGACAGATGTTGAACCCAGAACAGTACCGTTTCAGTGTTCAACAGGCTTTGTTGGACACCTACTAAGATAAATAACGTTAGACTGGTGAACAATGCGGATGTTATGTCGGTTTCACAGCGCAAATGATCTGTCTTCTGGCAAGACCCACAATTGCAATTATTTGACTAAATAGGTACTGTTCGTAGCTGGCTGAAAGCTATAGCGTTAGTCTAATAGCCCAAGCCTCCAAGCTTGCGTGGCCGGCTGCAGGGTGCTTTTTCCTCTGTGTCGTGGGGGAGACGTGTCGTCGTTATACTTTTATCGTACTTTTCCCAAATAGGCCTAATGCAAATTCGAGGATACGGCCTGTTAGGTAGCGTGTATCTTTATAATGTTTGGGGGTTAATATAATATTAAGGACTTTGTAAATGCCCCTGGTTGGCAGCTAGAAAAATGGCTATTGATCTGGCTGTTGTGCGATCTAGCTCTTGTTGTCTAGCTCGGAGCGGTGGTAGCTATGGTAACGGGGCACACGCCTGTCAATCATAATGATTCCAGTTGGTCATTTGCTCAGAGAACTGTCAATCAGTTGTAATGAATCACGCCCAGTTTTGAGTGAGTGAACTTTTTGAGTGGCAGATTCAGACCTATAAAAACATATTTTAAAATAATTTTTATGGATGAATTCTGAAATAGTTACACACATTTGTTTTGTTGTTGCCTAAAGATATCTGGAAAGTGTTATATTGAATTACCATGTTAATCCTTTAAGATGGAAAAAGTGGCATTGGTGCTATCACAATTCACAAGACAAGACTTTTTTAAATGAGGGTTTTTACTTGGTTCTCCGCATCACCCACAACCTACACGAAACTGCAGATAGGCTAAACGCAAGCCAGCGCATAGCCTACAGTCTACGACTGTAAATGCACAAGGCAAAATATGGCTCAAGTAGCTGTCATTCTGCATTTTTTCATATATCGGGGAAAGCCAAAAAGGGTTTGTTGGTTTGTAAAAAGTGTTCTTAAGAAGCTCTCTGTTCGCGCACTGCAGATTATTTTTTAATTCGCACACTGAAGTTCGATATAGAATCTTAACGTCCATATGCCTTTTTGATCGGTCAGTGGGCAGTGCTTCATACGTTTTGATCCATAATCTGGAACTTAACCTGCCCCGGAGCAGGTTTGCTCGGCAGCATAAATTACCGTGGCGATATAGCACGGTGAAAAGTGAATCACCTTCGTGGTACGGATAAACCAGGCTTGAACCTGAGGTTATCGCGCTAACCCCGTAATCCTGTTTCGTAGTACAGGGCCCTGGCATCCATCCTCCTGAGCTAGCTGCTAGCTAACATCAGAGATTTTATATAGAGAATATTTGCTAATGTCAACTCGGAGCTTCCTCGAGTGTACCGCACGTTGTGTAACCTGACTGAATGAGAGACTACGAAAACTTGTTTAGGCCCGCCCTACTCTGCCTCTGATTGGATAGAACTCCTTGATTGGATAGAACTCCTTGGTTACCTTGAGTATTGCGATTACACCATTGGTAGTTGGAACTATCCCTTCGCTCTGCTTTAAAACGACTGGTTAAATGACTGTTGCTCCGGAAATATTCCTGCACCAGAATATTCCCGCGCCGGAATTCCGGCACCGTGCCGGAGAACTTTAAGCCCTGTTCAACACTTCGCGTAGCAGAGGGAGATCTTCCTCTCTCAGTCTTTGTTGGTGAAGGATGCTTAACAGCTTTCTATTTAAAGGAAACCTATTTAAACCACACCTGCTGACGTGTACGAGCCCTCCCCATGCCCAAAAATAAACAAAAAACTCCGGCAGAAAAAGCCAGGGAAATTCAAGTTTCACTCATTTGAATAAATGTGACAACCCACAACTCCATTACGAAATCCCATATGGAAAATCACTCAACTTTACCGAGAACAGTACCACACTGTTATCTCCCTATAATTCCTTTGGGAGATCCGCTGTGCGAAAGCAAACATCTTCTGACGGTCTCCACATCTGGAAACAGTTAACTTACACAACCACTCCCGGAAAAAAAACATATGGACTGCACTTCTGCTCCTCAATTTACATAACTGACCTACATAATTTTCCATGATTATTTTCCACTATTAAATTTATATGACATCATACCTTTTTGACAGAATGGGACCTCCCTATCTCTCTCATGACTAGGGCTGAAGGATTGTATCGATACAACGATGCATCGCGGTACGTAGTCTCGCGATACTGTATCGATCTTTCAGCCCGGAGTATCGATACAGCCGGGCGCTGTAATTTTTTATTTATTTTTTTATTTACATTTTTAAATCCAGTTTAAAAAGCATATTCTACAATATTAAGTTAAAAAAGCATACATATAAATAATTTTGAAAAACCATAAATACTACAATGTTGACAGTTTAAAAAGCATGGATATCAAATGTAAAATATTTATTAGCTAGCTCTCTGTCCAGTCATTGAGTTTGAGTTATCTATAGTGCATTTGAGCCATTCAGTTTTCAGTCTTGAACACTTAAAATCTTTCAGTAAATGATGTGTGTATCGCAATACGTATCGTATCGTATCGTATTGTATCGTGACCTCTGTATCGTGATACGTATCGAATCGTGACCTGTGTATCGTGATGCGTATCGTATCGCGAAATCCAAGATGATATACAGCCCTACTCATGACATTGTTTTATACTTTATAATACTTCATTCATACTTCTGTACCAAGGGATGTTATATGGGATTTTCAGTTGTCCCCTGTTCCCAGGCTGATGAAAGAATGTTTTAGACAGTTCCTTCTTCAAGGACACAGCTGGGTGCAAGACAGATAACATTAATTGAGTATCGGGGAGTGAGAGACACCATGTTTAATTTGGGGGGCTGCTGAGCAAAGACACCTGCACGATCACCCACTCAACACTTTTGCTTTCCGAACGTCATGTGAAATACTGTATAAAAGGCCATCATTGACAACTGGTCATCGCACTTCTCCTCAGATACAATCTGGTGTCTGTTCTGAATTGCCCTCTGGGCCCTGAAGCGATGTTATTAAAGTTCTCTTCTTACTCTGAAGTCCACCGGTGTGTTTCTGAAGTTCTTACCCTTTAGAGAATCCACAACACAGTACAGGACATTTTCATATCTGTGCAACCCTAGCTTTCACTTCACATGCCATCTCTAGTTGTAACCAAGTCTAATATTGTCTAGGCTAGCTAATGTTTAGCAAGTACTAAAACTTTAGAATTATACCATTAGTGTATCATTTGATACAAAAATAATAATACAAATTAGGCTATATACTGTACAGTAGGACCCCACTCATCCGAACTTCAGAGATCCGAACCTCCCGGTCTACCGGACAGGCTTAAATTTTTTTTATTTTTTTTTAGCCTGCTATCTGGTTACTGGTGGGATTTTCATTACAGTACTGTATCCTACTATGAATAAAAACAGAACTATATGTAGACCTACATGTTGCCTGTAGGCTGTAGCCTACTGTCACGTATAATTTCTTTGTTACTTTAATGTCGAGCATAAAACGTAAACGAGTCTGCTGCGCGAGAGCTGCATTCCTTGGTAGCCAGAAAGCGCGTCAGCAACCTGAAGCAGCATCGAGTCATTTTTCGTTCCCAGTTAATGGACTTCAGGAACACAGACGTGTTGTGAGCATGTAGATTAGCCTACTAAACCTACTGTATTTGTTAAATAATAGCCTACAGCCTAGGCCACGTTAGCCTACATCGGTTGTTTTAGAGACTTTCTTTTAGGCTACAATAGCCTAAGACACGACAACTTGTCTGTCATTTCATTTATTTATTTATTGATTATAATTTGCTCTAATTGTTCTAATGTTGGGTTGTTTTTAGGCTAGACCAATTTGTTCTACAAATACAGTAGCCTATCGATGCAGCGTACGCCTCATTTGAGAATAAAGTACAGTATTTGATCAAAGCACGCACTCAAAGTGGAAATTCGATTATTTTATTATAGGCTACTGTAGGTCTATTATAGGCTAGGCTATATGAGTTTAGTTGGCTATTTGATTGCAATTTTGATGCATTTTCACAAGTAATTAAGGTTATTTATCGGTCTATTATGAGTCTATATGGAACAAGTATACCACTTATTGAATTTGGTGCATTTTAACATAAGTTTCAGTCATCCGGTCATTTCAGAGATACGAACGACCTTCGGTCCCGTTGTGGACTCATACAGCGTAGAGCTAGATAATGTTCCAGTAAGAAGTGCCGACAGCTCCTGCCCATCTCTAGCCTATTTGGTCTTATCATTCGCTGATGACAACTGGCGGATCCTAAAGCGTACATTTTCCAGATGGACATCTGACAATATTTGAAGAGGAACAGAAAGTAGAATGATGTTGAGAGCAGTCAGGTAGGTTAGCCCAGGGGTTCCCTACCTTTCTGCGCCAGAGCCCCCCTAACCTACACCTGATGGAATTCCCCCCAAAAAATCTCTGTGAACGTCCAGTCTGTGTGTGCTCATATGTGCGCAAATTCCATCAGTTGTAGGTAAGGGTACAATGAAGGGCTTCGCTAGTGTAGCAGTAATATTAATGACACGATTCATAGTCTCAGATTAATTTGTTGAATTTATATGGTATTGTAGTGCTGTAAATACAAGGCTTTTTGGCCCTTCATCAGATATAATCATGTATTTTGTTAAATTTGCTGTGTGACATGTCAATAACATGATTCTTTGATAAATATTTGTCTAGCTAATATTAAGGCCTCATATTTTCTGGGGCCTGGCGCCCACCCTGCCATCATTGGCGCCCCCCTAAGGGGGGCCCGGACCCCAGGTTGGGAAACCCTGGTCTAGCCTATTGCTTCCCCTGGACCAGTAAACTCTGTTCGGGCAAGTGCCTCATGCAGTTGTCTGATCAGCCAAGTAAAAAATATAGTTGAAGTGTGATAAATATGTAACGTTATCTAAAAAATACAGTGAAGAAACACGACGTGGAGCTACACATACACCCAGTAGCCTAGCCTGTTTGAGCTGAAGTGGAGCCTCCATCTACGTAGCTTACACGCTGCTGTTTGTCAGTCAGCAAGCATAACTTGTCAATGAGACGGCCCACATCACAAGCGCAAGTACAATGTGAATCAAAGGAGCTGCCCTGACTGACTAATTGATTGAGCAACTGTCTTTTTGGCTGGATAACCGAAAGTTTAACGACGCTAGCTTGTTCCTCCAGCAACCTAAAAAGTGCCAGTCAAAGCAACAGTAAATGCAACAAAATATCAGTTAAGCATAGCCTAATCTAGCCTATTATTTTTGTAAGCTATGTAAAAAAGGCAGTGATTGTGGTAGGAGAAGACAGGACCAGCACAGAGTGGAGGGACAGATGAGAGAGGAGTGCCTAGAGGTTGTTGAGAGGAGAGCAGGAGAAGAGAGAGGAGAAGGAAGGGGACAGGAGAGAGTGAAGATGAGACATTAGAAAGAGTCTAATGATTTAGAGTCTAAATCATCAGACTTCTACATTTTAGACGGTATGAGTATGCAGTTAAGCATCAATGGGCATCAGACATTAATTTTTATTAAATAAAACGTTCTATCATTCTGACCCCATAACTCCAAATTAAAGAAAGCATATTTAATGTAGGCTAGACATGCTGTTCAGTGGTGGCTGGTGACTCAAAAAACTGAGGAGGACAGGAGGAAGAGAGGTGAACCGCCCATGGGCGCCGGGGGGCACTTTCCCTCAGTCAGTTATTATTTGAAATATCAGCTTTGATGTGGATTTACAGTCAATTGTAGCATATGAAAAACTGAATAACACTAACTACATGCAGCATTTATTTATCATATTCATGATAAAATATTACAAAACAACAATAAAACATTGTAAGCAATAGTTGTTGTAATGGATTGTACTATTCTCTAAAGAGAGAAAAGAATTGATATTGGTGAAGTGCTGGAGAGGTTTGGTGATATATGAAAAATGTTTTTGATTAGGGGACACTGAGGTGTGCTGGCTCTCAAACAGTTTGTTGGCAAATAGATTTGACAACTGGACAATGGAATACGTTACACAGCAAATGCAGTATCCAACAGTTCGCTCATGGCTAGCTAGCAATGGTACAGCTATGGGATTAGCTCAGTTGGGTTGCTGTCAATGCTGCCACTCTTATGTTGCTATAGCCTACAATTATCAGAACAATATGAACAACAAGTCCCACGACTGCAACCTGCAACGCGCAGAACTCTCGTGATGACAGCTCAGCTGCCCTCACTCAAAAACGACTGTGCAGACGCCGAATGCCCCTGCCAGTAACGTTAACAAAATGAATCCCATTCAATCGTATTTTACCAGGCAAAGTGGAACCAAGGAGAGAGAGGAATTCGGTGAGGCCCGGGGGGAGTCGAATCAACTGTCACTCAAAAATCTATTGATTGGATTAGATTCAACATTGCACCGTAGCCTACCAGTAACTTACTGGATCCACATCAAAACGCAATGAAATATAATACAAACTGACCCTGAATAGACAGGCCTTGCATAGACAAGCCTGAATAAGGAGATGGTCTGGAGTGGTCCGAACGCTCCTCTAAAACTTTGCTGCTGTTGTCTGTGTTGCTCTGACCACGTGGTAGGGCAAAGTATTGAAGTTTGGCTGACTAATTTAACCAGTGTTTCCCCCATCATGGCCCGCCCCCCCAAAGGGACCTCCCGCCCCTCCTGAAAACGCCCTCCCCACCACCCAAAAAAAAGAATGCCAAAAATAGCTGACTTTTAGATCACTAACGTTTTTAGCATAGGTCAATGTAGTTTAACATAACGAAAATTAGCATCAATCAATGATCAATTTATGCATTTCCAGCAATGCTTTTGCGATTTCTTTTCAGCTGTTCAGCATTTACACACATTTTCTGCAGGAAATGTAGTTTTAGTAGTACCGTAATGTTTTTGTCTTGTAAATATTGTTTATATTTTAGAAACACTTATGTTATGTGTAGAGAAATGCCCCGACACTAACAAACGCCTTGTCTATAGCCTTATTTCCACTGTCGTGCCGAACCGATACCGTGCTCAAACCGCGCCGCTCCAGACCCGTGGGAACGGTTACAGTGTCTGTTTCCACCTCTCTGGCTGTTGCGTTCCACAGAATGTTGTTTGTGGAACTAACGTTGACATTTCTACTAAAGAACGGTTCTGCTTCACTCAGTACGGTTAGACAACCGTGCCATGTGAACGGTTCTGCGAACGGTTCTGGGCCCAACCGGTCCCATGTGGAAACACCGTTGGAACGGTTACCCTGCGTGCTCAGAACGGTTCGGCACGACAGTGGAAATAAGGCTTATGACAACACTGTTGACACCATGCATATGACATGCATGGACAAGCGTATTTCGACCAAGCAATTCCAGCCGAATGCTCGAGTCCTACAATCACATTCTGGGCTATGTTATAATTGACCTGTACATTAGCCGAATGTGCGTCATCATTATCAAAACGTGACCGCCTTCGCCAGCTCACACAAGGGCAGAATCCAGGAAAACGAGAACAAAATCACCCGAATGTTCACAGGTTATGACAACAAGGCCATTTTCCAATACGCGTACTTGTGTCCTTGTGAAACGTCATCAGTCGGAGCCCAAGTACTGTTCCAATTCAAAAGGACGCAAGTCCCAAGTCCGCATCAAATGCCAGGATGTGTTCTTTCTCCACCCATTTTATCGAGGGTGCATCGGAGCAGACTTGTGTGGACTTGAGACAGCCAGATATCCCAGAAATCATTTCGCATCAAGCGGCTGTGCTAACGGTTGTTAGGGCAACACCATTGAAAATGCCTATCTAAATAATATATCTAAACTAGTAGAAACAGATGTTATTTGGATAAAATGTTCACATAATTGGCTTCAATGGTGGTAATTATCCACCTGAAAAGCTATGAAAACGTAACAATATTTACTTTAAAACTGTTTAAAACGCTTTTCAAAATCCTAGCAATGGCTGCTGCCGGTGTCCACACAAAACAGCTGAGATGGCTGAACTTACGTCCTCCCGTCCTCAGGAGTTACTCTGATGTGAACTTCCAAAGTCCGGACTAGCAAGGACGCAACTTGGAATTGGAAAAGGGCCAAACGCTGGAGTCGTGTGAATGCAAGGTGCAAATGAGACCCAAAGAACCAGGGAACAGGGGGAACCAACGCTGTGTAACCCAGGCTGAAGTGTGGAGAAAGGTCTGGCTATGTGAGACTAGGGCTGTTGTGACTTTGATCGCATGGGAAGCAACCTGCTTTTGCCTCTTTCTCCAGAGTCGCTCTCAAGTCTGTGGGTGTTTCCATTGAGGATCAGACTATTTTGGTGTTTTGGGGTGGAAAGGCCCCTCAGGCTCAAATCTGTTCCTCTGCATGCCCCCTCGACCACCCGATGGATGGGAATACCATTATTATCGGTTCTCTCACTACTGTCTGTTTAAACTCATAGTCTCCAATAGGTTAAGAGGGGCTGGTACTCCAAGCACTATTGGTATTGTAGTAACTTATAACACTGTTAACATCCTATTACGAAGTACAAGGGAAATTCTCTCTTTCTCCTCAGGGGACCTCATTCTTTTGAACATTAAAGGAGTAGTAAAGGGAAAATGCATGTTTAGCCCTGTTTTAAGGTTACTTATGATCATATACAATGGTTCAGATCAAAACGTTGACAAAACTAGCACTTTTGAGAATGTCTGATAATTGCTCTACCACCGTTTTGGTCATATAATGGATGTGGATGGGCACTAGGGATGTGCACGGTTAACCGAGTACTCGAGTACCCGAGTAGGCGATCTGCTAGTCGGAAAATAAACACTACTCGGTTAATCTAAAGGCTATACAATATGGCATGTTTGGCCGTGAAAGCGCGCATTTCTGAGCGCCTGTGCCCTTTTTCAATTGTTACCAAAGAGGATAGAGCGTTGGCGGCTGCCTGGAGAAAAGCGCTGTATATACGGAGTCTTTTTTCGAGCGCTCCGGCGTTTTGAAAACATTGCCATCTCAACTTTTCAGAAAGGCGCTGCCAACATCACTGCGGCTCTTTCAGGCAACCAATGATCAGAATCAGATATTAGATAGGGCATGACTCGTCAGCTGTCTGGGGATCCCGGGGGAACCCCTGCCTGGCTATTAAACGGAATATCTGAAAGTGCACCAATCGTAAAAATAATAAAAGCAGCCAGCTGTCAGGGGTAGTGATGACTGATTACTTGTTGACTACTGTCTAGCCAGCTAACTGGTTACGTTTTAAAAGCTATATTTATTTACATGGACACAGTTCTTGGGTGCAAAGTTCATGGACACGAAAACGAGCAATAATTAGCCCATGGGCTTGCTAATGCTAGCTGTCCATGGTTCGGTTTTCCATACTGTTAAGCATTTTCGGATCAAACTACACCGTGGTTTTGCATAGTGTTAAAGCATTTTATGGATCGAGCCTCGGACTTTCAAACCTGTTACAGCGTAGGTAGCCTAGAGAACTAGTGAGTATAGCCTAAATATATGCCACTTTGTACTCTGGCTCCACGCAGCACTCCCATCATTTTGCGGTAGGCTAATCATGTTGGTAATGAGGTGGTGCTGAAAAAGACAGCGAGTACCAGCACAGGTCCATGCGCGTGTAGCCTACTCCTATAGTTTTCCAGCCTGCTATAAATAAATATTGAATGAATAGGCCTATTGTTCAATAAATCTATTTAGTTTTGCATGGACATTTCTCTAATGAAGGCTCGACACCGAAACATCCATTATTGTCCAATAAATTGGAAATAGGCAGTGAGTGCTGCGGTTCTTCTGCTTTTTATATAACGCTAAAAATTCATTCACTTGTTATCCAGCATCAGCAGTAAAGGCTTGGTTTAATACTTAATTTTGAGTAGTAAATTAGAGGTCTGGTTGCATATTGTAGGCTTAGAGTTTTCAGAGTAGCCTAACGATAGGCTTAATAGGCTATGAGCTGGGCAGTGCATCCACATTAAAAGGCTGCGTTTTTCGATTCCGATAGCTTAATGAAAACCTGGTTGTGGGTTATTCAATCTGATGATAAGTAATGCATCCAACCACACATCAGCTTTTAAATGTTTATTTGCAAGGACATGGAAGAGACATGAAAGCACCACCACGGTAATGACGGCAGAAAAAATGTTTTCCCCTCCGAGGGGGCCGGGGTTAAATGCGCTCTGTCTGGACGGTATCTTTTTTTGAGTAATCTTTTTTTTTAGTAATCGGCTACTCGAGTAGGATCAGGTTAGGTTACTCGGTTTTAAAATTAGTCGAAATTCCCATCCCTAATGGGCACCATGAAAAATCATTCAAAAAACATGTTAAACACTCAATTTCAAAGACAAGAAACTCACCGAGGTGTTAGTTGGCGTTTTGACATATAATTCGCCATAAAGTAAGATTGTAGTTCATCTGGAAAGGCTTTTTGAAATATTTGGCATAGAACTATTTAGTCGCAGCACATACGTGTGTAAACTTCCACAAACTAGGTAGCCTAGCAACATAAACAATAACAATAGCTACTGTAAGTAGTTCTGCTTCCTGAATCCCCTCTGCGGATTGATGTACACATCTACAACGGTCGCTTCAATACAAGTCAATGGATTTCATAAAATGATCAATAAAACCCTACAGGATTCATACTTTGTGGCGAATTTGATGTCAGAACACCAACGGACACCAATTACCCCCTCGGTGAGCTTTTTGTCTTTGAAATCGAGAGTTTAACATGTTTTTGAATAATTTTTCAAGGTGCCCACCCACATCCATTGTATGACCAAAATGGTGGTAGAGCAATTATCAGACTTTCTCAAAAGTGCTAGTTTTGTCAACGTTTTGATCTGAACCATTGTATATGATCACAAGTAACCTTAAAACAGGGCTAAACATGCCTTTTCCCTTTACTACTCCTTTAAAACAAAAATGTACTGTACAATCATAAAGACATGCAACGTATGAATGTGAATGAATGTTGGTGGTGGTCGGAAGGGCCGTTGGCGCTGATTGGCAGCCACGCTTCTGTCAGTCTGCCCCAGGGCAGCTGTGGCTACAGATCTGTAGCAGATCATCTATGTAGCTTACCACCACCGGTATGACTGTGTCTGAATGAATACTGGACTCTGTAAAGCGCTCTGGGTATCATGAAGGGCGCTATATAAATACAACTTGACAATCACCCCTGCACATGTGTAAGGCACTCTCTTCCAAGACATTGATGACAGTGATGCATAGCCTGCCATGCAAACTACTACAGCTGACTACTAACCTTTATACATACATTAATGACACTCTCAAATCAACAGGAAGCATGTGTACTACTACGGGAAGTTCCCTTTGCATACACCAGTGTGATGATGCCTTCTTTGCACCCAAAAACCACATTGTGTCAGCTGTCAAACAATCAATCAAGCTTTATATGTATAGCGCATTTCATACCCAGAGGCAACACAATGCGCGTTATAGAGAACAAGGGAGGTGAGCATACGACCCACCCAGACAGCTGTCACAGCACCACAACATTACAGAACTACCTAACTTGTTTGATTTTAAAAGTCTTTGTAAAGCAGAAGTCCTCTTGGTCCATATTCATATGCCAATACCAACAGACCAGCGAGGCGCAAGTAGAAATGGCTAGAACTTTTTGGAATGGAATTTTACTGCTTACTACCTAGTTACCTATCAAGTGCGGTTAGGCTAGCTAGCATATAGCTTTTTCTTGTGCTAGTACCGTAACTGGCCCACCCATGGCAAACGTCCTAGCATTAAGGAGATTCGTCCGTCACCCCCGCCCCCAAAATATAAAAGAACTCTTCGGATCTGGACGATTTACACAAGTCACCCAAATTGACGTGAAAAAATATTTGCTGAAAAGAGAGTTGTCTGCATCCCTGAACGTTAACATAATAGTGAGCATGCAGTGGTGTGGAAGGCTAACATTCTCTCTATGATTCCCAACAACATTCGCCTTGGCCAGATAGCGAAATCACTAGCTACATCAAATGGCTAACGTTAGCATCAAACGAACCTCTCTTTTCCCAGTTCTTCCTTGGTATCTGGAACCGTGGCCGTTCATCCATCGCTCGGGGATTCGTCTGCCTTCTGAAAGACAGTCCACCTCTCTGCTTCTCTGCAGAATCTTGCACAAATCCTGCCTGCATTTCCCTTCCAGATTGCTCGCCATCTTTACTGGACGGGGGCTCGGTTGGCAATACATGCCTCATTGTTTTGCTTTTCGCTGCAGGAATGTCATCGCCGTAGCGACTTTCCATCGCGAAGTTAAACTGCGCTATTCAAAAACAAACAAACAAATATAAACAACACGTATCGATCCAGTTAGCTAACTAATACTTCAGGCCATGAAACCGAACATGTACATGAAGCACACAGCCCAGCGCACTCCCCGCCATGCTCCCTGACGTTTACCTCAGCTGCACCACTGAACAAATGACGTAGGACGGGAGGACTGGTTCTCCTGCGCGGCTTGCCGCCACACGAGCTTGTTTTGGACTATATTCTTTATTCCCGAGGGTTTAGCGCAATACATCCATGGTTTAGCGCCACCTACCAAGAGACGAACGGTCTGCAGGCAGCACCTATTGGGACTGAGTGACATTGACGCCTATTTTGGGCATTCTCACCATTATTCTGAAGAACTTGGCTACTGTATTTAATTTGATGTCAACAACAAGCTTAGTACAAACACAATTTGGCAGTTGGTCTGAGTAGTAGATATATTGCTGATCGCTGAATGGGGGTTGAGAGGGGCAAAACACAACCAGACAAAGAAACATGTCTGTGTGCCCCCTAGGAATCCTGGGAACTACCCGGAATTCTTCCCTTTGGTCTTATCGACTATTGCATCATCATCCATGGGTTTTACCAACACGTTACAGGCCAAGACCCTACTAAGTAGGCCCATGAGATGACGCTGTGTGGAGAGACCAGCATTAGACACGACTATCCATGTTATGGACAGTAAACTGTATTGTATTTAAGAAATGAGGGATTAAAATCGATTTAAAAATGGTACCCTAACCTAGGGAACTCTGTACCTGTAACAAACCCAAACCCTACTGTGGCATTCAAACACCACACAGTAGACAAGTCAGTCATCCTAAATTGTTTATTATAGTTGTACATTTACACATTATTCTCTTGACATTCACAGAAATTAACATGAAAGGCTGATTTAGTGCAATGATACAAAATGAAGGCATTTAAGTGCAAAAGCGGAAAACAAACATCTACAGTAAATAATACAGAATAAGTTGTTTTATTGATTGATTGACTCCGAAACTAGTGAGGCACCTCAAAATATCCTTCATGATCCAAGCTGCCCTCAACAGCATTCACGTTTGTAGTTCTGTAGCTAGCAGGACCCACAGATCACTATGGGTGAACATTGCAATAGGAAGTCGACCGCAAGACCAGGCAGTGGACTACAAGACCAGAAGACGACCAGGCCATTCAATGAGTCCAGGTGAAGTATGAGAAGATTGGGTGGAGAGAGTGGAGTGGAACTTCCTCATCAACAGCAGTCTATCATGTAGTTGAGCTTCATAATGAACATTCTACCATCTGCATATCATCGGAATCCCCTCTGATAAACAGGGACTCAAATCCCGTGGGAAAGAGGGAGAGAGCTCGTCTTCAGTCATATCAGAACCTTCATTTTTATTTGACAGTTGTAAAATCAAAATACCCATTTAACCAATAACTTACTTATCATGATGAAATGGATTTCGACAGTAGTGTGTATTTGGTCTCAGTACAGTGATCACAGAGAGATGAGGGATAGAGAAGGGGCTTCTGGGACAGGAATAAACTATGTCCATCCCTACCCTGGCCAAAATATAAACATGCACTCATTCATTCATTCATTCATTCGCTGACTCACTCACAGGCAGAGACACACAATTACACATAGGCCCTGGAACACACAGTCACAACAACACACATACTCAGATACACACAAAACACACGGACGGGTAGTCGCAACACACCCGCTAACACACTCACTCACTCTCTTTACAGGCAGTTCATTTGAGCCGTGTCCACTCCTTTTCCTCTTTGTCACTGCCTCACTAGCATTCTACATTCTAAACCTAGAACCCCATAACCCCCATCACCCTGTGTGCACCTATATAACTCTAATGACAAAGCAAAGTGTGAGTACTATGGTGTCTGTCAGAGGACAATACTTTAGCCATGGGGTGCATTGAGGGTGAGAAGGTGAAAATAAGGGTCAGGGGAAGAGATGCAGGTCCAGTTTGGGGGCCCACTCCAGGGCAGAGTTGACCACAGCGATGGCTGCAGCCCCCAGGGCCACAGTCAGTCCCATGACGGCCAATCGCACAAAGCGTCTGGCTGTGGTGGGCTGGGCTACCGCCACCATCGCTCCCGCCCCCGAGGCCTCCAGGGCGGCCTGTTTTTCCCGTCGGCGGCGGCGTAGCACGGAGTCTGGCCGCTGCTGCTCAGATGCCAGAGCAAAGTCCTTAAAGGTTGAGGCTGCCGTCCTGAAGAGAGGGAAGCAACCACAGGTTAAGGGACGAGGAACAGCATTAGGAAGAGAGAGAGATCAGGACTGAGGGAGTAGGAAGATGGAGAGAATGCAGTGATAGGGTGGAGGCTGGCTCTGTCATTCAGGAATCCATATGCAAAGCACATAAAGGAGTATCAAATGTAATCATTCTTTATCAGTTAATTAATTAGGCTATAATCGGCACTATCTGAGTTATAATTTTTCATGATTATAAGAACAAGATTCAGTTGATATTCTCATTTACTGTGCTTTAATGCTAAGAACAAGATGAATTTATTATTCTAATTAAATACTGTACAATCATAAATGATGTTAGAATAATCAAACTTGCCAACCATCTATTATTTTCACTGATTAAATAGTGCAAATTATTTGCCGATTTGCAGACAATAAGAAGACTCTTGACATGGTTGAACTAAGGACAGTGTTCATTGCTGAGATGCTTCCCCTACAGAAGTGTTAGTAAGAGGAAGTTACATGTGGACAGGAGACATTGTGAAATACTTTTAAAGAAAAAAGAAAAGAGGAAAGAAAATCAACTGAAAATATACCACATTATGAAACATCGTAATGTTGAACTCCTGATCACACGGTCTTAACAACAAATGCACTGCCTTCTTAGGACAGAATGAGGTCTTTGTTAGAGGTGGAGGGACATGCACATCTCCCACCCATGAATACCTTACATGTTTAACTGGAAGTAATCCATGAAAACCTGCTCGCAGCTTTTTGGTTGACAATACCTAATCTGTATTGTGAACTACTTCCCTTTGGGAAAGACACTCCAGCTCCTACAGTAATACTAGAGAAAGAGAGAGAGAAAAGGAGAGAGAGAGGGGGAGAGAGAGAAAGGTGGAGAGGAAGTAGTAAAGAGAAAGAGAGAACGCAAGGAGAGAGTCTTACTGTTGGCTGGCAGCCTCCCTGGCGAGCTCAGAGGGAGGGAACTGGACGAAGAGGTCTCCCGCTCTGCTGATGAGCGTCTCGTAGGGGAGGTCCTGGGGGATCTGGGACAGCAGGTGGTGAACGGACGCCATGTCACACTCACAGTCCATCACCTCCTCCTCCCGGTACAACACAATCTGAAACACACACCCACACCAACATGAATATACACACACACTCGTGTTTGATTACATACGTTTGATTGAGCACACTATCCTGATCCATGATCTCTTCCTACTATGTCTGACATATATCTCTCCTTGTACATCAGAACCATCCGGAGAGACTCACCACAGCAGCAAAGTAGATGGGCATGAGGGGGTGGCAGGCCAGGAAGAAGTCGTACAACCGCACCACGTGTCGGAAGTCTGACAGAACATGTCCGAACCAGGTGATCAGCCAGCTGAGGGCAAAGATAGTTCCCACTTCCGCCCTGGGACACACAAAACAACAGGGATGAGGTTGATGCTGTAACACACATACTGTAGCACCATCTGCCAAGGACACACAATCTTCCAGGGATGAGGACTATCCAGTACACCACTAGACCAAGGACAAACATATACAGTAGGACCCCACTCATCTGAACTTCAGAGATCCGAACCTCCCGGTCTACCGGACAGGCTTAAAAACTTCTTTTTTTTAGCCTGCTATCTGGTTACTGGTGGGATTTTCATTACAGTACTGTATCCTACTGTGAATAAAAACAGAACCGTATGTAGACCTACATGTTGCCTGTAGGCTGTAGCCTACTGTCACGTTTAATTTCTTTGTTACTCTAAGGTCGAGCGCAAAACGCAAACGGGTCTGCTGCGCGAGAGCTGCATTCCTTGGTAGCCAGAAAGCGCGTCAGCAACCTGAAGCAGATTTTTCGTTCCCAGTTAATAGACTTCAGGAACACAGACGTGTTGTGAACATGTAGATTAGCCTATACTAGGCCTACTGTATTTGTTAAATAATAGCCTACAGCCTAGGCCACGTTAGCCTACATCAGTTGTTTTAGAGACTTTCTTTTAGGCTACAATAGCCTAAGACACTACAACTTGTCTGTTATTTCATTTATTTATTTATTGATTATCATTTGCTCTAATTGTTCTAATGTTGGGTTGTTTTTAGGCTAGACCATTTTGTTCTGCGAATACAGTAGCCTATCGATGCAGCGCAGGCCTCATTTGAGAATAAAGTAGGCTACTGTATTTGATCAAAGCACGCACTCAAGTGGAAATTCGTCCTATTATAGGCTAGGCTATATGAGTTTAGTTGGCTATTTGATTGCAATTAAGTAATTAAGGGTATTTATCGGTCTATTATGAGCCTAACAAGTATACCACTTATTGAATTTGGTGCATTTTAGCATAAGTTTCAGTCATCCGGACATTTCAGAGATATGAACGACCTTTGGTCCCATTGGGTTCGGATAAGTGGGGTACTACTGTATTAGGGAGGGAACAGACCGAGAACTCAATATACCAATATGAGGTTTACACCGTAAAGGGGGTGCATTTTTCAAACCGCTTCACCTTCTTGCAACTGGCTGGCATTAATGGAGAACAAGGCAAAACAAATCTGCTTTGTGCATGTTGTGTGGAGCGCTATCAAGAAAGAGAATAGGGTTAAGGAAGACGTGGCAGTCAGGAGGTAATGTTTGACGTGGGAATCGGAGTATAGCAGATAAGTTTAATGAGCAGAAAGGCAAAGTTGGTAGTATGCCCAGAAATATGTGAATGGGATGCTTATTCACTAAGATGAGGCATAAGCTCACAACTTGTTTATTGGCTGGTATAAAGGAAACCGTCTCTGAATGCATCTTTGTATTTTGATGCTGAATTTTCTGGGGATTAAACTACCTGCAAGCTTGCATTAAAATCCCTAAAAAATGTGTTGGTCTCTGGGAGGTTTTTGTCACAGACTAGACTTCTCGCCCACCAAACTCTAGAGGGATATCTTGAAGTCCAGAACTGATCTTCTTCAACCACTAGCATGGGACTGGGACTCTGCTATGCTTCTTACTGCTGCATGAAATCGTGCACTTCAGGGTTGACCCTCTCGATGATGGGCATCAGGTAGTTCAGGATGTGTTTGGTGTTGTCCATCGTTGGGTCCATGAAGTCCCTGCAACCCAGTACCAGGAAAGGGGGAATGTTATTCTTAACAGTAATGTGTAGATTGTAGTGTCTTTTGTGTGGTGTTTTGTACCAGGGGAAGTGTAAACACACAGATATAGTCGGTAGTAGAGTTTAAAGTGCTTAGTTTAAAGTGCACAGAGGCAAGGATGTTGTCACGTGTGTAACATGCAGACCCAAGGGCTAGTCAGAGGGTGTAGTGTGGAGGGGTTAGTGTACTAGTGTAGTGTTTCATGTGTTAAGTGTGGAGTTTAGTGCCCAGGGTACCTGAGGTGATGCGTGGAGAGCTTCTCGACCAGTGCTGTTGCTAGGCGTTCTTCCAGGACCAACAGGAAGGTGACCACAATGTCATGGTAGCCCTGGTAGTAGTGCAGCTGAGGGTTCCTCTTCAGGACTCTCAGGATGATGTCAATCAGCTCCTCCTGCAGACCTTCGCGCTGCTCATCAGGCATGCCTGCACACAGGGTCAAAAATCCAGTGGTCAGTCCTGGCTATCACTAACACTAGTACAGGTTAACACAGGTTGACCCTGAACATGGCTCAACCACATAGCACCACTCTACATAATGGCTCAGAATTTGGTCACACAAAGAGTCAAAGGCTTTCGGCAATAGTGAAAACGCAATTAGGCAAAATTTGGGAATTTGTTTGCGCAAAGTATACGGAAGTCAGTGGAGGTGCGCCCAGTGAAGAGGTGGAATAGCTGAATAGAGGTGCAGGTGTGCCTCTCTCAAACCAATCAGGTCTGCCATAGTAAAAAACAGACATCTGCCAAAAACTGCCTAGGTGTGAGAAAGGACGAATGAACATAGAGTTGGAGGGGGAAAGAAGCACTTTAGGGTACACCGGAGATCGATATTCTTGTGCGTAAAGTACAAGAGCACAAATTACAGAGCCAAATAATTATATGAAATGTTAAAGTTGCTTGGGAGGAGATAGGTGGCTGTCAGTTCTTGATGACCTTCATTTATAGAACTACAGACAGATGTAGTGGTATGCTAGGCATACGTTTTCTAAGTACTACTGTATCTGAATTGTCATTTCATGTCAATGGCCATCATGCATCGGCTCCCACACATTCACACGCATTTGCTCGCAGAAAAGATAGGACAGACGCTGAAACTATTGCTGCAGTGTACGAGCATGGCTAGAGAGTGTCATTGGTTTTCCCGCAGTTTGGAGGAGTGGTTTGGAGGGAGTGGTGGGGATTTTGTCAGTTGCATTTTTCAAAATCTTTCAACATTCTAACAGGAAATCACAAACTACGTACTGCGGCGCAGAAACGAAACTGGCTGCGCTTCGCGGCGCATTCGAATCCAGTCTGAACCCGGCGTTAGCCTTGGACGATGCCCACTGCCTTAGCCGCCAGTGGCTTCATGTGACCACATGCGGGCCCAATAACTGAGTTAGGGTTCAGGGGTGAGGACAGTACACAGAGGTTGGACATTCACCAGTAGGGGACCTTCATAGGGAACATTACTAAGATTTAAGTTATGGTCAGGACACTCAAAAACCAACGGGACAACTCTCATTGACTCCCTTCCAGAAAAGCTCCTTCTCGGTATGCTTTGAAGCAAACAACTTGGAATGTCCCCATCACTACTCAGTAACTTCTACAGGTGCACGGTGGAGAGCTTGCTAACGGGGCGTCTCACAGCATGGTACGGCAACCGTTTCAACCATGACCACAAAGCCCTACAGAGGGTGGTGAAATCGGTCCAATCCATCACAGGAGGCTGGCTCCCACTCCTACAGGACATTTGCATGCGGCATCATCATGGACAACAGCCTCCACCCTCAAAGACAGTTTCTTCCCATAAGCCGTGAGGTTCCTAAATTCTTGAGGTCAGGGTTAGGACACTCAACAGGAGAGAACCTTCATAGGGATTGTCTCTATGGTTAGTGATTAGCGGGGTCAGGAGTCGGGGGTGGAACTTACCAGGAGGGAACCTTCGTAGGGAACGCTGGACGTCCAGTAGGACCTGGTTGTAGTCCTTGTTATTCTCCCGCTCAACCACCTCTGAGGAGGAAGAGAGATCATACTGTTAGATATCAATGAGTTCACATAGTCAATTTCCTATTTCTCTCTCTGTATCTGCCTCCATAGCAAGCCTGTCATCCCAGTGTCTCGCATGATCCCTATGAACTTGAATTCTTGAACCCAGGGGTGTATTTCAGTAAAACAGGTTTAGTGAAAACTCTGAGTTTGTTAACTCTGAGATGAGGAAAACAACTCAAACTCTGGGTCAGTTACCATAGCAACTGACAACCTACAGTAGCTAACTGGGAAAACATATGGATGCCATTAAATTCTAATTCTACACGCAGAATGAACCTGGCATGTATCTAATCTCTCTGGCCTGTATCTCTGATGTCTATGGCCTGTATGTCTAGTCTCTCTGGCCTGTATATCTTGTTTTTATCTTGTATCTCCGAGATGTGAGAGTGAGTCTCACCTGGTTTCTCTGGCAGGTTATGGGTGGGGATGTTGAGCAGGCGTGGCCAGACCTGACAGCGGAGGTGATCACAGAGCAGGCCCCCCTCGCTGATTGCCATCCTTCTCAGGGCCGCCACGTCCACAGGCGTCCCACTCAGAGCCTGCCAGATGTCTGCCTCTTTCCTCCTCCTCCGCGACTCCCCATCTACCACAGGACAAACACACAGCAGATCAACACACAAAAGATCAAACTAACCATGACTAACCAACACTGACACCAGCCATGACTAGCCCCGAGCCCAAACCTGTCCACATGACTAGCAAACTGTGGCCCAACACACGGCAGAAACAAACTCAACCCTCCACCCTCACCCATCCGAGCGGTAAACGCCACAAGTCCTGACTGGCGCCCAACTGGACCAACATTGTGTTCTGTTCTGATTAGCTAGGTTATCCAATCTTCAGATTTAGGGAGCCTGGTGTAATGCACAATGTGCATTACATCAGGCTATGATCTCCCCACACTTATCTTCGAAAATGCTGCAGCAGTTTGTCATTGCTATGGCGGATATGAAGCTGAATTGTATACATTTTCATGAGAATATTCAAGATACCCTCCTGGGATGTGATCGAAGTTACTGTCAGCTCACCTGTCCTGACCAGCTAGAAATACAAAACTCTTCCCAGCCCTGTATTCTAATAGCTACCATATCCCAATCCCAGCTGTCAGTTATGTTGTATCAAAGATGGCAGGGATCTATGGATCAAACTGTGTCAAATAGCAGGGAATCCACGTCACCAGCCGATATACATCTCAATACAATCCATCGATGCCTTAGCTACCTAGATCCTAAATATGGATTCAATGAATCCATAGAATTAATTACGGTAACGTCAGCTTGCTATGCAAGTTAGCTAGCTAGCTCGAAACTCTTCATCCTGGTGAATACCCCTTTCTCGAATAGCATACATAACAAACAGGGAGTAAGTTAACCGAGGCAATTAGGCTGGGCTAGCTAGCTTCGGGGAACAAGCTGTCTAATAACATTATTAGCTGGATTAGCATTAGCTACCTAACGTTACCTTGTTTTCCGATTCCATTCAGAGGCGAAGATGCACCAACACTTCTAGATTTCTTCATGTTTTTTCTGCTAGTGCAATCTCTTTGCCATTGTAGCTTCTTGGTGGGTTGATGGCTGGCCAAGTATTCGCTCCTCTTTGCTGAAGAAGTAGCGTTAGCTCAACGTCAAACCCAAAGTCTAAAAGCAGCGCTCACCTAATGCTACAAGCTAACGTTAGTACTAGCAAGGCCACACTGTGCGGTGGGTTGAAGGCAGGCAAGTTGTGAAGCGATGTCATCCAGAAATTGATGTTGATTGATTGAATTAAATTGATTTTTAATATAACTTGCCATCACACCTGTCACCAACAAAATATAAATTCAGACAGCGAGCTATATAACAAAACCTAGCTAGCCAACTACATATTCTCAATGCTGTATGTTAGCTAACGTTAGCTAGCCGGGTAGCTAGTGACTGCTTGCTGTCTGCTGACTGGCTGACGCTGTTCTAGCTGAAGATGCTGTGCTGATGATGATGAGGACGTTAGAGGGGCTGATTGAACTCATCCTTGGAAAGGTGATGCTGACGTGTTGTTAAGCCGTTGGTGTAAACCATGGATGTGTAAACCGGTTTAATAAAATACAAAATTAACACACAATTCTGCAATTCAATACTATGCTTCTTAAAGTCAATTCATAAGCTTCACTAGTTGTAAATGTGTATGGCTTTGTCCAAAAGAAGACAGGCATTTAAAGTATAGGCTATATTGATGGGATGAAAAGTAGAACGAATAGATTACAATCATAGGCTAGACACAACGTCATAAACCAAACAAGTGTATTTCAAACACCACAGCAAAGGATCAACATTTATTCTACACACTGAATCTATTAAAAATGTAATATGCCACAGAGTAAGAGTGGCTAGTGTTTGGACAGTAATCATTCACCAAAACAATTATTATTATTGGAAATGCCACAAAATGCTCTGAACCACCAAGCCCTTGGGGGAGCAGAGAAAGACAATCAACCTGGGTTTTAAGGTTCCAAATGAATCAAACATTGCTTAAGATAAGTTATAAAGTGCTACAGTATGGAGGTACCAACAAGGGTATTAACTGGTGATGGTTTGATGGGCATTCCCAGTCTAACTGGAGTGTTTGCACAATGCTGTGATATTCACAGATAGTTATTTGGCCCTCATTCAATGCTTTATTTCAAAATGAAATATAAAAACAACATTTTCCATATTTAGGCTACATTATATCTGCAACATACAGAACCCATAGTGGTAAGACATAAGAGAACAAATATAACTTGATTAGTCAATATCCCTGATATGTGCATAAACACACTTCTTTATGAGCTGGGCCACATAGGGGCACCGTGGGGGGAAGTAAGGGGTAGGTAGGGGCAGGTAGGGAAAGAGAAGGTGATTAATATAGAAGTGTGTGCCTCAGTGGCAGTTATGGCAATTGGGGTGACAGATAACCCCGTTGACTTGACATCTACAGCCCCCGGAGGTGTCACCCGAGCCCTGTAAGACATACAGATATATTACATAACACTCAGCAATACACTCAGCAATACACACCCTGTGCGAGTTACAGTCGATGGGGATCAGGGTAACAGGTCTTACATTGAGTCTGTGTAAAGGCCAGGGTCAATCTTACATTGGGCAGTATAAAGAGTCAGCGGTCAAGGTTTGCCTTATATTGAGTAAGTGTAAAGGACAGGGTTCAGGGGTTAAGGGTCAGTCCTTACCTGGGGTCCCCAGCGAGCTTGTTTGGTAGCCCAGCAGATCTCTGTTTTACACATCAGGCAGCAGACCCAATCACAGCCATCCTTCTTCTGAACTATGACCTTACACTTGGGACAGTTCATGGCCTCTCCACTCTGCAACAAGCCCTGCAAACCAGAAAGTAGCAACAATAATTATGATACACTAGAACACAACAGATTATAAGGACAGGACTGCATGACATATTGATACTATAAAACAACAATATCTATCCATCCATCCATCCATCCATCGTCATCTGCTTATCCAGGGTCGGGTCGCGGAGGCAGCAGTTCCAGCAGGGAGCCCCAGACATCCCTTTCCCTAGCAGCATCAACCAGCTCTGCCTGGGGAATCTTTAGCCGCTCACAGGCCAGTGCGGAGATGTAATCCCGCCACCTGGTCCTGGGTCTACCCCGCGGCCTCCTCCCAGCCGGACACGCCTGGAACACCTCCCTAGGGAGGCGCCCAGGAGGCATCCTCACTAGATGCCCGAACCACCTCAACTGGCTCCTTTCGACGCAAAGGAGCAGCGGCTATACTCCGTGTCTCTCCCGGATGACTGAACTTCTCACCCGATCTCTCAGGGAGACACCTGCCACCCTCCGGAGAAAACTCATTTCGGCCGCTTGTATCCGTGATCTCGTTCTTTCGGTCATGACCCATCCTTCATGACCATAGGTGAGGGTGGGGACGAAGATAGACCGGTAGATCGAGAACTTTGCCTTTTGGCTCTTTTCGTCACAACAGTGCGGTAAAGCGACTGCAGAACAACAACAATATAATATAGTAAAAAAAGCAATGCTATATTATAGATCAATATAATACACTATAATAGGGCTGCCACCTGAAAGTCGACGAGTCAAATCATCAGTCGGAGGCCCTTAAGTTGACTGAAATTGAAGTCGAGCAGTTGTTTTTTTGCTCCACTGTCAAAATATGCTGGTGGGCTAAGACCAATCACCTGCCTTGTGATTTATATAGGACAGGCCAATCATTCGTTTTAGACCTAGGCTATTACTGTAGCTATTTGTTGTGCAGTAAAAGGAGACTTAAGACTGATATAGTGGAGGAAAGAAGGCAGGGAACCCCTCTCCCCTCCGCTGTGCGCCTAGCCTACTGTGCGCCAGCAATGCATTTCCTAAATAGTATATCACAACACAAAACTGCTTTCCTAGATCAATCTTCTTGAGAAATCCGCTGGAAAAAATCGTTTTTCCCATAGACAGAGCTCTTACGTTTGTGAAAATGCTTTAGTGACAGCCAAAACATTTCCTTGTTCACTGCTCCCCAACAGTCTATTCACGCACGCTTTGAAATGCGCAGTTGAGGAGATTATCATCAAATCGCCCAACCCTACGCTATGTGAAACACTGCATAAAAATAAGGGGGCATCCGAAGTAGAGGACAATGTGGGCTCATCATCTAGATGCATGTTTAGCAAGAAAAATAGGCGTATTTTATTGTGCTGCCTGCGCGTTTGAGTTTAAAGTTTGACCGCTGTCCCGACTCCCGCGGTCTCCCCTCAGCCTAGGCATACTGTAGGAGGGGGGAAAAAGGAACAAATCGTCTCATCTCTGGTTTGAACAGATGAATCTGATTCGACTCACAAAATTACGAGTCGGGTACAGCCCTACAATAGGATATAATAAAACGCAATACTACAAGGGAAGAGTTTAGGGGTCAGGATTCTCATACCGCCAGCATCTGGGTGGTCTGCTTAGCTGCCTGGTCGTTCTCTGCTCGGATGCGGAGGTCATCCTGGTATTCCTTACAGTTCATGTCTCTGTGGATCGCCTTCAAAAGGAGGGTGACAGGGTCTCACACACCATATCATGTTTATTAGGACTATCAGTAATCAAGGATAATACACACACACACACACACACACACACACACACACACACACACACACACACACACACACACACACACACACACCCCTTTAGGGATGGGTATCGTTAGGATTTTATCAATACCGATATTGCTTATTGATACCGATACTTATCGATACTACTCTACCACTTTGGGACTCATACACAGCCTGGGTCGATGTTTCTGTCGCAGTTGGCCTTCATTTACATAGCGGACTGTCACTGCAATATAGTGATCCTGTGTGAGAGGTTGCTGGTTATGGCTACTTTTTACACATTGGCAAGCTCAGCTATGATGTTTCTCTTCTGTGTTTCCTTCAGCAACACCTGCAGCAGTGAGAGAATCTGTCAAAAATCCTCAGAATCCTTAGTATTTTGTCCTCCAAAACGTTATAAAAAAGGCGACTTGATGACGCGCGTTGAAGTTGCGAGTGCAGAGGCAAGCAGTCATGTCACCTCTTTTGTTGTCCAAATGAGCAACTTTTTCCTCCTGCTACTTTGTAGATTACATGTCTGACCTGCAGTTTAGCTGAGCGTTTTAATGATTTAATCATGTGTGGGATAGGTTCATCATTGTTTAGGCTTGTATGTGTAGCTGATAGCTGATAGTAGCCTAGCAAAATCAATCAGAAACTCAAAAATGTCAGAATTACGCAACCCTGGCTGGTCCATTCAGTGCAAGTCATGTTGTACAATACATGAGTGTATTGTGCTGTGTGATTGAGTAATTTAAAGGGGTCCTATTAATCACCACAAATAACCACAAAGTACCACAAAGTACCTCAAAGTATACCCCAAAATACCACAAAGTACCCCAGAAATACCCCTAAGTACCACAAAATACCCCAAAGTGCCTGGAAATGTACCCCAAAGTACCTCAAAATAACCTTAAGTACCCCAAAATACCCCAGATAGCCCCAAAATACCCCAAAGTGCCCCATAATACCCCAAAGAGCCCCAAAGTATACCCCAAAATACCATAAAATACCCCAAAGTGCCTGGAAATATTCCCCAAAGTACCCCAAAATACCCCAAAGTACCCCCAACTATACCCTCAAATACCATTAAGTACCACGAAGACCCACAAAGTACCTCAAAGTATATCCCAAAATACCCCAAAGTGCCCCGAAATATCACCAAAGAGCCCCAAAGTATACCCCAAAATACCTTAAAATACCCCAAAGTGCCTGGAAATATAACACAAAGTACCCCAAAATACCCCAAAGTGCCCTCAAGTATACCCTAAAATATCCCAAAGTACCACAAAGTACCACCAAGTACTCCAAAGTATACCCCAAAATACCCCAAAGTACCACAACATACCCCTAAGTGCCTCAAAATGCCCCAAGGTATACCCCAAAATACCCCAAAGTACCATAAACTACCCCAAAGTGCCTCAAAATGCCCCAAGGTATACCCCAAAATACCCCAAAGTACCATAAATTACCCCAAAGTGCCTCAAAATGCCCCAAGGTATACCTCCAAAATACCCCAAAGTACCATAAAATATCCCAAAGTACCTGGAAATATACCACAAAGTACCTCGAAATACCCCATAGTACCCCCAAATACCCCAAAGTGTCCCAAAGTATACCAAAAAATACCCCAAAGTACCATAAAATACCCCAAAGTGCCTGGGAATATACCCCAAAGTACCATAAAATATACCCTAAAATGCCACAAAGTATCACAAAATACCCCCCCAAAAACTCAAAGTTCCCCAAAGTATACCTCAATGTACCACAAAATACTGGCTGATGGAAGAAACAACAGTAGGCTATACATGACAACATAACAGGACATTCTAACTGCGTCATTACATTACATTCAGTGTCATCTTATTTATTTATTTTTTATTATAGAATGGTGTGCTTTCGGGTAAATGTTGGTGAGCATCCATGAGCATCCATGCTGGTATGATTAACAGAATAAGAAATATACGCTTCTGTACACTGTACAACTGAAAAAATCTTAGATCGGGGATCCCTTCCCACTGTATGACCGGGACTCCGTCTCAAGACCATACGACATGTATATTCACACTATGCGATTCAGCCCCGCCCACGATTCATCTTGGCTGCAGCGTGAACTTCTATTTACACCTGCGATCTACGACGAAAATATCTGACCCCGTTTACACCTTGCATTAAAATGCGTCTCGTATCGAGATTGGATCTAGATAATCATTTAGCCTGATTACATTTACACCTGGCATTAATATGCGTTTCGATTATCTGCAACCCGATCTGTTTGAGATCCGATCGATTCTGTCCAGCTGACAATCGAATGTCACATTCTGTTTGTGTGCTTGAATTTTTTCGTCTGACCAAATTGAGAGTAGACACTTTTGTCTCGTCTGGACTCCAACCTTGACCAGGATCCATTTTAATGCCTTCTTGCTAGCTGCCATGGAAGCCTGCTCCTTGCTGGTCTGGAACCGGCGCGTTCCAACGGCTACGTATTTCCGCCCACGTTGTTGATATGTGGATAAAAACACATTTCCATTTACACTTATATTAAATGTGGTCGAAATGCGTCCCTGACCACCTCCGGAGGTGGTTTGGCCGATCAGATCGCAATCCGTCCTTAAAACGTTTTGGGCGCATTTACACCTTTATTTCCATGTGGTTTAGCACGATCAGATCTGCAATCTGATCACCAAAAATGCATTTTAATGCAAGGTGTAAACGGGGTCTCTGACATGGCAGATATTTTATCGGGAGGTCGTAACCTCGTGGTAGAAAGTTGTAGCAATTAATCGCAGATCGTACACCTTCTCACACTGTGCAACTTGCAAGTCCCGATATTGCATACGTCTGCGACAACCCACGACCACTTTACGACCTCAGAATCGTGGGTTTTATCGCACAGTGTACATTCGTCTTAAGGTATTTTTGTGGTACTTTGGTATTTTAGGGTATACTTGGGGGCACTTTGGGCATTTTGGGGTACTTTGGGGTATTTTGTAGTACTTTGTGGTATTTGAGGGTATACTTAGGTGCACTTTGGGTATTTTGGGATATTATGGGGTACTTTGTGGTATATTTCCAGGCACTTTAGGGTATTTTATGGTATTTTGGGATACTTTGGTATATTTCCAGGCACTCTGGGGTATTATGTGGTACTTTGTGGTATTTTGTGGTACTGTGTGGTATACCTTGAGGTACTTTGTAGTACTTTGTGGTTATTTGTGGTACTTTGTGGTATTTTGGGGTATACGTTGGGTAGTATTTTGGGATATTATGGGGTACTTTGTGGTATATTCCCAGGCACTTAAGGGTATTTTATGGTATTTTGGGGTACTTTGGTATATTTCCAGGCTCTTTGGGGTATTATGTGGTACTTTGTGGTATTTTGTGGTACTTTGTGGTATTTTGGGGTATACTTTGGGGTAGTTTGTGGTACTTTGTGGTACAGTACTTTATGGTGATTAGTAGGACCCATTTAAAGTAGGCTAAAGACACACTGTTGTGACCACTAAGCTGACTTTTACCTGTTAAGATTGTTGTATATTTGCCTTGCACAAAGTTAACGTTCCACTTCCAGTGTGATTGGAAGCTTGATTAATAATTAATAATAATTGATTTTGAAACAGTAGCTGTATATTATTTTGGTTGTATGTTGTTATTTTTCATGGGTTTCAGCAATGGGATTCTTTTTGAAATATGACTTAAATGACACATGAATTAAAACCTAGCCAATATTAAGAAAAAGTGACAGAAGGGTGGGGGTTCCAGGGGCGTGAGGTGGGGGCCTGCGAGGTTTGGGTGGTAGATCTTGTTGAGCTGGTCATTTTAAAAGTAGCTCACAAGCCCAAAAAGTGTTGGCACCCTGCCCTACAGTAACAACAGTTAACAGTAACTGTTAATAGTAAGTTACCAACATCAGAAGACAGACTAAACTGTGGTTACATTACTTATAGCAACCAAATATTTTCCTTTCATCATCTCTCACCTGCTAATCGCGATACTAATTTACGCAATGTTAAACTCCATTGACTTATGCTAAAAACGTTAGCGATCTAAAAATCTGTGATTGTTGGCATACTTTTTTGGGGGGGAGGGAGGGGGGGTTCTTTCAGGAGGTCCCGTTGGGGGAGCGCCCCTCCAAGGCAATAATAGGGGAAACACTGTACAGATTTATTTATAATAATTATTAATGAGTGTCATCTTTAGCCTGGCTCATCTGCTTCTATCAGCGTTAGCATTAACCGCTTCGCTAAAGCAGTCAAACATGCTGCACTGCTTCACATTTACCGAAGTAAAGTGTTTCGTGAGGTTGCTGGTGTTACCCCCTTTGGACACAACTAACCTTTTACATAAATTGCATTTAACACCGTCGGTAGATTTGGTGAAGTACCATTTTGCCCTGTCCACCACTATGCCTACTTCCTCAAGAGACAACAATAATCAATGAGACATCATCGCCTGTCACCAGCAGCTTGGTCATGATTAGGGGACGGATGCCAGCTGTTGGCTGATTTATGAAACAAATGCAGCTCCATGGATTTATTAACGAACGTGTTAAATACCGATAGCAGCACCGCTTGTCCATGAGCTTATCAATATTTCGGTAATGACCCAATGATGTACTGGTACCAAAAAATACCAGTTCCCAATACCCATCCCTACTCACCTTGCAGAGAAGACAGTTGATCTCATGGCAGAGATCACAGTTAAACTGGTTCACTTCATCCTCATAGATACACCAGCCAGGGCAGTCTGGCGTCTTGCAGTGGAAGCTGTTCTCACTCAGAGTCTCTGCAATGCTCAGCCTCAAACCCAGAAACCTCTGGTGCTCTTCTGGGGAGAGAAGCTGCATAACCATGAAGGAACACATACAAAAGTCTCACTGATACAATACTGACCAGTGTTAGGGTCAGTTTCGGGTTTATAAACTCAGGGTCAGAGTTAGGGTAAGACTTACAGCTTTGATTTCTCGGTCCAGCAGCTTGCTGTCACAACTGTAGTCGTCGTCACAATAGGGACAGGTAACCTCAGCATCCATGCTGTTCAAAATGGTTCCCGTCAGACACTCCCTGTTAATAATATTATTAATAATAATAATGGTAATAACAATACATTTTATTTATGTAGTACACTTTCACATCACAAGACATCTTAAGGTGCTTCACAACGAGAAAGAAGAAAAAAGAAAAACAGTTAAAAACACAGAGCAGCAAGTACTTAAACAAACAATACATACACCATCTACAAATAATACTAAACAACTAATAAGGTAAGAAAAACACAATGCAGCTAAAAACAGGGCACTAGTGAAAGGCAGACAAAGAAATAAGTCTTCAGGCTGGTTTTAAACACAGGGGTTCCGAGGCCATGGTGGATTTCGGTAGCCGATTCCACAGGCATGGCCCCACCGAAGAAAAGGCACGATCCCCCGTGGTTGACAGCCTGCCGCGTGGGATGGTAAGGAGGTTTGAACTGCCAGACCTAAGGGACCTAGACGAGGATTGAGGGGAGAGGAGGTCCTGGAGGTAGGTCGGGCCGGAACCGTTGATGGCTTTGTAGACCATCAGGAGAACCTTGTAGGTTATCCGCTGCTTTATTGGCACGGGCGGCACTGTTCTGGACGTACTGTAACCTCTGGATGGTTTTGGAGGGGAGGCCAGCCAGAAGAGTTACAGTAGTCGATACAGGAACTAACAAAGGCTTTAACCAGTCTTTCGGCATCGGATTGGGAGAGTGAGGGTCTGAGTTTGGCAATGTGCCTCAGGTGGAAGAAGGAGGTTTGACAGACTGCTTTTATGTGGGCATCAAAGGACAGTGTTGAATCAAACTTGACACTCAGGCTGGTGACAAGTGAAGACAGAGGGATGAAGTGATTATCAATGGTGATATGGGTGATATCGGATATCGGCTTATCGGTGATATCGGCGATGTTGTGTGTGTGTGTGTGTGTGTGTGTATGACACACCTGCAGAAGCTGTGCAGACATTCTCTGAGTGTGGCACCCTCCCCTGGTGGAACGGGATTATAGCAGATGGGGCAGTCCAACTCATTACGGTTGGTGACCAGACTATGGGAGTCGGTCTCCAGAAGGTTCTCGAAGTTCCTCTGACGCTCATCCTGCAGAGCCTACAGAGATACACACACACACACTCACATTAACATTAACACGTCCACACGCATGTAGCCTACAGTATGGGGCGGTTGTAGCTGAGGAGGTAGAGCGGGTCATCCAATGGTCGTAGGTCCGGCGGTTGAGAAGGCTAACTATGGCGTCACATTTATGTCAAAAGTCAAGAGCGCGTAAAACACACTCACGGGCAGATTGTTATTTCACACGCGCAGATATTAACTGCGCACGATATAATGCTGTTCCTGAGGAACACGGCTTTCTCCCAACTCGCTGTGCTCCCAATGCGCGCTGCTGGCGGCGAGGGCGGACCTCCAGATGATGAGCCTCGGGATGCCGGTGGGGCCAAGCCGCTTGTATTCTGGAGGTTGTTCCCCGGTATACTTGAGCGGTCTCCATCGGTATCCCCCTCCCATCAGAGCCTGAGGCGAAATGCACCAATCTCTGGGGCATTTCCTGCTTCGAGCTCTCGACACGGAGGGTCAAGCGGCACCTCCCTGTCATGGCACATATCGACAGGTTTGTCGAGAGTACCTGGGTGGTGCCTCTCGAGCAGGCTAAGGCCCGGTTCGTGCCTGGACTGATGCCACGCGTGTGTCCGGCTACGAGAGTGACATCTTCGGTGGCATCCTGGCGCTTGAGCTGTCTTTTGTGGCCCACTTCGCTCCTGGCGCGGCTGCGTGGAGCAATACCAAGAAGCCCCACCTTCCCGGGGCTCGAGAGCGACAAGCGGCTACCCTCTCTGACCGCATGCATGTCCTCGCTGCCCAGGCCACGGCCGCTGTTTCCTCCATCTCCATCCTGGTCACTACTTTGGCATCGGAGTTGAGCAGCGTTGCCTCGCCACTGCCCGAACGGGTTCCCGACCTCCAAGCTGCGGCTGGAGCGGCCATGCAGCTCTGCCAGGCTGCCGCGATCTGCCCTGGCCGTGTCATGGCTAACGTGGTGGTGCACCATCTCCTCTGTGAACGACTCAGCTCGCACGGCCCTGCTGAAACGCCCCCATCTACCGGTCCGGGCTGTTGGGTTCTGCTGCCGGGGAAACCTTGGAACGCCTCGGCAAAGTAGAAGAGCAATCCAATCTGGTGGCCAGGCATCTCGGGTCAGGAGAACCCCGTCACCTGTGTCCTCGTGAAAAGGAGGAAGAGGAAGGCGAGGTCCGCCGCTCCGACGGCTGCCCCCGGTCCCCCTCCCTCGAACCAGCGATCTGCTCAGGCTTCCCACGCTCCGTCCACCACTCGCCAGAGTTCTGCAGCGCAGTGGAAGAGAAAGAAGCCTGGCACAGGGAAGGTGCTCAAGGTCCAGGAGGGACCAGGGGGCACAGGAGCTCAGGGTCAGGAATCCAGGCTGGGAACAGGGGTTGAGCAGGGCAAACCAGGGGTCCGGGGCAGGGGCAAGAGTCTGGACTGGGAGCAGGGGGCCAGCAGAATGAACCCGGGGTCCGGGGCAGGGGTGAGGGTCTGGACCGGGAGCGAGCAGAGTGGACCAGTGGTCCGGGGCAGGGTCGAAGGTCTGGACCGGGAGCAGGGGGCCAGCAGAATGAACCAGGGGTCCGGGGCAGGGGCGAGGGTCTTGACTGGGAGCGAGCAGAGTGGACCAGAGGTCCGGGGCAGGGGTGGGCAGGGGCAAGGGTCCAGACTGGGAGCAGGGGGTGAGCTGGGGCGGATCCGGCCCGAATCATAACAACTCTGTGTAATATGTATACCACCAACGTCAACTACAGCTACAATGTAGGCTATAGCTAACAGTATTATTATGAATAGTACTTAAAATCACTCATCTTAATATAACAATTATACAATAATAATAACTAACCACAACTAAAATAATCATCATCATCATCATAATCATAATCATAATAGGCCAAAGGAGAATTGGCAAACAACGTTATGCGCATTACCGCCACCATCTGGCCAAACTGTCTGCCTGCCTGTTGTTCAGTTAAATGAAGCTGTCAATCAAGGTACAAGGAGAATCGTGTGGGTGTGACCATGTTGAAATTGACCAATCACAAGAGGGCAGTCCCGCCCTTGGTATCCGTCCCAAATTGTCAAACAGATTTTCATCGAGCTCACAGAATTTAACTTCGAGCAAGAGGCCGAGTCCCACGCGCAGAGCTGCACTGCGAGCGCGCAGAAATCAAGTGCATGGAGCAGAACTGAACTGAGCGCGAGGAGAAAGTGCTCGACTAGCAGATATTCTCTCGAACGTGGTGGCGCCAATCTGCGCGTGTGAAATAACATAATTTGCCCGTGAGTGTGTTTTACGCGCTCGTCTTCTGACATAAATGTGACGCCATAGCTAACGCCTTGCATGGCAGCTGCCACCAATGGTGTGTGAATGGGTGAATGAAACGCCATTGTAGAGCGCTTTGGATAAAAACGCTATAAGTGCAGTCCATTTACCATGCACACGCATACACATACACACACACACAAACACACACACACACACACACACACACACACAAACCTGCTGGTACAGTCGGTTGGCCGTCTCCTCTTGCATCAGTCTATGTTTCTCCTGCTCGTCTGGCTGGTAGATGTCAGGGGGCCGGTACCCATCAGGCCTCTCACTGCAACATATCTCACAGCCCGGCCGTGTGGGCTTGTTCACATACGTACACTGCAGACAGGACCAGCCCTTCTGCGTGCGCGCGTACACAGACACACACACACACACACACACACACACACACACACACACACACATTCAAACTGCTGCTGACCAAGGCCAAGGTCCATAAGACAGCTCAGTAATGTAGAACAACGATGTCAGGGAGAATCGTACCGGCAGTTCGGGGGGTACAGGAGGAGGATGTTTCTGTGTGGGTTTAGGTAGCAGGGCTGGCTTCTCTCTGGCTCCTCCCCCCAGCCCTCGGGGCTCCAGTGAGTACACAGACTTAATTATACCTGAAGGAAGCATATCAAACCTAATGATTCATGTCGGCGGACAATCGAACTCAATGATCTGATTTGATGGTATTTCAACTGACTTTTTACTTTTACATTTTACCGAGAAGTGAGTTTAAAATAGATTCAACCTTCAAGAGCGTGTCAATACTTAATTGATCTTCAGCATCAAAGAGCTATATTTAGTAACACAATCTCACATAGCTAGTCAGGGCCTTGCTAAGTGAGTCACACAGGACTAAGTAATTGTTTCTGTTAGGTTACGGTTAGTTGCTGCAAGCCAGTACACTTGATTGCTACGACATTGCAGGGGCTTGTGGGAGTCTGTAGCACTACATGTTTAGTTAGGTAGGTAGATTGTGCTTCATATCTATAGGACTAACAAGCTATCTCTCACCGTCTAGACTGCGGTGCTGTTGGTCCAGTAGGTGGTTCTGGCGGGTGAGGTTGACAGCCTGGGCAGATTGGATGTACAGGTAGGCCTGGTCTCCGTTCTGACGGATGCCGTAGCAATACAGCCTCTCCTGGTCCCGCGCCAGACTCTTCCCGATTACCCAGCGTTGCAGGGAGGGGTCGAACCCATAGTCATCACTGATCTGGAAGGGATAAAAAAAAAAAAGCTCATCCACCCGTAGTCACCAATATTAACCCACTGATCTGTGAGAATATTAACCCACTGATCTGTGAGAATATTAACCCACTGATCTGTGAGAATATTAACCCACTGATCTGTGAGAATATTAACCCACTGATCTGTGAGAATATTAACCCACTGATCTGTGAGAATATTAACCCACTGATCTGTGGGAATATTAACCCACTGATCTGTGAGAATATTAACCCACTGATCTGTGAGAATATTAACCCACTGATCTGTGGGAATATTAACCCACTGTCATCACTGATCTGGAAGGGATATGAACCTATAGTCATCGTTTATAGTTTATATTTTGGTATGATAACCCAGACTATCTGGTAGCTTAATGCTGGATCAAAATACATTTTCTCAGCACCCCCACACCCCAGTACCCCACTTGCAGTACATAGGCACTAGCAGTAAATGTTAACAAACCTCAACTCCATCCATATGTTAAAAACGTACTTTATGAAAGCTGAGGTTTCTCTCATTTACAGTGATGATGAGTTCACACAGAGACACAAATATCAACAGAACAAATGCAGTAAACAACAAGTACTGTACACATGTAAACGTCCCCCACCCATTAGGCATGTTCCCTTGTGATCAAGCCCCCTGCTTCTCACTAGGTGTTTTTATACAGAGATCCCACCATATTGCCCTATAGAAGACCCCTCAATTTTCTGGCGTTGTTTTTTTATAATGAACCAAAGAAAGATGGCATAATGTGTGATTTTATAGAGCATGCTGGCAATCTGGAATCGAGAGGCGTGACCCTTGGACGCAACATTTACTAGTTGTTAAACAAGTCCATGCACCTGTATGGTCAAAAGTCCTATAATGAATGTTGAAATACAGACATATCACCTTCGGCTGTCACAGGGTGGGGGACAATAATCAATGTGAACTACAGAAGCCAAAAACACACTAACAGAAGCCCTATGAGGAATGTAACAAACTGGACCAACTGGTCAAAGCAGCAGGGGGAAGAGTTGAGGTTAGATATGATCATTAGATGAGTAATAATGTAGAGAGCAAAACAAATGCGGTGCCTCATACCTAAAATGTCCTTATACCTAAAATATGTCATTAGACATTCCTAAACCCAAAGGAATGAAGCAGAGTCGATTATGGTCACAACAGGTGATCATCAGATCAAAAAGGACAAAGAGAGGCTGGTATCTGGTTTCCATCTTCAGAAGTGTTTGTTTGAAAGTGAACCCACAGATAGACACAGTTTATCCAGCATAATAAAGAGAGCAGGGGAATGGAGTTCAAATGATTAATCCTTCTTTTTATTGACACAGAAAGACTGATAGACACAGACAGACCGACAGAGAGGCACACATCAGTGCTTTGATACTCTCACCTGTCATCTGGACAAAATCGGCACAAAACAACGGCACAATTGGTCAATTTAGTTTAGGATAAACAAAAGGCACTCCGCCTCTGGGCCACAAATTCAGGTGTGTGGTTTCGGAGTCAGATTGTTGCATGGGCCAATTTAGGATCCATTCAATTTTGGAGCGGATCTGAATTACGCGGCGGATCGAATTAAAACAAAACTTTGAGCAAAGCCAGCTCCCCATGTGGTGGCTGTAGAGACGCAGGGTTTGGACTGGGGGGTGCGGGGGGAGAGCCCGGAGTGAACCAAACTGACCCCCGCCGGCTATGACCTGAGGCAGGAGCCAAAGAGCAGCCCACTCACCTCCATTCATAGCTGCCCATTCACCTCCATTCATTTGGACTTGTTTAATCATGGTGAAGATCAACTGCTTTGAATTAGCTAGTATACTCGTAGCTAGCTACTGCTGTTGGTTCTGTCATATTTAGCTAGCTAGGTAGCTCAGAGAGTACAGCTGAAGAGCACCCGTTCAGCTGACCCCAGCCGTGTCAAACCCAGCTGCTCATCAACTGCAACGGTGAAAACACATTGGAGACATATTCACTGTTTGTAAGACCATGGGTTTCCAAAAATTGTCTAGTTAAAAAAAGATACAGTAATCAGGGTTTTGTCATTTTATGTGGGGATATGTCTGCTTATAGTGATTACTATCACTAAGCTACTAGATATGCATGGTTATTTAGTTTGTTTTTCAGAGAAATGTTGGTTTAATCTGATCCTGTTAGCTGTTTCTAATTATAATGATTGACCCCTGAGTATGGCTGTCGGCCGGAGTTTTCTGTAAGAAACTGTCTCCCTTCCATAGACTTATGAGATAAAGATGACATTCTTAGGGCTGATACATTCTGTGCCGAACAGCAATTGTTGTGGTTAGAGAGAGACCTGGGCGCCGAGGCTATTGGCGTAGGCTTGGCTGCAAGACCATAAACAACGACCAGTCCAGACCAGTCTTATCGGTGGAGAGGGGGGAGAGTCACTCAAACCACTTAAGAGCGTTGTAACGAAACCAATGCTTTGATTTGAGTCTGGACAGCATACAGATAGGTCAGCTGTACATTAAACTATATGCCATCGTCTTTTGTATGTTAAACCTTCTGTAATTAAACAGCTTTTGATTGTCGCTCAAATCCCGTGTTGGAGAGATTCATTTGGAATACACCTGGAAACTCAGAGCTTAAGAAGGACAATGATAAAAGACAACGAAAGTCAACAGATATCATGATGCCTTGTAAAATCATGACTATAATTGTGAAAAGTAATTGGAAATGATACATATATTATTGTATTTCAATCCTATAATGTGTGTAGAATTTAAGTAAACGCAATCACCAATGATTTTCGTACAAATTAATCTCTTGAATATGGCCACACTCCAATGTAGCCTACCTTCAACTGCTTTTCAGCATTCATAAATTCTGTTCTTGGCTACGAACAAAATTCCAGATAAGAAAATATTGGTGAATGCCAGGATTTTCACAGGAACTTTGTAAGTGGGTTTAAGAAGAAATTTGTTAACTTTTTCTTAACTGTGTTTGTTTATATAGCAGAGATATCATAGTGAACTGGGTCTGCCCAAACATGAGGGGATAGTTACCTTCTCTTTCAGCTCAGAGACGGTCATGTCAGGTGACACCAGCACCGTCACAGGAATATAGATGTCAGTCTGAGCATCTCCAACCCCCACCTTCAACCTGCACATAGAGACAAGAGTTAGGAAGAACTGATTGATTCCAATATTAATTGTTTTCACACACACACAAGACACAAACACACACACATATACTGTATACATTGTGTGTTTAAAGCCAAGGCTAGGGATAGTGTCAGATTAGGGGTGGACGTTAGAAGTAAAAGGTTAAGGAGGACCTACTGGATGGCGTCCTGGGGGAATGCCTGACTGGAAACTCTGACGCTGACTGGAACCCCCAGTTCAGACAGCCGCTCTGAACACAGGCAGGCCTCCTCTCTGTCTCCACTACTGAGGGCCTCACCAAGCTGCTGGGCAAGATCCTCCGCTGAACCACACACACACACGCGCGCGCACACACACACACACACACACACACACACACAAACACACACGCGCGCACACACACACACACACACACACTTAACTGGCAAATACACAAGCGTCCACAATCCAACACTACTATGTGGAGACAATTGTTGTCTAAATTTGCCATTCAGCCCACAGACATTTACAGTGAATGACATTTGACCCCCTTCAGCCTCTTTGCTTTACCGTTTTATGATTATAAACTTCAGATAATACTGTGCCTTGCTTACCCTCTTTTAAGGTGACGTCAGAAGCTGTCATTACTGGGCCTAAATCAAACGGGATGGATGGAAGTCAGGAACTCTACTGAAGCCAATAGCATTCAAAGATTCACTTACATTACATACACAACAGATGCTCGAGTTGATGTCTTCTAGTATTCTAGAAACTATTTATTCATAATCCATAACTACCAACACGCTTGTGAAATCGTTTTGACAAGAACACAGACGAGGGGGTGAGCACGGTAGACACGAGAAGGATCGAAGGTTACTGTCATAACCACGGTTCTATGAACTAAGGGACTAGCCCAGACTCTAAAGGGATATCTTCCGCCTGCCGGCGGATCGCCGAGATGATGAATTTCAAAGAATTTGCAACACGAGGGGGTGATGTGGCCATGCCCCCCTTATATAGCCGCGCAGGATCACCCCCACTTCCTCAAAACACTTCCCCAGGTCACAAGGGAACTGTCAAGGAAGGGCTAGTATAATCCCTTAGTTCATAGAACCGTGGTTACGACAGTAACCTTCGTTCTATTTCACTATAGGGACTATACCAGCCCAGACTCTAATGGAATGACAATACCAGAGAACGTCAGTTCCCGCAGTCTCCAAGAACCACACAGTTGAACGAGCCAGCCGCGCTGACCACATCAAGGGTAACAGACTACAGTCTGCTCACCAGATCCACCGCGGTCAACGGGAACCAAGCCACCAGGCTAACCGCTGGAGAAGAGCTAGACTTGAGAATAGCAAGGGGGAAGGAAGCACCTTCTCCACCGGGCACCCTGACACCAGGCTAACCGCCGGACAGACTTATTGCTGAATCGGAATAAGGATGTAACAAACCGGTCTTACTGCCGGAACAAAGGAAGGCGTCAGCCCTCTGTCTCACGGCTGGGATAGGACAGTCATCCCAGAGCCAGACTTACAGCCTGAAAAGAGGCACAAGCCAATCTATACCACGGTCTTACGGCCGGTCAGTGCAGCGTACTAGTGCCGGGCTTAACAGCCGGAATGGAAACGAAATGGAGACTTATAGAGCTGGGATAGGACCGCCGAACAGACCCTGCGAGGGGCGGCCACATTGAGTCGGTAAAACCTGGCAAACGTCCCGGGAGACATCCAACTGGCCACAGAGCAGACCTCAGCCAGGGAGACTCCCCTCAGCAGCGCCCAGGAAGCTGCCACGCCCCTAGTAGAGTGTGCCACTGTGCAGGGCGGTTGGCGACCTGCAAGGACATAAGCACTGGAAATCGCCTCGACAATCCAGTGCGACAGTCTCTGCTTAGAGAGGGGTTTCCCCCTCACACTCTCAGCATAACACATAAACCGCACAGACAGAGTTCGGCTGACATAAGTGTCCAGAGCTCTTACCGGACAACAAACATGCCTCTCAACACCTTCAACCTCAGAGGAAGGGAGGAGGGCCGCCAGCACCATACCTTCGTTAACGTAGGTCCAATGATGAGTTACTCAGGAGGCTACAAATGGTCCAAAACGCAGCTGCGAGGCTGTTGACTGAGTCCAAGAAGTCATGTCACATCACCCCAATCCTGGTTTCATTACACTGGCTCCCCATCAAGTTCAGGATTCATTTTAAGGTCCTTGTGATCACTTTTAGAGCTCTGCATACATCTGTGACCTGCTCCATCTCTACATCACGAGCAGGTCATGCAGGTTGTCTGAAGGTGATCGAGCCTTTGGAGCAGTGGCTCCCAAGCTGTGGAATGCTCTTCCACTCGACTTAAGAACCGTGGTCTCTGTTGACACCTTCAAAAGGCAGCTAAAGACTCACCTGTTCAGACAGGCTTTTACTTAGCTCTATGTTTATGTCCTCTGTTTGTTTTGTTGTTGTTGTATTTTTTTTATTGCTTTTATTACGTTGTAAAGCACTTTGTGACCCTGGTCTGTGAAAGGTGCTATAGAAATAAAATGTACTTACAAGGATATTCTCGAGAGAAAACTCACGAGGAATTCCGAGGTGGTTCCCTACGACCAGGCACAGTAATTGGGAGAGAATCCCTACAAAATATTCCAGGGAATATCGAGGCGATTCTCTACAACCAAAACGACGGGAGTAATGTAGCCAGCTCACGCAGCCAACAGTTGAGAAGAGTCCCTTCAAAGATAAGATCAAGCTCTTTCCAAGGTAGACTACAACCGAGGCACGTCGCTAAAGTAATCTGTAAGAAAAGACAACACGACAACACCGCGGCACTCTACGGGAGGAGGAAAATTAGCTTCGCCCTAACAGAGTATACCGCACGGTCAACATGAAACTCACCCAACCTTGGCGAAGGCCGGGGGAAGAAAGAGGAAGCGGGGGTGATCCTGGGCGGGGGGCATGGCCGCATCACCCCCTCGCGTTGCGAATTCTTTGAAATTCATAATCTCGGCGATCCGCCGGTAGGCGGAAGATATCCCTTTAGAGTCTGGGATAGTATAGTCCCTATAGTGAAATAGAACCAACTGACAGGTAGTCATTCAAAACAACCATGCTAACAATGTTCACAATAAACGTACCTTTTGTACTTTCCCTCCAAAACGACCCATTTAAACGTTGAAAGACCCTATCGTATCTACACTTGTCTCTCTCTTTCACGCAGTCATCCCAGGCAGAAGGAAAATGAAAAGTGAAACGAAACGAATTTACGCTATATTCAGGAAGTCAGTCTTAATTGAGGATCAATACTTTTTACTTCCATAAAAAGTAGCACTAATTGCTTCAAGCTTAAGTGGATTGTTTTGTAGAGCTAGTTGTAAGTATCCTAAAAATGCATTTCAACCTTAGTATCCGAAAAACTGCGTAAATCAACCATGCCAATCCAGGCATTGGTCACTACAATGTTGCTGAAGTCCCTTCCAGAAGAAAGTGTGGAAACTGGCGCCACCTCGTGGCTTGAATGTGGAAATTGATCAGCCGAACGGGGCTTGAGAGGAACAGGAAATAGCTAGCTAGCTTTAGTTCCAGGGACCAAAACAACATAACTGGGTTACTGCTGCGCTGCTTATAAACATACATTTGGGTAAAGACAAAGGCTCTGAGAAGCCTTGGATTTCTCTTTTACTTCTGACACTAAAGCTGGGATGAAGAATATTGTATCTAATTTCAGTCTTTTTAATGGCAGGTATTGGAAATTTCACAGTAAAAATGAGGACATTTTTATCAGACATATAAGTGCTTTAAGCCCTCGACAAAGATCTTTACAGCATCCGTAAATCGTAAAATTATTATTTTTCGTGCAATATTAAGTGCTTTTTAAAAATAGTGATCGTGTTGAATTGAGCGATAGCAGCAACAGCGCGAGATAGTAAGATTTAAAGTGTTTGTGCGCGAACGGCCCGTCGTCTCTGGATCTGATGCAGCTGTTTCTGCCAGATTAGCCAGCTAGCTTCCTGTTCAAACACACCCAAGCCTCTAACGGTGTCTTCTTTTTTATAATCCATAATTACTTTAAGGTTAGGAATAAGCAATAATAACAAGTGACAACCAGATAATAAAAAAGAAACAAGACAAGGGGAAAATTGTCGCTGGAGTGAAGTGAAGCCAACTATCTCCGCCAGCCACAAAAAAGCTGTCAATTTGTAGTGACTGCTATCGGTAGCTGAATACTCGCTCCAAGTGGCTAGATAGTGTGTCTGCTTTAAACAAATAAACATTTTTAACATAAGATCGCGGCAACATGAAGCTCCTGGAAAACTCCAGTTTTGAGGCCATGAACACCCGACTCACCATTGAAACCGGAGACTGCCAGATAATTGGAAGGTATGGTTACACCACGCAAATAAACAGACTTGGACTTCTTTAAATTCAAGATGCATTTGCTTAGAAGTAACTAGACCTAAACTATGAATGATGTGTGACACAGGACCCCCCTTCCCCGTGCTCAACCCTCTTATTCCCTTTCTGTTTCTTTCTCTCTCCCTCTCTATACAGGATTGAGAGCTACTCTTGCAAAATGGCAGGAGAGGACAAGCAGATGTTTAAGCAGTTCTGTCAGGAGGGACTCCCTCATGTACTGGAAGCTCTATCTCCCCCCCAATCCTCTGGCATCAGCCCCAACAAGTAAGAACATTACAGACACTTTTTCTCTCATATTTCTTTCTCTCTCAAATACATAGGCACACACATACTCAAATTCTGTATGTGTCTAGCCTATACTACCATTGCAGTGTACTTGGTGAAGCACGCTAATCCATTACTGACTGTACTGTACTTGTCTGGTGTTGCAGGTTGAGCCAGGGCCAGAGTGGGGACGAGGGGGAGGGGCCTCTGTCTGACAAATGCAGCAGGAAGACTCTGTTCTACCTGATCGCCACGCTCAATGAGTCCTTCAGACCCGACTACGACTTCAGCCGCACCAAGAGCCACGACTTCAGCAGAGAGCCCAGCCTCAACTGGGTGAGCTGCTAGTGCACTGACACATGGATGGATGTTATATATGGACATATACTCATCTTTAATACAGAGAGAGCTCCAACGCCAGTCTCAACTGGATGAGCAGCTAGTGTAAATCATCACTAATATGCAGTAGCACATTAACTAGCTAGTGTTGCTGTTCTACAGCACCAATAGGTCTGTCATAAACATGAAACAGTCCCTGTTTCTCGGCTGTCTGGAGCTGTGGGCAGAAAACGAGACACCCCGGGGAGGATAGGGGCCTTTCTGTGACGCCCCAGCGTGACCTCTTGACCCACGGCCCCAGCACAGCACAACTGTCTCCTTTCATCCCTACCACTGCACATTTACACCGTCCACGTGAGAGGAGAAACACACAATCAGCTTTACATTGACTTTAAGACTCTGTAGATGTTTCCAGACATTTTTACCTAGATTCTTCAGTAGTGTACTAGTACTTACTCAGTAGTGTACTAGCGCTAACGCAGTGGTGTGTGCAGGTGTTGAACGCGGTGAATAGCAGTCTGTCGTCAGCGGCGGGGGAGGAGTACAGCCGTCTGCAGCCTCAGCTGTGGGAGGCCATCGACATGGAGATCTGTCTCTCTGAATGTGACATCTACAGGTGAGGCCTGACTGCCTTTTCATTTGCCTGTCTGTCTGAGTGTGACATCCAGGCTACGACTGACTGTCTGTCGGTCTGGCTGGGTTGGTCTTTGGTCAGTCTGTCTGCCATCTGATTTATGGTATGATGTAATGAGCTGCGAATTAGAGGGGAGACCCATGTTGCTGAGTTAATCTTAATGAAACAGTTGTGATGGGGTTGCAGCTACAACCCGGACCTGGACTCCGACCCGTACGGAGAGGAGGGGAACCTCTGGTCTTTAAACTACTTTTTCTACAACAAGAGACTGAAGCGGATCGTCTTCTTAACCTGTCGCTCTGTCAGGTCAGACACATCCACATCCACACCTCCAGACCCCCACCACACACACACACACACATACATATACACATGCAGTCCACCACCACACACACACACACACACACACACACACACACACACACACACACACGTACCTCCAGACTACCTCCACACACACACACACACACACACACACACACACACACACACAAACACACCTCCAGACGACCTCCACACACACACACACACACACACACACACACACAGTACACCTCTAGACCACCTCCACACACACGTACTGTACTACACACCCACCTGTACTCCTCTATTGAAAGCATGCATACACGCACACACACACAGCCTGGTGAATTCACATTGCTCTTCATCTTTGTGCAACAGTTTGTTCATGGCCCCTCGAGACTCTGGCATCGGGAACGAGGACCTGGACCTGGACCTGGAGGAGGAGGACGTGGATGATGAGCGGTGAGCAGAGCTGGTGCACACACACACACATTGGCGATTTTATAGGGGGGGCAGGGGGGGCAAGTGCCCCCCCTGATTGGACAGCCCAACTCTGCTCAGATTCTTAAAAAATAAAAAATAAAAACTTTTTATTTTATTTTATTTTTACTAATTAACACAATTATTAAATACATAATTGTGGTTTGTACCAGTTTGTGTTAGATCAGCATTCATTTTAAAAGTGTATTTATTACTTAAACTAGGCTACCTTTAAAAATATATATATATTCATAATCCACTAATGGCACAACTCGTCCGTCGAAAAAAATTAGATCTGACTGTACTGCTCAGTGCTCAACAAGCTACAACTAGCCAACCTGCTCATAATGGCAAAAAGAGCTATAAAACAATATACCACTTCTTCATAAAATAAAATCTGGCAATGCTAATGAAGAAGCTACCACTCGAAATGACAGCGCAGCAGGTGCAATCGAATGCAGAAGTGCTCCAGAGGCTATCGGAGCTAGCACTAGCACTAGCAACATCACCATCGGCGAGGAAGCTAGCACCAGCAGGCAGTTGCAGTTTGATGTTGTGATGTTGGGTATGGCCTAGTGCTCGGTCATAAAGTCATATTGACATGCTCGTGGTGTCTAGATGAAGTTTGATGCGTTGTACATATTGAATTGTCATACAGATTTCTTATTAGCATACTGTTCACAACTGGTATTCTTCGTAAATAGATGGGAAGAGACGGCAGAACTGTTTTTTTTTTTTTTCCTCACGTCAAAATGTTGCCCCCCCTACTCTCAGAGGGTAAAATCGCCTATGCACACACACACACACACACACACACACACACCACACACTATAACTCTACTGTATGGTTGTATTTTACCATTCATCTGCTCTCTCTGCAGGTATGGAGCCCTGTGTGCCCAGTGAGACCCGTCCTCCCAGTACCAGACAGCAGCACCACTTCAGATCCACTGAGCTTTTTTGGGGGGGAAGAAGAGTATGCAGTACACCCTCCGAACTATTACTTCCTCTCTATTTAGACAGACAGGGTAAAAGAAGAGAAGAAGCAATTTCCCCTCTGGGATAAATACAAGTACCCATCTATACAACGGGGAGCACAGAATTATTTGGGTCCGGGATTCAAACTCTGGTCTCTATGGGGGAATGTGCCTGTGCTAGAATCGGCTGTTTTATGGCTTCACCTACAGGTCCAGAACCACACTACTGCATACTCTCACTCACAAGTGTACTGGGTAGTGTGCAGGGTTTGAGGTCAGTTCAGAATTTAAAATGAAGAGAGAAAAAATCCCTTATTTAATTTCGTTCAGTTTAGGCTAGTTAGGGTTCTGGGTTCATCATCATAGAAACCTTTTGTTTTTACATTTTCTAATTCACTCTCCATTCCTGGAAGTGTGCTACTCTTCCCAGCAGGCTCTATTCCTTCGCCAACTCCCCTGCATTATTGATTGGCTCGTGAGGCTCCCATCAGGCAGGATGTGAGGTCATAAATCTGTTACACGTGTTTAGATGAGGTCCATCCTGTCTGTTTGAGTTTTACATGCGTATCATTTACGTATCGCTTAATCTCCCATTTCAGCATTTATTCCTTTGCTGTCTAACCGAATATCAGAGGCAGAAGTTTTGATCGTCTTGTATTGTGTGGGGCTGTTTTGGGCATGTGCATATAAGCAGCGTTTTATTTTGTTTGATAAATATGTATTGTTTTCTCCAGCTTACACCATTCCACAATAGCCTGGTGCACCAGCCCACATTCCGTTTCACTCATCACCCATCAGGCTACTTCCACAGTGTTACAGCATCAGGTTCAAGTGACCCCTCTATATATATATCCTAGTTTAGGGGTTTGTGTTCGCATTGTGGTGTGTGTCTGGAGTGCAAGTTAGGACCAGCACTAGGGGGGTAAGGGCTATGACCATATTAGGTCAGGGTTGTCTATTATTAGTTTCTTGTTAGAATGACCAGCAGACCCTGTTGTTTTACCACCGAGACACATTAATATTTAAATTCATACTCCAGAATAATAGCGATCTGGTTTTTATCCTCTGATAGCTTACAATACATCACACTAGCATTTCAGAGTTCCATTGATCTGAATTGTATTGATAGTTTGGATGGTTCATGTAATGCGTGTGTGTAAGCTCTTGTACAATAAAACGTGTTCTCATCTTAGTTGACCACTGATGAACTAGATCGATCTCAAACAGTCTCATGAGAACTCAGTCATTCCTGTGTCTTAGTCATTGAATACATTTGTATGGTTGGGTCAGTAAGCACAACTACCAGCCCAGTAGCTTGTCAAACAATTTATTTTTCACTGTCAAAATACAATATACTACCACTCATTCTTGAAAGTGAGAAATTAAGTAGATAAGGAAGTGTAGTGTGGTGTGCCTTAGTGCAAAGGGGTGTTTCTAACACAGGAACTGCATGCAGTTGTCAACATCAACAACCAGTCTTTTTTAACTAAGGCAAGGATCACTGTATTACACAAAGGAACCTGCAATCACGACTGTTAGGATCCACTGGGATCTAGGTTGATGATTGGAGTTTTTTTTTGATGTGGGAGGTCTTTGGTGAGGATGAGCTTTGCAGTCAACCAATCAGCAAACAGGAGGGAAAAACAAGGCACTTTTTGGGGGTTGAGTCCAGAATGATATCGCACAGTAAAAAGGTAGAATGTAGGTAGAAAGGTAGAAAACAATAGTGCATCAAAGGCACAAGTGTGCGTCAAGTATTCCAGGATTCCTTTTCATTCAGTTGGAGGTATCTGATGTATAAGTCTTGTCGTAGGGGAAAAAAACGCTCCTCGCAAACACAGGTTTACTGTTTTCACGAGGGGGATTCCCGCTAGATGGTATTAGTGTGCATGTATGTTAGGAGGAGTGTGCCTGTGAGTTAGGAGGAGGGTGTGTGTGTGTGGGGTCTTAGGAAGACGGTGTGTAAGTAGGGACCACCTGATCAGTGCACGCCGCAGCGCAGAGGTGTGCGTGCGTGCCGAGAGGTAAATGTGCGTGCGCGCCGGGAGGTGTCGCGTGCGTTGGAGGGCGCTGGTGCGTGGTGGTCAGCCAGGGGTGCAGCAGCAGTTCGGAGGCCTTCAGTCTCTCCGCGGGGGATTTACGCAGCATGCAGACGACCAGAGACCTGGCCTGAGCAGACAGCCAGCTGGGGAGGGTGAAGACCCCTCGCTGGATCTTGGTGAAGAGCGCGGCGGGCCGCGTGTCCTGGAAGGGGTAGCGGCCCACCACCATGGTGAACACGCACACCCCCAGGCTCCACACGTCCGCCGCACGCCCAGAGTACAGCCCGCCAATCAGGATCTCAGGACCCACGTAGGCGGGGCAGCCGTGCTTGTCCGTCAGGGAGTCGTTGTCGCCGTGGAAAAGGCTGGAGTCTTCCAGGTTAACCAGGAGTAGCTTTGTCCTGTGGGAGAACATTATTATTATTATTATTATGATTGTATAATGATTATGTATGTAATGATCATCATCACATACAGCATCACCACCACAACAGCTTTTATAATCATCAACACCATCATCACACACAACTGCCTTCATCATCAACATCCTCACCATCACAAAAATACATGTCATCACATAAACCACACACACACACACACAATCCTGCAGCCTGTACTATACGGCTGACCCAAAGCTGATGGAATACACACGCACCTCTCGGGGTCAGAGAAGACAAACTTGCGTAGTTTGAGGTCTCGGAGCACCAGGCCGTGGGCGTGACAGTGAGCCACCGCTGCCACCATCTGGCCGAACAGACACACTGCCTCGTCCTCCGGCAGCCGTTTGCGCGTGCGCACGTAGGAGTGCATGTCGCCGTAGGTCCTCTGGAAGAACAGGTAGGCCTGGTCCTCGCCAATCAGCACCTCCGAGACGCGGGCGACGTTGTCGTGAGGCGGGAGGCAGGCGTACGGGGTCACGACCTCGCGGTACCGACGCAGAGGGAACACCTGGAGAACGGCACAGGCAGGAGATGGTTACCTGGCAACCAGTACTGGCTAGACTTGGTAGAAAGACAAACAGGCAGACCGACCGACTGACAGACAGTCAAACACAGACAAGCAGAGAAAGAGTCAAGCAGACAGGTCCCTGTCGGGTCCTCTGTACCTTGCAGGTGTACTGCTGTTGTGTCACCCTGTGGACGGCCCGGTAAGTCTCCGCGCCTTCACCGGGCTCCAGCAGGACGTAGGGGCCGATGGTGGACACACATTGGCTGTGGGAGTCTGGAGGGGCGGGCCTGTGGCTGCGGGGCCTGAGGCAGGGTGACAGGCCGGGACAGGGGGAGGGCAGCAGGCGGGGACGCTTGCATTTCAACACTTCTTGGTCAGGTTCGTCAAACCCCGCCCTCTTTAGACTGGGGGGAGGGGCTGAAGGTGCAGGCGTGGCGGACAGTTTCGCACTCATCTGCTGGAGCGGCAAGAACAATAACATGTTAGAATGTTCGCAAACACACACACACACCCACAGTGGTAGTATATTAGATTTGATCACACAGACGTGTATTGTTGTATGTGGTTATATAGTAAGCCTATGTATAATAGCTGTCCTGTGTTGTCATTAGAGACATTGCTTCATAGGCCTGCAGGAGAGACTGATGTTGAAAGTTGAGTCAACAACGTCGAATGATGGCCTAAATCTGGATGTGTGACTCAATATGAATAATGATGAGCAGTCTGCTACATTAGTAAATGCAGGCAGTCATTTTGGAAATGCGTCTCCGTGTGAGTCATTCATAGCTGAAATGAAAATAGCACTTCCACTAACTGCAGGCTATGACGCAATGCTGCCTCACAGGCGCAAGAACGGTGGAGATTGCGACATCTCCTTCTGTGTTGCCAACTGTTGCCCTAACTACTGCGATATTTCCCAATACATTTTTACCCAATGCAAAAAACGAAGACCTCAATCAATACAACTCAATCGTGGTAACCTAGTCATGGCCTTTTGAGCCTGTAGTAAACTTGATTATAACCAATAGGGGGAGTACTTTGCAGTGATAGCCTACACAGAGACTACAAAGACTACAAGGAGGCAATATTCTGCGTAAAACACATGATAGCAAATGTTAACTCCGTGTGCAAAATAAAAGAGAAATCTTAATCCAGAGATAAATAAAGACAGAAAGCCTACCTTGTCAATGAGTAAGATGATCCCAACCGGAAAAGAGAGAGAAGTCCAAGCTGGATGTTGCAATATTGTATCACTTTTGGTTACAGTTTCACTACACTAGTTTGAAACTCACCTAACAAGGACAGCCTGTGTGTGGACTTCTAGTTTATCCACAAGCGGGGGTCTATTCCTTCATACAAAACCCGAGGTAGTCTACCCTTAAGTCCTGACAACGGTGATATGACAATAATAACGGCGGCTACACCGACTCTGATGATCTCCTTTGTTCCCCTCTTCCCGCTGTGATAAACCGGACCTCAAGTTTCTCCTGCGACGTGCTGGCCCTGAAACCTTGAAACCGCCTTTCGCTGCGATCCCTCTCGCTCAAATAGGCTAAACTACAAAAGTTAATCCAGATAAATTGTGGCTTTAACTCGTGGTCTAGTCCGAGTAAACAATTAGGCTAGATTATCTGACGTTCCTCTTTTGACTTTGGAAATGGTCCTATTATCAGGAGTTTTCTTATTGGAAAAAGTTGTGAAAATGTTTCATTCTGACTTAACACTAGCCTATTCGTTTACAGCACCAGCGAGGTGACTTTAAATGGTCTGCCTGCCCCTGTCCCTGTCCCCGTGGCTCCGGTAGAGTGTAGAAAACCCCGGGATGTTGCGCGGCTCAGTTTGATTGCAACACTGTAGCTCCACCCCCGAGTCTGACGACATCGGCGGATGAACCTCGCAATAGCGTGTCGCCCGGGCACGGCAGGCAGGCGTTGGAACAAAAGAAAGAGCAGCCCTTGCCAGTATTGTGTGCAACAAGGTGTTGCAAATAGACTATTTGGTCACTCGGTCATATCACTGACACAATCGGAAAGGGAGCTTCTATACATCTCCGCCGCCAAACGAATGGCATGCACACCCCTGGGACAGCAAACCCTGGTCGGTTTTGTACACCACATGGGGAAGTCAACATTTGTGGTCCAAGGGTGACATTTGGGTTTAAGCCAGAGCCGCTTCATTAACATAAACCACCTCTGCTGCACATGCTCACATTGCCTTTCCCAATGCGTTAGGGTTGTAGTGTTTACATAATCCAACAGTTAAACCACTAGGCCTATAAAGACATACTGTCTCTAATCCACCCATTATGTTGGATAAGGCAGTGTATGAGCCCATGAGGAGCTATTGCAGTAGTCTGTATACACACACACCACACACATATAGCAATGGTCAGGTATGACCATGACATCTTGCGTAATATGGTTGTGAACACTAACAGTTCTGTTTCAACTTCTGTTGAAACAGAACTGTTCAACTTCTGTTTCAACAGACAAAGTATCGCTTGACTTCTTATCACCAGAGATGTAAAATAATGTACAGATAGATTTGGGGTGTATGGTGGAGGTGCTGAAGGTTTGTGGTGTATGCTGGAGGTCATGAAGGTTTGTGGTGTACGTGTAACAAAGTGAACGTTGATATAATTACACCACATCTTTCCCTTATCCACATTGCACCCACACCCATACACACAGGATGCACCTTATTTGGACATGGGACTGGGTCATAGTGTAGTGGACATGGCTATTTATTTAGATTAATTACATATACAGTATTACTTTCTGATGTTTCCCTTTTAATACGTCTCTGCATCGTTGTTTTGAGATATGCAGTGATTTTATTGTTCGGATTTTATTGTGTAGCTTCTAAGATATTGTACAAAAACACCCATATACTGTAGTCCATCCCAGAGAAACTGTTGTCACCGCGGTTACTAGTCCTCTCTTTCGAAAGCCCGCGAACAACAAGGCGATAACCAGCTAGATGAGAAACTGACTGAGAGTCTGCTTGTTTCTTTTTGTGTTCAGAATAAAGCAGCGTTCGCCAAACATCGTGTTTGAGTCCTGGCGGTTTATCCCAGCAACACAACGCAGAACTATATTGCACCAGCTACATACGCTGGAGGTGATGAAGGTTTGTGGTGTACGCGGGAGGTGAAGGTTTGTGGTGTACGCTGGTGATGAAGGTTTGTGGTGTACGCTGGAGGTGATGAAGGTTTGTGGTGTATGCTGGAGGTGATGAAGGTTTGTGGTGTACGCGGGAGGTGAAGGTTTGTGGTGTACGCTGGAGGTGATGAAGGTTTGTGGTGTACGCGGGAGGTGAAGGTTTGTGGTGTACGCTGGAGGTGATGAAGGTTTGTGGTGTACGCTGTAGGTGATGAAGGTTTGTGGTGTACGCTGGTGATGAAGGTTTGTGGTGTACGCTGGTGATGAAGGTTTGTGGTGTACGCTGGTGATGAAGGTTTGTGGTGTACGCTGTAGGTGATGAAGGTTTGTGGTGTACGCTGGTGATGAAGGTTTGTGGTGTACGCTGGAGGTGATGAAGGTTTGTGGTGTACGCTGGTGATGAAGGTTTGTGGTGTACGCTGGAGGTGATGAAGGTTTGTGTATGCCGGAGGTGAAGATTTGAATGCTGAATTTTAAATGATTCAGTCGATTCATCTGCCCCTGGTGTTGTGAGTAATGCTGTCTATAGCCTACATGTGCAGCCCCACATAGTTTGCTGTGTGGGTCATGGATTTAATCAGACAGACAGACAGACAGACACAGACTGACTGACTGACTGACTGACTGATTGATTGATTGATTGATAGATTGATAGATTTATGGATAGATGGGTAGATAGAACGCACAGAACACCCAGGACGAGCATACAATCAGATATGTCATAGTTGAAAAGGCAGGTGCACTTTGAACGGCCATAAATCCTAAAGGTAAATCTTATCTACAGTATCTTGATGTCAAGCTGGCTAGCATGGAACTGTTTTCAGAGCCTAAGCTAATTATTTTGCACAATGTAACCCAACTCAGGTATCCTAAGTGTAGGCTTGTTTGTGTGCCTTGCTTGTAAGTCTGTGTGTGTCTGTATGACTCTGGCTGTGGTATTTCTGGAGGGGGTGCCGTGGGGGCATGTTACGGGCACACAGGCTCTTTGCACTAGTGTAGAGAATAAGCAAATCATCTCTAAGAGTATAATAGATATTTCTCCGAATCATGGAGGTGCAGGGGCCCTTTGATGGCATGCGATGGCCGGTTTGAAGACAGAGTTGTCCAGCCGTGACTGAGCCTCCTGGGCTTGTCTCTGTATCACATGGTTGATGGAGTTCGCATGCCTTTATGGCTTTCAGCCTCTCATAACAAAAGTGATGAAATCAGAGGCCAAGTGTTATGACTCAACCATGCCCTACCGTTTACACAGGGCTGTGCCCATAGTCTACACACACACACAAATAGATGCACACAGACATACTCTCATGCACACAGGCACACACACACACATACTCTCATGCTTGTGTGTGTGTGTTTGTATGCTGCTAGGCCACAGTTGTATCAGAGCCACAGATTCTATTTCAGGTTAGCAGGACTGTACACACACACACACACACACACACACACACACACACACACACACACACACACACACACACACACACACACACACACACACACACACAGAGCACGCAAGTTTGAGTGTACAGGAATGGAGCTGTGATGAAACAAGCTGTAATGCAGGATGTACGCATTACGACTCGACCTAGCGTGGTACCCCAGGGTGAGCGATATTATCTTCTTCTGGCATCACCAGCGCCGTCCGTCACATGAAGAGGAGCCTGAAAGTTGAGTTCTGTTGGGAGCTCTCACCGGGGAGACGGAGAACAACCGGCATGATGCAACTCCGACTTAATCACACCACGCAACACAGGCAGGGCTGGATGGAAACCTGAAAAGCAGGATGGATGAGAGGACTGGGGGGTCGGAGAGAGAGAGAGGGAGGGGGGGCTGATGGAGGGAGGTGGAGAGATAAGGAAGGGGGAGGAGGGAGGTGGAGGAGGAAGGAGGAGACAGGAGGTCTAGAGGAGGAGACAAAAGGAAGAGGAAAGAGGGAAGAAGATCTGGAGGAAGAGAGGAGGAGGTAGGAGTTCTACGGGAGCTAGGAGTGGAGGAGGAGAGAGGAAAGTGGAGAAGAGAAACTAGAATTCAGTCCTTTGCTAGTCCTGGATTGAACGACGTGTCAGGTGAAGAGATAAGGCCATGTAAATAAGGACAGACTCGCTATTAATACAAAGCTCCAGGATCCCAGCTTTTAGTCCGTAGATATACAGCTGCTTGCCCCATCATGCTATCACATGCCCCTAAACCTCAGAGCCGGAGAAAGACAACACAGTTGGACAGTAGAAAGAGAGAAAGGGAGTGAGAGACAATGATGGAGATCATCTCCAGGAGCTCCAGGTAGGAGGTGGTGTGAAATAATGGGATGGGCAGAGGAAGTCAGAGTGCTATCAATCAAGCACTGTCCCTGTCCCTCCAGGATCCCCCTACCCCCGCTACCTTGGTTACAAGGAAGATGACACAACAGTCAGACAGAGACCCACCCCCCCGCTCCACAACTCCCCACCTCTCCTCCCTCTCATCTCCTCCCCTCTACCCCTCCCTTCCCCTCTCCTCCTCTACCCTCTCTCTACTGTACTCCATCAGATGCAATGCCCGGCAATAGCTGTGTCTCCATCTGCAACATAGGCGGACGCGAGCTGACTGCAATCATGGCGTAACGAGCTGCAATCAGCGTGCAACGATGACCAAAACTTAGACTCTCCTCACACGTAGCGCTGCCTGCTGGCCTCAAACCGCGCACATCAACTCATGGTCCCAGATTGCGGTGTTGCAGGATGCCAGTGTATGTACAGGTGGTTGGCGAGCAGGCTGGTGTAATGGAACCCTGTGTGACCTGCAGACGTGCTCTCTGGCTCCCATAGATGGTGCTGTTGCCAACCTAGTGTGTGGCAACAGCACTGAGGGTGCTGCTGCCCCCCGGTGGTAAGAGCATGCTACTACAGCCGGTGACCTCTGTGTGACTGTTCTAATATATAACCTCCTGGCTTGGCTCCTAGCCGGGAACACATTAGTCTTGGCTACTATAAACATACATATCTGTAGGCGTTTGTGTCTATCTGACAACTGTACTGTGTTAATGAACATATGAACATATGAACACCGAAGTCTGACATCTAGACCTGGGGAAAATATGATTCTGAATAAACATGAGTAAAAAATATTATAAATAATGATATAATTGCTGGAAAAAAGGGGTGAAGAGTGTGCATCAACCTGCTGTATAGGAAAGGGGTGCAGAGCACAAAAACACAGTAGGATCTCAAAAAGAGATATGAGCGGCACAACCCAGTTAATGTGAAAGATGGATCACTTACATTTCCACTCCTTACTTAATATTTGGCACTCATATAAAGAACCACTAATGCGTTTTGGCTAAACAGCCTTTTTCAGAGCATAATGTTTTACAATGAAAAGCAAGGTCAATTTCTACTCAAGACACATAATTACAGTACGCAGAGCTGGGATTGATAATCATTAGGCTACATGGAGCCCATCCTTGATTGTGGGCTAAACAGAGTAGCCTACACTCAAAATCCCGTTTGCTTAAACATATGTTAAAAAAAAGAGAGAAAAAAAGAGTCATTTCAAGTCAAGTCATGATTTCAAAGTGCTTTGGGCTACTCAAATCTGTAGTAATGTTATTTTCTAACACTTTCACATTGCCGTAGGCTAGCCTACTTAAATACATGTTTTACAAAAAGCATTTCAAACTAGAATCACTGTTAAGCCCACTTGTTGCCATTGTACTGAGTGCATAAATCCAGTACCTTTCCCTTTGAGCCAGTCTTTGGATCATATTGCCCCCTCTTTGACGGGATGATACGTTCTATTCAAAGCGTAGGATTGAACGGGACCCATGATTGGCTTCTAGATAGTGCTTTTTTGTGTTGCCTGTTATGATGGCTCTTTTGTGTTCTGATATCCATGTTTTCAGACTGCGCTTGGTCTGGCCTACGAGATCCCACACGGGATAGTTAGCATATAAACAACATGGGTGGTTTTGTAAACTGGTGGGGATGCTGCGTCCTGTTGAGGGATGTGTGAACCGTTTTCGTGTTCATGGTTTTGTTGCAGCAAGCGTAACTTCGGCAGCAGTACATACCAGTGATAGATATCCAGGTAGATACCAGTGATAGATATCCAGGTAGATACCAGTGATAGATATCCAGGTAGATACCAGTGATAGATATCCAGGTAGATACCAGTGATAGATATCCAGGTAGATACCAGTGATAGATATCCAGGTAGATACACGTGATAGAGAGCCAGGTAGATACCAGTGATAGATATCCAGGTAGATACCAGTGATAGATATCCAGGTAGATACCAGTGATAGGTATCCAGGTAGATACCGGTGATAGAGAGCCAGGTAGATACCGGTGATAGAGAGCCAGGTAGATACCAGTGATAGATATCCAGGTAGATAACAGTGATAGATATCCAGGTAGATACCAGTGATAGATATCCAGGTAGATACCAGTGATAGAGAGCCAGGTAGATACCAGTGATAGAGAGTCAGGTAGATACCAGTGATAGAGAGCCAGGTAGATACCAGTGATAGAGAGCCAGGTAGATACCAGTGATAGATAGCCAGGTAGATACCAGTGATAGAGAGCCAGGTAGATACCAGTGATAGATATCCAGGTAGATACCAGTGATAGATATCCAGGTAGATACCAGTGATAGATATCCAGGTAGATACCAGTGATAGATATCCAGGTAGATACCAGTGATAGATATCCAGGTAGATACCAGTGATAGAGAGCCAGGTAGATACCAGTGATAGAGAGCCAGGTAGATACCAGTGATAGATATCCAGGTAGATACCAGTGATAGATATCCAGGTAGATACCAGTGATAGAGAGCCAGGTAGATACCAGTGATAGATATCCAGGTAGATACCAGTGATAGATAGCCAGGTAGATACCAGTGATAGAGAGCCAGGTAGATACCGGTGATAGATAGCCAGGTAGATACCAGTGATAGAGAGCCAGGTAGATACCAGTGATAGATATCCAGGTAGATACCAGTGATAGAGAGCCAGGTAGATACCAGTGATAGATATCCAGGTAGAAACCAGTGATAGAGAGCCAGGTAGATACCAGTGATAGATATCCAGGTAGATACCAGTGATAGATATCCAGGTAGATAACAGTGATAGATATCCAGGTAGATTGTTAGAGTTCGGTTTTGGGACCCAGGCGCAACAGGAAAGGAGGAGGCAAGGAACGGTAAAGCCCGGAGGGGCGATTTAATAAGATCACAAAGGGGGATGTGGTAGTCGTACAGCCGATGGTCAGGCAGGAGCGTGGTAGTCGTACAGGCGATGGTCAGGCAGGAGCGGGGTTGTCATACAGGCGATGGTCAGGCAGGAGCGGGGTTGTCGTACAGGCGATGTTCAGGCAGGAGCGGGGTTGTCGTACAGGCGATGGTCAGGCAGGAGCGTTGTCGTACAGGCGATGGTCAGGCAGGAGCGGGGTAATCGTACAGGCGTGGGTCAGGCAGGAACTGGAGAGATGAGGAGGGGAGGCAGGGTGAGTGAGAGTAATCACAAACGGGGAACGGGAAAAAACACTACAAAATACGGGTAAGGAGATTGTAGGCTAGGCTATACTTTACCACAAGAGTTTATGGTAAGATCTGGCGATGAGTGGAGTGTAGACCAGGTTCTTGTAGAGGTTGAAGGTGATTGCAGAACGAGGGACAGGTGTGGTGATGATAATTGGAAACCGGTGAGTAGAGCCGCGCCCGCGTAATCGTCGGAGACGAGCGCGCCGTTCTTGTCTTTGCGCACGGGCCGATGTGCTGGGCATGTCGGGATCCGACTCTTCGTCACCGGAGAGGGAGGAGACTGCCGAGTCCGCGGAGCTGGCCGGAGACGGGGAACGCCCGGCAGTGGGGGGAAACTCCGGAGAGTCAGAGCGTTGTATGCCCGGGCTGATGCGACGTGCGGTAGAGCGCGTAGGACGCCCCGAGCGCGCAGCGGGCCCAGAGGGGAGAGAGGGAGGCGGTTGTGGAGGCGAGGGCATGCGAGCCGTAACATAGATACCAGTGATAGATATCCAGGTAGATACCAGTGATAGATATCCAGGTAGATACCAGTGATAGAGAGCCAGGTAGATACCAGTGATAGAGAGCCAGGTAGATACCAGTGATAGATAGCCAGGTAGATACCAGTGATAGATAGCCAGGTAGATACTAGTGATAGAGAGCCAGGTAGATACCAGTGATAGATATCCAGGTAGATACCAGTGATAGAGAGCCAGGTAGATACCAGTGATAGATATCCAGGTAGATACCAGTGATAGATATCCAGGTAGATACCGGTGATAGAGAGCCAGGTAGATACCAGTGATAGAGAGCCAGGTAGATACCAGTGATAGAGAGCCAGGTAGATACCAGTGATAGATATCCAGGTAGATACTGGTGATAGAGAGCCAGGTAGATACCAGTGATAGAGAGCCAGGTAGATACCAGTGATAGAGAGCCAGGTAGATACCAGTGATAGATAGCCAGGTAGATACCAGTGATAGATAGCCAGGTAGATACTAGTGATAGAGAGCCAGGTAGATACCAGTGATAGATATCCAGGTAGATACCAGTGATAGAGAGCCAGGTAGATACCAGTGATAGATATCCAGGTAGATACCAGTGATAGATATCCAGGTAGATACCGGTGATAGAGAGCCAGGTAGATACCAGTGATAGAGAGCCAGGTAGATACCAGTGATAGAGAGCCAGGTAGATACCAGTGATAGATAGCCAGGTAGATACCAGTGATAGATATCCAGGTAGATACTGGTGATAGAGAGCCAGGTAGATACCGGTGATAGAGAGCCAGGTAGATACCAGTGATAGAGAGCCAGGTAGATACCGGTGATAGAGAGCCAGGTAGATACCAGTGATAGAGAGCCAGGTAGATACCGGTGATAGAGAGCCAGGTAGATACCAGTGATAGAGAGCCAGGTAGATACTGGTGATAGAGAGCCAGGTAGATACCAGTGATAGATAGCCAGGTAGATACTGGTGATAGAGAGCCAGGTAGATACCAGTGATAGATAGCCAGGTAGATACTGGTGATAGAGAGCCAGGTAGATTTGTCTGGTGATGTACAGGATGTGTTTTCATCACCATGTCTCTGATGGTACGGGCTGTACGGAGTTTCCTGGGTTCTACTTGTAGAATGTGCCAATGTTTGCTCATTATCTTTCTGATGTCATTAGAACAGTGGTTATATTCAGTTACAAAACAGATTCTTTGTGGCCGATCTGTCGTTTTTGGTTTGTCAGTAAGTAGCTCAGATCTAGGGGTACATTCAGCATGTTGTGTTGTGGTCCTGGTCTGCTCAGAGTGACACTCTGCCCAAGCACCTCTGAGCACGCCGACCGCAGTGAGGGAGCTTACGGCATGGCTCCGCCCCACACCTGACCCCGGTACCCGCGGAGACGTGCTCGCTGAATCCCTCCTACCCTTTTCATTCTGCCCCCCCCCCCCCCCCCCCCAAGACTTTGTGTACCGTCACCATGTATGTTTGGCTGCACTTAGTCACCTTTGTGTTATTATTTTGCCTCCTAGTGTGTATTTGTCCTGTGTTCGTTGTCCTGTCTTCCCTGTGTTTAGGGTGTGTCCCAGCCCAGCGCTAGCCACTGTTCTCACTCCATCCTTGCTTTACATTGTAACACATTACGCTCTGAAGAAGGCTGTTTAGCCGAAACACATCAGCGTTTCTTTATATGCCTGACAAATATTAAATAATGAGTGGAAATGGAAGTAATCCGTCTTTCGCATTTATTTGTGGGTTGTGCCCATATCTCTTTTTGAGATCCTACTATTATATTATTGCTATTGTATATAAATATATGTATATATATTGTATATGTTATAATCCAGCTCTCCTGGTCATCTCCAATTCAAGTAGTTTCAGGTCAGGGTTGGAGGTTGTCTCACTAGAGACACAACAGGAGAGACTACCTGATACAAAAGAGTAGAAACACACAAGGTGTTACGGCTCGCATGCCCTCGCCTCCACAACCGCCTCCCTCTCTCCCCTCTGGGCCCGCTGCGCGCTCGGGGCGTCCTACGCGCTCTACCGCACGTCGCATCGGCCCGGGCATACAACGTTCTGACTCTCCGGAGTTTCCCCCCACTGCCGGGCGTTCCCCGTCTCCGGCCAGCTCCGCGGACTCGGCAGTCTCCTCCCACTCCGGTGACGTCGAGTCGGATCCCGACATGCCCAGCACATCAGCCCGTGCGCAAAGACAAGAACGGCGCGCTCGTCTCCGACGATGACGCGGGCGCGGCTCTACTCACCGGTTTCCAATTATCATCACCACACCTGTCCCTCGTTCTGCAATCACCTTCAACCTCTACAAGAACCTGGTCTACACTCCACTCATCGCCAGATCTTACCATAATACTCTTGTGGTAAAGTATAGCCTAGCCTACAATCTCCTTACCCGTATTTTGTAGTGTTTTTTCCCGTTCCCCGTTTGTGATTACTCTCACTCACCCTGCCTCCCCTCCTCATCTCTCCAGTTCCTGCCTGACCCACGTCTGTACGATTACCCTGCTCCTGCCTGACCATCGCCTGTACGACCCCGCTCCTGCCTGACCATCGCCTGTACGACAACCCCGCTCCTGCCTGACCATCGCCTGTACGACCCCGCTCCTGCCTGACCATCGCCTGTACGACAACCCCGCTCCTGCCTGAACATCGCCTGTACGACAACCCCGCTCCTGCCTGACCATCGCCTGTACGACAACCCCGCTCCTGCCTGACCATCGCCTGTACGACAACCCCGCTCCTGCCTGACCATCGCCTGTACGACTACCACGCTCCTGCCTGACCATCGGCTGTACGACTACCACATCCCCCTTTGTGATCTTATTAAATCGCCCCTCCGGGCTTTACCGTTCCTTGCCTCCTCCTTTCCTGTTGCGCCTGGGTCCCAAAACCGAACTCTAACAGTAAGATCTGGCCAGTTTTGACCCAGCCAACATGGAGGAGAGACCTACACCTCCTGGACCACTCCAAGCCCTCCAACAGACCCAAGCTGAGCAACTGCAGCAGGTATCCGACCTGGTCACCGCGCTCAGTGCCCGCCTGGCTCCGTTCCTGAACCCCACCGCTCCACCAAACCGGGAGCCCCATCTCGCCTCCCCGGCCCCCTACGACGGGACATTCACCCTCTGCCGGGAGTTCCTCATGCAGTGTGAGTACGTGTTTGAGCTCCAGCCAAGCATGTACTCCACTGCGTCAGCTCGCATAGCCTACATCGCTAACCTAACCACGGGACGGGCTCGCCGCTGGGTCATGGCGGGTCGCGAAGGCGCAGCTGCCTACATGCAGGACTACACAGCCTTCGTGGCAGAATTCAGGACTGTGTTCGACCACGACGTCCACGGACAGGACGCGGACGCTGCTCTCTCCGCCCTCACCCAGGGTTCCAGCTCAGTAGCGGACTACGCCACGGAGTTCCGCATCCTCGCTGCCCGTTGCTCCTGGAACGAGTCTGCCCTGTACAGCGCCTTCCGACGGGGCCTGGGGGACGCCATGAAGGACAGCCTGGCTGGAGGAGACAGACCAGCGACCCTGAGCCAACTCGTCTCCCTCTCCATAGCCATAGACGAGCGCCACCGGGAACGCAGGCGCGAGCGGGCGCACCAACATCACAGCGCACCCAGACCGTCTCCGCCTCCCTCTGCCGGACTCTCTCGGCCTGCCCCGGCCTCCCTCGCCCCCCCAAACACCGCTGGAGAGGAACCCATGCAACTGGGTTGGACCCGACTGACCCCTGCAGAGCGTGAGCACCGGGAACAGAACGGACTGTGCATTTACTGCGCTAGCCCAGCGCACGCCGTCGACTCCTGTTCCTCTGCACCTCCCAGGGCGGCAAAAAGAGTAGGCTCACTCGCCAGGGGGTACCGAGTAAGCCGGCTCATCCATCCCCAATCCCGGACCCGTGCCGCCAGGTTCACTGTCACCCTCGCCTGGCAGGGGCACACGCTCTCCGTCCCTGCTCTCATCGACTCCGGTGCTGACGAGAGCTTCGTGGACGTCCAGTTCGCCCACAAAGCGGCGCTCCCTATCTCCCCTCTGGAGAGGCCCCTCTCGGCCTTCGCTCTGGATGGCCATCCCATGGGTCCCATTACTCACCGGACCCTGCCCCTCACCCTCACAGCCTCGGGAAACCACGTGGAGAACATCCGCCCCTTCGTCATCCACTCTCCCGACGCTCCGTTCATCCTAGGAAGGCCCTGGCTGGAACTCCATACCCCTCATGTCTGCTGGAGCTCGGGGCACATCCTCAGCTGGAGCACCGCCTGCCACGCCCGCTGCCTCCGAGCTGCTCAGACCTCCACTCGGGTTGACCGACCCCGTCCCGCTCCTCCGGACCTCTCCACGGTCCCTTCGATGTACCACGACCTCGGGGAGGCCTTCAGTAAGGAGCGCGCCCGCACACTCCCCCCTCATCGACCCTACGACTGCGCCATCGAGCTCCACCCTGGCGCCCCTCTCCCAGCCAGTCGTCTCTACAACCTCTCCCTCCCGGAGAAAGCAGCCATGGATACCTACATCTCCGAGTGCTTGGCCGAGGGTCTCATCCGACCATCTCGATCCCAGGTGGCAGCGGGGTTCTTCTTCGTCAAGAAGAAGGGAGGAGATCTGAGGCCGTGCATCGACTACAGGCTGCTCAATAACATCACGGTTAAGAATAAATATCCACTCCCCCTCATGAGCTCCAACTTCGAACCCCTCATCGGTGCCACCATCTTCACCAAGCTGGATCTCAGGAACGCTTATCACCTGGTGCGTATCCGTGAGGGGGACGAATGGAAGACCGCCTTCAAGACCTCCCGTGGCCACTACGAGTACCTCGTCATGCCCTTCGGCCTCACCAACGCCCCCGCCGTCTTCCAGGCGCTGATGAACGACGTGCTCAGGGACATGCTGGACGTCTTTGTGGTCCTTTACCTGGACGACATCCTGGTATTCTCCAGGAGCGCTGAGGAGCACGTCCAGCATGTCCGCATGGTCATCCAGCGTCTCCGGGAGAACCGCCTATATATCAAGGCGGAGAAGTGCACTTTTCACTCCTCGTCAGTGGAGTTCCTGGGGCTCATTGTGGAGGGAGGCCTGACGCGACCCGACCCCCGCAAGATCAAGACCGTGGTCGAATGGCCTCAACCCACGACCCGGAGGCAACTTCAGAGCTTCCTTGGCTTCGCCAACTTTTACCGCCGTTTCATACGGGACTACAGCCGGGTAGCAGCTCCCCTCACCCACCTCACCTCATCCCTGCGTCCGTTCGTCTGGACACCGGCTGCCAGCGCTGCCTTCTCCGCGCTCAAGAAGTGCTTCACCACCGCCCCGGTCCTTCTCCATCCTGACCCCTCCAGGCAGTTCGTGGTCGAGGTGGACGCATCGGACACAGGCATCGGTGCTGTTCTGTCCCAGCGGTCAGGGGAGGACCAGAAGTTGCACCCCTGTGCCTTCCTCTCCCGCCGGTTCTCCCCAGCGGAGGTGAATTACGACATCGGGAACAGAGAGTTGTTGGCGGTGGTGGGGGCCTTGGAGGAGTGGCGCCACTGGCTTGAGGGCGCCGAACACACCACCCTCGTCTGGTCAGACCACAAGAACCTGACCTTCATCCGGGCGGCCAAGCGCCTCAACTCCCGCCAGGCGCGGTGGTCCCAGTTCCTCGGGAGGTTTGATTTCACCCTCACCTTCCGGCCCGGCTCCCGCAACGCCAAGGCCGACGCGCTGTCCCGCCTCCACGCGCCCGAGGCGCCCCCCGCGGAGCCTGAGTCCATCCTGCCGGTCTCGCGTGTCATAGGGGTGGTCACAATGAACATCGAGGCAGTGGTGAGGCAGGCCCAACGCGCCCAACCCAGTCCGGCCAACGTTCCTCCTCGCAGGCTCTTCGTGCCTGACTCGGTCCGGTCCCGGGTGCTCCAGTGGGGCCATGCCAGCCGGTTTGCGTGCCATCCCGGGGTTCACCACACCTTCTCCTTCCTGAGCCGACGGTTCTGGTGGCCCTCCATGAGGTCCGACGTCCGGGAGTTTGTGGTCGCCTGTCCCGTCTGCTCCCGCAGCAAGGCGTCCCACCAGCCCCCGGCTGGCCTCCTGCGTCCTCTCCCGGTCCCCAGCCGCCCCTGGTCCCACATCGCCCTGGACTTCATCACCGGTCTTCCCCCCTCCAGGGGCAACACGGTCATCCTCACCGTGGTGGACCGGTTCTCCAAGGCGGTCCATCTGGTGGCGCTCCCCAAGCTCCCGTCCTCTGCGGAGACAGCTGAACTCCTCGTCCAACATGTCTACCGGCTCCACGGTCTCCCCGGAGACATTGTCTCGGACCGTGGGCCTCAATTCACCTCCCAGGTCTGGAGGGCCTTCTGCAAGGAGATCGGCGCCACCATCAGCCTCTCCTCTGGCTACCACCCGCAGACCAACGGCCAGGCCGAACGGGCCAACCAGAGCCTGGAGTCCGCTCTCCGCTGTGTGTCGGCTCTCCACCCCACCTCCTGGAGCAAGGACCTACCCTGGGTCGAATACTCCCTCAATGCCCTGACCAGCGCTGCCACTGGCAGGTCTCCGTTCGAGTCATCCCTCGGGTACCAGCCCCCGCTGTTCTCTCTCCAGGAGTCGGAGGCCTCCGTCCCCTCCGTCCAGGCCCACCTCAGCCGCTGTCGCCGTGTCTGGAGGGAGGTCCGCAGGGCCCTGCTCCGCTCCAACGAGCGCTCCTGCCGCGGGGCCAACCGCCGCCGCACTCCTGCTCCGGCGTATCGGCCCGGTCAACGTGTCTACCTCTCCACTGCTGATCTTCCACTCCAGGTCCCCTCCAGGAAGCTGGCTCCGCGCTTCGTTGGGCCCTTCGAGATCGACCGTGTCCTGAACCCGGCTGCGGTACGTCTTAAGCTCCCTGCTTCCATGCGGGTACACCCTGTATTCCATGTGTCCAAGATCAAACCTGTCTCCTCGAGTCCTCTCATGCCTTCTGCCCCAGCTCCTCCGCCTCCCCAGATGGTCGACGGGCATCCCCAGTGGACGGTTCGGCGGCTGCTGAAGGTGCGCCGCCGGGGTCGGGGGTTCCAATACCTGGCGGATTGGGAGGGGTACGGCCCCGAGGAGTGCAGCTGGATCTCCAGGCAGCTCATTATGGACCCGTCTCTCCTCCGGGACTTCTACCGGGCCCATCCTGACGCCCCCGGTCGGTCGCCAGGTGGCTCCCCTCGGGGGGGGGGTCCTGTTACGGCTCGCATGCCCTCGCCTCCACAACCGCCTCCCTCTCTCCCCTCTGGGCCCGCTGCGCGCTCGGGGCGTCCTACGCGCTCTACCGCACGTCGCATCGGCCCGGGCATACAACGTTCTGACTCTCCGGAGTTTCCCCCCACTGCCGGGCGTTCCCCGTCTCCGGCCAGCTCCGCGGACTCGGCAGTCTCCTCCCACTCCGGTGACGTCGAGTCGGATCCCGACATGCCCAGCACATCAGCCCGTGCGCAAAGACAAGAACGGCGCGCTCGTCTCCGACGATGACGCGGGCGCGGCTCTACTCACCGGTTTCCAATTATCATCACCACACCTGTCCCTCGTTCTGCAATCACCTTCAACCTCTACAAGAACCTGGTCTACACTCCACTCATCGCCAGATCTTACCATAATACTCTTGTGGTAAAGTATAGCCTAGCCTACAATCTCCTTACCCGTATTTTGTAGTGTTTTTTCCCGTTCCCCGTTTGTGATTACTCTCACTCACCCTGCCTCCCCTCCTCATCTCTCCAGTTCCTGCCTGACCCACGTCTGTACGATTACCCTGCTCCTGCCTGACCATCGCCTGTACGACCCCGCTCCTGCCTGACCATCGCCTGTACGACAACCCCGCTCCTGCCTGACCATCGCCTGTACGACCCCGCTCCTGCCTGACCATCGCCTGTACGACAACCCCGCTCCTGCCTGAACATCGCCTGTACGACAACCCCGCTCCTGCCTGACCATCGCCTGTACGACAACCCCGCTCCTGCCTGACCATCGCCTGTACGACAACCCCGCTCCTGCCTGACCATCGCCTGTACGACTACCACGCTCCTGCCTGACCATCGGCTGTACGACTACCACATCCCCCTTTGTGATCTTATTAAATCGCCCCTCCGGGCTTTACCGTTCCTTGCCTCCTCCTTTCCTGTTGCGCCTGGGTCCCAAAACCGAACTCTAACACAAGGTTCGAGGTTCAAGGTGGTTTGTGGTCATATGCATATGATTAAGAACAATGAAATTCTTACAGAAAAAAATTATTGGGCACACACACACACACACTCTCTCTTGCTCGTGCTCTCCCCCACACACACTCACTCACTCACTCACTCACTCACTCACTCACTCTACTTCACTCTCTCTCGCTCATTCTCTCTCTCTCTCTCTCTTTGTCTCCCCCCCACACATACACACAAATACACACTCATTTTCTCTCTTTCTCTTTCCTTCTCCCACACTCTCACACACACACACACACCACTGTTAGAGCAGTCAGTCACACGCTACTCAGCACATGCACTGTGCATCATGTCCCCAATTAGCAGCGGCGTTCTCATTCCACATGACCAATCACAGACCGCATAGAGGCTGGGCACGAGAAACACCTCACCTCTCAACCATCCCTCACACACACACACGCACACACACACACACACACACACACACACGCACACACACACATGCACACACACACACACACACACAAACACACTTTTACTCAATTTGCCGAAAAAGGAATGCAGATAAGTGACGTTAGGAATTCTTTTTTGATAATGTGACCTTCCGGATCCCTGCCTCCTCCCTCCTCCTAGTCTCTCCTCACCCAAGACCCCCACTTCCACTCCTCGGCCCCCCCCCCCCCCCTCCCGCCTCCCCACTCCTACCAGCCTCTCCCTGCCTCCCTAACCCCAGCCTCCCAGCCTCTCCCAGCAGACCCCCCATCCTCCCCCCAGCCTCCCAGCCTCTCCCACCAGACCGCCCGTCCTCCCCCCAGCCTCCCAGCCTCTCCCAGCAGACCCCCCGTCCTCCCCCCAGCCTCCCAGACGCCCCCCCGGTCACATGTGTCTCATATGCAGCTGATTAGCCGTGCCCGTGCAGGCAGGTAGAGGAACTGCTGTTTCATAACATTATTAAAGCCCTCAAGTAGCAGCGTGCCCTGCTCATTAGCCTGCTAGCCTAGCCTTACTTCACATGATCCTGGTTATGCTTACACACACACACACACACACACACACACACACACACACACACACACACACGCACACACACATACACATTCACACATAAACACATCCATGACACACACACACACACACACACAATCATACATAAATGCATGTACACACACACACTCTCTCTCTCTCTCTCTCTCTCTCTCACACACACTCTCACACACACTCTCACACACACTCTCACACACACACACACACACACACACATACACACACACACACACACCTAATTATGCAAACATTCTCCTATGAGGACAAGGAACCAGACAAGTGATGAGAATTGTGTCAACCCAATCATAACACATACCAATGTTTAGTCTGGAGAGAGGTTGGGGGGGTGGAGAGAGTGGATGAAAGAGAGAGAGAGAGAGAGAGAGAGAGAGAGAGAGAGAGAGAGAGAGGAGTAATGGAGATGGAAAAAGTGAGCGGAAGAGAGACATGAGAGAATAGATAATGTTTATCTGTCTACATCCTACCTCCCTACCTGCCTAGCTACCTACCTGCCTGTCCTGTCTGTCTGCCTGCCTGCCTGTCTGCCTGCCTGCCTGTCACCCCCAAGGGACCATCCATGAGTCATGCTGCTTCATTATCTGCTTCATTTCCAATAGTTGGAATGATTGGTCCTGCTGCAATGGACTCATGCCCTCTCTGTCATGATTCATGACCACTGTAGCTCAGCACAGAGAACAATGAGGGAGATCCAAGGTTGTTCCAGGACACATTTCTGAACCAACCTGCTGATTGACCTCACAGCTTTGTTGGCCAAGCACATTGTTTTCTATCTATGGGCTGTAGTGTATTGTTTTCTAGCTATGGGTGGAGCTAGACTGATGTGAACTGGAATGGTGTCCAATGCAGAGCAGACTCCGCCCCCTCTGACAGACTCCGCCCCCTCTGGCAGACTCCTCCCCCTCTGACAGACTCCTCCCCCTCTGGCAGTCCACGGTGTTGAGATGTGGATAAAGTAAATACATGTTATTTTGCATTGCATGGATGGGACAAGAGGACACAGGCTGGGCTGCTGATAGTCGGGGAGCCATAGCCCCATTTATAGGTGAACCTTGTTTTGTTGGGTGGAGTTTTTTTCTTTGCCGTTTCTTGTAGCTTGGGGGTACCTCTTCAAAATACAAGAGGGTGCTCGGTGATGTCCCTTGAGCATTTTCACATATTAACCTGATGACAGAGCCTTTTCCCAAACCATAGTACGACGCTACAGTGTCACATCCTGATATGGCATGGGCTGGTAAAAGGTGTTCGACAATTTGTCTCCTCTCTCCCTGCGGGGGGATTCCATGATGAGTGGGACATCCTGTCCTGCCTGATGGTAATGGTGAAGAAGCAGGATAAACACATCTGTATCATCAGAAACCACTGTGATTTGATGGGCTTCTCCAGCACACCTCAGGACTTGTTGGACAATGATGGTGTCAGCTTCTTCCTGCTGATTTTCTAGATCATATCTGGTCCGTCTCTCTTCCATCTTGATCTCGATGGGACATGGGTCCTCACCTGTCAACACCAACTTGTGTGTGTTTGTGCTCCGTAGATGGAGTAGACGTCTTTGCTCAGTTCCTCACACAGTCATTTGTTCAGCTGTTTCTTGTTGTCGATGGATGACAGGACAACTTTCTGGGCTGGTAGCTTGGTTGATAGGAGGAGGTGATGCTTTTTGTTGATCACTGTCTCCCTGACATCTCTGGTCACAGACTAGAAACACACTAGAAAATACCATCAGGCAGGACTGGATGTCCCACTCATCATGAATCCCCCCACAAGGAGAGAGTAATAGTGGACATCAAGTCAACACTGGCCAAGCAGACACACATTTTCGAACACCTTTTACCAGCCCATGCCATATCAAGATGTGACACCGTAGCGTCGTACTATGGTTTGGGAAAATGCTCTGTCATCAAAGCCCTGAAAGCTGGTTACGATCTATCAGCTATTGGCAATGTGGATGCACCATTCCAGCAAGTCCTTGACCAAGACACTGCCTTCATCTCAGCCTGTTATGGCATAACGGAGAGCATGGACATGACACACACAAGGCTACTTGTCTGGGACATATGTCTTCACCAAATCTAGCTGCTATACCTCCAACAAAGGAAGCGTTCACTGAAAATGTAAAGAGGGCCCACTTCCAAGCGTACCTGTGGCGAAATCTCAATAACAATCTGCCACCTGCAATGAACCCAGAGGAATTTGGATGGAAAAAGGACACCAGTAACAGGGCACTAATCCTAATCCACCTACCAGAAGATGTCAAACTTGTTCCAGACTACATCCTGAAGATGATCCGGTGTGGCTGCAAGAGTGAAACTCCTTGTAGCTCCAAGAAATGCAGCTGTAAAGTGCATGGTTTTCCATGCACAATGTTCTGTACACGTGTAGCCTGTGGAATTTAGGGACACACCGGGCACAACTGCTTCTAGGGGAGTTATTTATTTTTGTTAGTGATGTCACTCATAGAAAAATCAAGAGTGACAACAAGTTCCTCAAATTGGCAGGAAGAACAAAATTCAGTTTTCCCAAAACAATACGGCAGTGGGCTTCTGGTGAACACAATAAAAGAAACGCAGCAAACACACAATGCATAAGCATACAGTAACTTACAGTAGTACATTAATATCACTCTGGAAATGTCAACATGTATAGAGTCTGAGAAAGAAATCAAACATCACTAACGAAGGCGGCCTTGCTTAGTTACCTCACGTTCTGTCTCCCGCATGGAGCCAACAATGTCAAATCCACCTAACAAAACATGCCATCGGGTCAAAATATCACATACTTAACTATAAACTTGTATAAACAAGATATTAACACCACACGTACAATCTGTGCTTTTTACACAGCGATAAGTGCTTCTCACCAAAAGACTCTCTTACTGCACAGGAAACTATCTCACTGCGCGTGATACTGGAACATGCGACATCGCCCTCTAGTGGCGGCGGCCCAAATACCCACTCAATTACACGTAAAAACTAAAAGAAAATACATTTGCTACACAGCGTTACACCTGGGGAACACAGAACTATTATTTACCACCCGGTTACACATGTTTCAGGATAGGATGCTCAAGACCCTAATACGTAATATTATTACCATATCTTGGGGCATAAATTGTGCTTCGTTACCCACCCATTTCTTTTGCCTCCACCCACCCACCAGGTGATTTCTGGCTACGCCTCTGCAGTATTCATTTAGAATACATGACCTCCTTTATTAATAGTCATTGTAGATGATCCATTTAATCCTATAATGCATCATGCAATATCATAAGTCTCTATTTTTGTGTGATTTTGGCATTTTCGCTCATGAAGGGGTTAATATCTGAAAATGCTCAAGGGATATCACCGAGCACCCTCTTGTATTTTGAAGAGGTACCCCCAAGCTACAAGAAACAGCAAAGAAAAAAACTCCACCCGACAAAACAAGGTTCAACCCCATGGCTCCCGGACTATGATATTGACAGAGATAAAGTTTGGTTGTAAAAATCGAAATTTTGATTTACGGTAGATATGCTTGTTCTAACTACTGGTCTTATTGATCAATCCAGGTTACCAAGGTAACCTGCCTGAAGGACTAGTCCCTGTTGCTCTGACTCTCACTGTCAGCAGTTGCTTTGAGAGGTTAATCGAGGTCTACACCTGCTCTGAGCTACCTGCCTCCCTCGACCCACTGCAATTTGCCTACTGAAGTGACCGGTCCACACAATTCCATAGCCCACTCGCTACACACTGCCATCTCCCACCTAGACGAAAAGAACACGTATGTGAGGATATTGTTTATGGACTACAGCTCAGCATTCAACACCATTCACCAGCCAGGCTCGTCATGAAAGCCCACTCTCTAAAACTGAACAGCCCTCTGTGCAGCTGAATACGTCATGTAGTCAAAATGGGCAACGTCACCTCCTCCCCGCTAACCCTCAACACTGGAGTCCCACAGGGCTGTGTTCTCTGCCCCCTCCTGTACTCCCTGTACGCCTATGGCTGCATGGCCACACACAGCTCCAATATCATCATCATGTTTGCTGATGATACAATGGTGGTCGGCCTGATCCCCAACAACGATGAGTCAGCCTACAGAGAAGAGATGAACTCCTTGACACGATGGTTCTGGGAAAACGACCTCTCACTCAATGCCAGAGAGCCCCAGGGGGAATACACATCCTTGACGCCATCAATGCAACACCAGTGGAGAGTGTGAACAGCTTCGAGTGCCTCGGCGTCCACATCACCGAGGACCCCCCATGGACAGACCGCACAGAGGCCAAAAAAGAAGGCACGACAGCGCCTCTTCTTCCTCACGCGGCTGAGGGAATTCAAGATGAACCCCAGGAGGTTCCACACGTCCACTGCGGAGAGCATCATGATGGTGGGCGGGAACGGCCCAACACATCATCGGAGGTGGGCTTCCCTCCCTCCGGGACGTCTACACCAGGTGATGTGTGAGGAAAGTGAGGAGAATCCTTAAAGACCTCAGTCACCCCGACCACAGTCTTTTCACAGCAACGCCATCAGGGAGACTTTACATCGTTAGGGCACACGCCAACCAGCTGTGAGACAGCTTTCCCCACGCCATCAGACTATTGAGCTCCTCAGTTGTGTGCTCGTGTGCTTGTGTTATATGAATGTACCATACATCGATCCACAATGTGTCGTGTTTAGGAAAACTTAAGTTTGTAGGATACCAAGAATAAACCACACCGTCCTCGGATAGAAGTTGAAGATTGAATTCGTCTGAGCTCAGAGGGTGAATTCACATACAGAGAAACAAGCAGACAAGTCACTCAGTAAGAATGCACAAACACCAAGGTCACACACTCCTCTTTATACTCAGTGAAGTCCAGACCCTGACTCGACAGGAGAATGATACAAAAGTGAATTTATGTCACTATGACAGAGGAACAGGCAGACTTGGTGGCTCCTGGTCAGGGGAAGAGGTCCTCCCCTCTTGACTTTGGCATCTGTGTTGTCTATCTCAGAACCTTTCCACAGTTATCTTAAAACAGGCCTAAGGATTCCATACATACCAGTCCAGACCATATGGGGATTTAAAAATTCTATTACAGTCGTCATGTTGTATGTACAGTATATATGCCACCTGATTATATATAGTAGTGTATTAATATGCCATATGTCTATTATGTCCATATTACGTGGATATGTCCATAGTGTACAGTTACATAGGCCATCTGTATCTGCATCTGAAGACTCCCCCTGGTCAGACACCCCCTGGTAACCCCCCCGCTCCCCCAACTGGTCTGTTCTGACGGACCAGTCTCTCAATCCCACTCCCTTGCTGACACTTTGCACCTTGTCTATACAAGAGACAACCATGGACTCTGTGCTACTGTCGACTTTAACACTTGAACCAACACCTGACAACACTTGAATAAAATTGAACTCTATGCATGACTGTTTACTTGAACGTTATTTGCACTGCCTACATCATGGACACAAACATAGTCATCCATGATCGGATGGGATAAATAGATGAGGATGATACTGATGGACTGATAGACGTAGGATAGTATAGTAGATTGACAGTTTGGGAACCTTTAAATGTCTAGCTGAGTGTCTAGGACTGGAATGAGGAACTGATTATCTGATTACTGAACTGATTAAGAATTACAATGTACCTGTATCCGTACTTGTTACACATGGCAAATAAATGTTCTATTCTATTCTATTCTATTCTATTCTATTCTATAGTGTATTAATAAACCATGTCTATTATGTATTATGTCGATATGTCCATAGTGTTCACATTGCGTGTCTACATAGTGTATTATATGTAAATGTCTACATAGTGTATTATATGTATTTCCATTTGCTGTTTGATATGCTGCTTTTTTATTATTACTTTTCAACTCAATGTATAACGTTACTGTTTCTACTCGGTTCATAGTGTACAGTAACTGCACGTTGAAGGTTAACAGACATGAGAATTTCACTCAGTGGTACAATTGTGTACAGTGATGTGAAAATAAAGAGACTTGATCTAATCTGATCCTTCAAGGACACAGCTGTTACTAAAAGGGGAAGAGGAGGTGTAGTGAATGTTCTGACCTTGTGAGGTGGTCAGATTGAAGAGCGTGGGCCGGTCCCGTGTTTTGGATTTCGGGAGTTCTGGACTGATGGGCTGGCGTCTGGGGCTCATTACTTCTGGGATCAAAAGTTCCTCTGGATCCACCTAGGAAAAGGAATGAGAGCAGTCCAGACAAGGGACACACACAGACACACACACACACACACACACACACACACACACACACACACACACACACACACACACACACACACACACTCACACACTCATACACACACTCATACACATTCACGCACACACATACAAGCAAGTAGGTAGGCAGGCAGGCAGACATGTACGCAGAGGGTTACAACTTTATGAAGATAAGGTTTTTAAGGGGTGTACAACCTCTATACCCTGACATTTCAGGGAGCAGACGTCGTGACCAGCTAAATTAAAATGTCTGGCCACAGGGGATTTCTCATCTTTGTTCCTTATACAGCTTTTGTGTTCAGAGATCCTAGTTTTTAACTCTCTAGTTGTTTTGCCTATATAGGCTAGACTACATGGGCATTTGAGGAGGTAGATCACATATTTGGTTCTGCAGCTGATTCTATACCTGATACTATATTTTTTGCCTTATGTGGATGGAGAAAAGAATCATCCCTAATCATGGCTTTACATTGGGCACAGTTAGAACAAGGGAAGTTACCACCTGGCAGACTGGAGAGAAAATTCGGAGGGGGAACAAAGCAGTCAGCTCTGACCAGAGAGTCCTTTAGGTTGCCGGCACGTTTCTGTGCAAAAATGGGCACATTTGTAAAAGAATGGCCTACTAAGGGGTCACTAGATACAATATGCCAGTGTTTGGTGACACATTTCTTGATTTCTTGAGATATATACATATAATTCTAGAATCTCTCTTAGGGCGGGGTTTTGAGGCCAACAGACTGTGTCTCTCAATATGTAGTGCCTTATCTAACCCATTCAAAACAATATGATCCTCATAGCCTCTTTCTCTGAAACGATTACACATATCATGAGCTTGTACATTAAAAGTGCTGTCATCACTGCAGATTCTTTTAGCTCTTAGGAGTTGGCTATAAGGAAGAGCCTTCTTCAAATTCATGGGCTGATGGCTACTAAAAGAGACAGAGGGGCGAATTCACTAAAGGATTGCGCAGCTTTTACTGACGCAAAGCCTGTGCAAATAAGTCAAAAAGAATCTTTGCTATTCACAAAGCCCTCGCAAAGGGTGAAATACGGTGTTAACTGCGTTGCCTTCCTCATAGCGTTTCTCTGCGCCGGTGTTATTAGCGGATATTTAAATTAGGTAATATGGGCGGAGAATGTTCCCCTTTCTATGCAAATTAACATTATTGCAAAATCCGCCCAATTCACAAAGATCAGCGCCAATTGCTTCACGCAGTTAAAGTGAAATTAATTGCGTTTTCAGAGACGTGGTGGTATTTAAGCGCAAGGGGTGTGTCATGGCCAGCCTTTCCGCTGATCATGGCAGCAGTGATTGTTGCGAGGCGAATTCGGCATCGCAATGCCAGGCATGTTGTTCGTGAGAGAATATTTAGAAGAAGGTCACTTTTTGATTTAACACTAGAACCACCGCGGTAGCTGTTTGGACGCCAGAGCGCGCAGCTCTTCAGCCAACTGGAGGATGAAGTCGCGTCTGGGGAGGCTCAGTTGACTATGCGTCTCTCCACCCGTCCCCAGCGAGTCCAAGCTCCCCCAATGAATAATACTTATTTATAATAGCCTACATAGCGCGAAACTGTGCGTATAATAGTCTATACGCGAAACTGCGCATTCCCTATAGCTGTTCATTGAACGGCTGGGGGCCGATATAGGTATAAATAAATAAAAACATAGCCTACACAATATTTCTTTTATTTGAATGGTCTTGAAAATATTTTGCTTTTGTATCATAGGTGACGGCAGGTATCATCTTCAGCCATGGATGATGACTCCCGTGCGTAATCCTTCCAACGTTGGAGAGGCGGCGTACAACTGGGCTCACATCAGGACGCGCGGTGTGATTGAGTGCACATTTGGAATCCTGAAAAGCCGTTTAGATGCCTAGATCGTACCGGTGGGGCAATGTTATACACTCCCCCTCAAATCATTCCACCTCCGTTTGCAGTCTTCCGCGTTTACACACACAAATGGCACTGACTGATTGGGAAATTAAACCCCAAATATGATTTTTTGCTGCAGTCGTGATATTTTTTGCGGAAAGCTGTGAGACATGTTTTTGAACCTTGCCCGTGAGGCCTTCAAGTTCGCTGTCTGAAAATCGTATCTTTCTTTTTCTGTCTGCCATCGTCCAATGATATGCATACGAGTTGTATGCGCTGTATGCGCAGTATTTATAGTCATTTCCTATATCAGCAGCAAATTGCACTCAGCCGCAAACACCGACTGGGCGTGTTTGCGCTGGGATATTATTAGCGCAATGTCTTTAGTGAATAGGTTTTTAAAACGGAGCACATAGCTGGAGCAACTGACGCGCAATGTAATGGTGCAATTAACGGCCGCAATTCCGCTTTAGTGAATTCGCCCCAGAGTGTTTCTATCAGTCTGTTTACTGTAGACACTGGTACTGAGGCGATCTGTTTTGTTCACAAGTACATCAAGAAATGACACAGAATCTCTGCTATGCGTCAAGGAAAACTTGATAGTAGGCAATTTAGAATTCAAATGGCTGCAGAAAGACGCTTAAATTTTAATCAATATACCGAAACCAGCATTTGATCATAGTCAAGAAAGGGTTGTTATGGTATATAAACTCCTTTTCAAACTTTGCCATGAAAAGATTTGCATAATTAGGGGAACATGTGCTGCCCATGTTGACACCCTGGCTCTGTAAGTAGTGGTCTGGTCTGGTCTTTCCTTCATTTATTATAGCACTTGACCTGGCACCCGTGACTGCTCCAGATTAATTTTGAGTTGTGCGCACTCGTATGCTTTTTTGGCTCTGGTCTGGCCCCAAAGGCCTGTGGGTAGTAGGACAAGAATGGGAGGTTCACCTAGAAGCAGACTAGATTTGGCTCCCTCCTCCCAGCCATGGCCACACCTTTACAAGAGCACAGCCTACTGGTTAATGCCATTCAATGGAGGGGTTGTGACCAATCAGTGGGCATGTGATTGCACTCAAGCTGCTGAGAGGCTATTTAACTGCTGGGAAAGAACATACACACACACATGTAACCCAGAGACAACATACACACACACTCACTCACTCTAGGAGTGGACAAGTGGATCAGAACACATCAGCCTTACTGGACTCTATTCCATCTTTCTCATCCTCATCCGTTCCTCCCTACTGGTCCATACCAGACCACAGCCTCGCCATGCATAGCAAAGACCAGATCAGGTGAGTCCTACCTTCTTTTCTCCTTCCCTCCTCTTCATCCAACCTCCTCTTCCTCTCCTCTTCCTCCTCCAGGCTATTTTCTCCTGCTGCCAAAAGACACAAACACATTCATGTTTATCTCTACCGCATCTTGTGACTTTGTGGCTTTTTCCAAACCAAGACTTGTCTTCCAAATAGTTGTTAGTATACTGGTTCTTGGTTGGCTAGCAGTATGTACACTAGCTGTTAGTTGGTCCTCATAGTGGGTGTTTGCATTCTTTGTGTTCTGACTGGTTTTTATGTCTGACTGATTGTCTGTTATGACTGGTAAAAAAAAACAACAACACACAATACAAATCTAAATATATATACTGTATAATAAAGCATCAGAAAACAGTCCCTGGTCCGTCCTTTGAATTGCCCTAATGACGCTAGTGTGTCCAACTTGAAGGAATTGTTCCATAGAAATGGTGCAAAACAACTAAAAACAGATGTTCACAATTCTAATGTGAACAAAGAGACCTCAAACGTTATCTGATCCTGAGACCTGCTGTGATGCCTGGTACAGTGTGTCTAACATTTATCAAATAGATTAGATGTTGAGGGCATACAAACACAAAAAGAGAGCAATGAATCAACCAGTATGACGAGTGAGGGTCTATACTATACAGTGTAGTCATATACCACTGACCGATATGTTGGCCAGTAGTTAAGTGCAGTGCACTGTGATAGACTGCATCGAGTGGTTTCTGAACAGTGTTAGCAGCATTCATATAGATTATGTTTCCTTAATCAAGAACCAGCATGAAAGTGGATAGGACAATTTGTTTTGTACTGCTCAAAGACAGGCATGACCTATTTTTATATATAAAAAGCCCATTTTGTGTTCTGACTGGATGGGAACCTCCTGGTGGGAACCGGAATGTTGTCCTTCTACCCGCTATTCCACACTTGAACTATCACAAGATTACAGTCAAGGTTATCATGGACGGAGGGAGTGAGAAATGGAGAGAGAGCGAGAAGGAAAGAAAAAGAGAGATGGAGAGAGATGACTGAGGGGGAGAGAGAGGAAGAAAGAGAAATATATGAGAGAGAAAGAAACAGATCCCTGACAACACACAGGAGAATTTTACTGTTTACTCACACATCCATAACAGGGTTTGATCTCTATCTCTATCTATTAGAGAGGTTGATTAGAACAACGCTGGCGTGATCAGCAGCTTTGCCTGTTTCCTCAAACTTACCAACACCTTTGGTCTAATGATAGATTGTTGGTTGTTTAGGCCCATGTAAGAGGCGGCTGGTTCAAGTCCCACCCATGATCAACCACCAACCAGCAGACCATCCCAGAGTGACATCAGTCTGACCTGCGTTCTCTCTCCCTGTTTGGCAGCCATGAGGATTACCAGAAGACGGCTGATTGGCTGCTCTCCCAGACGCAGCACCGGCCCAAGGTAGCCATCATCTGTGGGTCTGGACTGGGCATGCTCGCTGACGCGCTCAAGTGCCAGGACTCCTTCTCCTACTCAGACATCCCCGGGTTCCCCCAGAGCACTGGTGAGCAGGACGGTGGGGGGAGGAGGACGGGGGGAGGTGAGTGGGTGATGAGCAACGGAGGGAGGGGTGTACGAGGAGGAATGGAGGGATGCAGGAATGGAGAAAGGAGGGGTATACTGTAGGTAGGGAATAACTGGTTGATTGGAGAGAGGGAAGGAGGGAGTAGAGAGGGAGGTATGCTGGGAGGGGCGAATGGAGGGAGATAGGGATGGAGAAAGAAAGAAAGAAAGAAAGAAAGAAAGACAGAAAGAAAGAAAGACAGAAAGTAGGGTTAGAGAGAAGGATGAAGTTGGGCTAGTAGGAGTACTGAGCAAAAGTAATATCAGTAATCAGAAATTGTTCTAGCCATTTGTTGTTTTTTATATTTGTGTGTGTGTGTGTCTGTGTAGTGCAGGGTCATGCAGGCAGGCTGGTGTTCGGAGATCTGAAAGGGAAGACGTGTGTGTGCATGCAGGGCCGTTTCCACATGTACGAGGGACACTCCCTCTGCAAGGTCAGTACTGATTCACACAAATACACTCCTGGACACACACACACAAACAGACAAACACAAATGTTTTCCTTTTCTTTTGGCAAAAACACACAAACCTGGACACAAACACACATTTTGACAAACATACACACACTCCTGAATGTACCAGGGTCTTTGCGTTGGAAGCAGTGGTGTGCTGACCAGAGAAGCCAACATACTTCCTATTCTGTTTGTGTCCAGATGTGTCTGTTTACAATGGTGTCATTGTAATTAAGAATCTGTTCTTATGTAATTGACCTGCCTGGTAAAGAAAAGAAAAAAGAAGGTGTGTCTGTGTGTGTGTGTGTAACTAGCCGCATAGGAAGCAGTGTGTCGTCCCGGTCACGTTGGCTCCGGTCACATGCAGGCTGTAATGCACATGCTGATAGATCAATGCTGCTATTGTTACTCTGCTCTTGACACACAACACTGCTGACCGTTCAGACTGCCTGCTCACACTGCTACAACCAGTAGCTGTACTCTTACTACACACCTTGGTACCAACTAAGTAGCAACACACTTTTTATACACCTACACAGGGGCGTTCCACAAAATGATGGGTCCTATACATTAACAATCTCTGTGGGCCCCCTTCCTCTTTTGATCCATGACTCTCACACATCTTTTGATAAAGAACATTTATTATTAAATATGAGCCCACAACTGTACACAAATACACACAATAAAAGGGGAAAAAACAATGACTGGTGAGAAAAAAAAGTCTGGAGCAGCTTTTCTCTCAAAAAGGAGGAATTCTGCCTGATGACTTCTCACTAGTCACAAAGCCTCCATGTGTTGTTTTTGACAAACATTTAACAAACATGAACTGAGAGGATGAAGAATTGAACTGAGGATCAAATACTGTATGTATTGCTTTAGGAATGAGAATATACAGTAGAATTGAGTAAGAAGGTAGGTAGTAGTGCTTAATTTAAAAAAAATCTAATACAATTAACTGCAGCCATAGCTGGTTGGAACTGTATTTTGCAGCCCAAAAGAGAACACAGACCAAAAAGACATTTCAAGAAAAGATACCAATGGAAACCATTTAAAGGTTGTGACAGGTTTCTGCTTTTCACACCAAAATAGAACCTGCAATAGAACAAACTGTCTACTGTCAAAAAAAAAATCCAGCCCTGCTGACACGTGACGCTGGGACTAATGTGAATTGTGTCCCAGTAAATGCCCACTGACTGGTCTTTTTGTTTGCAAAATCACTGATAATATCTCTAAAGTCCAATTCTTTGGCTAATTGTCTTTCAATTGACAGAAGGGCAAGGCTGTTCAGTCTATCCTGGGACATTGTTGATCTCAGGTAGACAGATATAGAGCTAGCTAATATAATAGCTGGCTAGCCATTTCTCCATCATCTTTACTAGTAACAGCAAGCAGCCTGGTTGGCAAGCTAGCTAAGCTAAAGTTACAACCATCAGCAACTGACAAACTGCACTTGCTTGCTGGACTATAGGATAACTAGGGATACCCTATGACTAGCAAGATAACATCAGAACCCAGAGCTACACTAAACAAACTCACCTTTCTTTGGAAAGAAAGCTGTCAAGAGCTGTTTCCCCTCACTCTGCTTCTTTTCTCTTCGTTTTCTCTCTTTTCTTTTCTGTTACCCTGATTTAGCTTTATTTGGGAACGGCACGGTGGCAGGATATCAGCTACCGTGTTTGATTAGCTGGCTGCGGGCCTTTAGAGATGATCTGTGAGCGGAATAAACCATGTGGCGCCTAAGAGGGATCTCACAGAACTTCCAATATTTTGGGGGAACTGTGACACAACGTTCAGCCTCTTAATTGATGTAATCAACATATATATTAAGTTATGACACTGATTAATTTGAAATAAAAACATTACAATCAAAACAAAACTTTTAATTCCAGGATTTTCAAGGGCCCTCTCCCTACTGGGGCCCTGGGTAGTCAGCCCCCCCCCCACTCCCCCCCACCCCCACCCCCCCGTGACGCCCATGCACCTACAACCAGAAGTTCACCAATTACACACTTATTGCACCCCTATGACCAATAGTTCAGCTACTACACATCTACTAATACATAACTAAACATACTCTACACACTCTACTACCACACAGGTATCATCATTAGTACATCTGCACAAACTGTTTTAGCTCTGCATCTACTACACTCCTCCACATGACCAGTAGTTCACCTACTGCGCTGCATGACAATTGTACACATACTTCTTCATATAATATATTTATAATACCCTCCCTGCCTCTCTCTCTCTCTCTCTCTCTCTCTCTCTCTCTCTCTCTGACAGACCACCTTTCCTGTGCGAGTGTTCAAGCTCTTGGGGGTGGAGACTCTGATTGTAACAAATGCGGCGGGTTCGCTGGCAGACAGCTACCATACTGGAGACATCATGATCATCAAAGACCACATCAACTTCCCCGGGCTGGCTGGACTCAACCCCCTCAATGGACCCAACGATGACAAGTAAGCCTGACCCCTGACACCTGGGCCCTGGCCGACAACTGAAACTCAAATGATGTGTAAGAAAGAGACATAGAGAGTTGACTAGAGAGTTGACAGATCGAATATGTGTGTGTGTGTGTGTGTGTGCGCGTGCAGGTTCGGGCCGCGGTTCCCCGCCATGTCGGGCGTGTATGACCGCGAGCTGCGCCGCCTGGCGCATGACATCTGTAAGAACATGGGCGTCTCCCAGTACGTCCAGGAGGGAGTGTACTGCATGGTGGGCGGGCCCAACTTCGAGACCATCGCAGAGGCACGCCTCCTACACAGGCTAGGAGTGGACGCCGTGGGTAAGACACACACACACACACACACACACACACACACACACACACACACACACACACACACACAAACACACACAGGCATATAGATACATAGATACCCACACAAAGATGGAGTTTACATAGCCCTTTCCTCTCTTCAGGTATAAGTGTAGCTCCTGTTCTAGAAGGGCACAGGTCTAGGAACCTACCGTAGCAGTAGAGTATTTGAACCCTCTCCTCTCCTCTCTCTGCCAGGTATGAGCACGGCTCCGGAGGTGGTAGTGGCCAGCCACTGTGGCATGAGGGTGTTCGGTCTGTCTCTGATCACCAACAAGGTGGTGAAGTGCTATGACGACACAGAGAGCGTGAACCACGAGGGCGTCCTGGAGATCAGCAAACTGCGCTCCCAGACACTACAGAGCCTGGTCACCGAACTGGTCAGCCAGATGGACATGAACAACAACACTACCTGAACACACACACACACACACACACACACACTAGAAGGATCTCTAAAGTCTGAACACACACGCACACACACTAGGAGGATCTTAAGTCACACTAGATCTCACAGCTAAGCAACATGGTGCTGCATAGATCTCTTAAACACAACTGTCAATGTAAATGTCTGTAAAAATGATTTGTATAACTTCATACTTACAAAATATTGTATTTTGTAGTGTTGCGGAAGTTAGGGTTATTAGCAGTAGTAGTAATAGCAGTTGTTGTACAGTTCAGGCCATCAGCAGAATATACAGGCAATTTTGAATATCTAACTATTACTTGAATTAACGTTCTATTTCTCTGCTGTTGTCACTAATGTTATTTATGCAAAATGGAGTGGTTAAACGTGGATTATAAAAGAGAGTAATAGATTTTATTGCAAAGTATCTAGATGATGCAATGAGAGGTTTATCAATTGTACATTTAATCTATGCACAATTTGGTACTTTTATACACTCGGTGCATTTCATTTCCCTGCTGTAAAGCACTTTGAACTACATTTTTTGTATGAAAGGTGCTATACAAAATAAGTTTATTATTCTTATTCTTACTTTTATAGATTAATATAATTGTGCACATTTCCTTTCTATGGTAAGACCGTAGAGTAGGCTATTTAAAATGGTGCTTAGATTCTGTGTTAAACACAAACTGTATTTCTACCTGTGGTTTTGTACATTGTAACCAAATGATTTAGTGCTCTACAGAAATATATAATCCCTTAACTTCATCACATTAAAGATGTATTGGCAAGCTGGGGAGCAATTTAATTTCTCTTTGTTTGACTTGTGCTTGGTCATTGTGGTTTTCTATCTTTGGTTATCTAATATGGTGATGAATAGGATTTTTTTTAAATCATTAAACATAAATATCAACAAAGATTCAATGTGAACAGATTTATTTCTTGCTTGAGTCAGAACAAAGGCTAATAATATAACTTCCATCCATCCATCCATCCATCCATCTTCATCCACTTATCTGGGGTCGGGTCGCGGAGGCAGCAGCTCCAGCAGGGGGCCCCAGACATCCCTTTCCCTAGTAGCATCAACCAGCTCTGCCTGGGGAATCTTTAGCCGCTCACAGGCCAGTGCGGAGATGTAGTCCTGCCACCTAGTCCTGGGTCTACCCCGCGGCCTCCTCCCAGCCGGACACGCCTGGAACACCTCCCTAGGGAGGCGCCCAGGAGGCATCCTCACTAGATGCCCGAACCACCTCAACTGGCTCCTTTCGACGCAAAGGAGCAGCGGCTCTACGCCGAGTCTCTCCCGGATGACTGAACTTCTCACCCGATCTCTCAGGGAGACCCCAGCCACCCTCCGGAGAAAACTCATTTCGGCCGCTTGTATCCGTGATCTCGTTCTTTCGGTCATGACCCATCCTTCATGACCATAGGTGAGGGTGGGGACGAAGATAGACCGGTAGATCGAGAGCTTTCCCTTTTGGCTCAGCTCTCTTTTCGTCACAACAGTGCGGTAAAGCGACTCCAGAACCGCACCAGCTGCTCCGATTCTCCGGCCAAACTCCCTCTCCATGGTTCCCTCACTCGTGAACAAAACCCTTAGATACTTAAACTCCTTCACTTGAGGTAAGGACTCATTTCCTACTCGGAGCGGACAGGCCACCGGTTTCCTGCTGAGAACCATGGCCTCAGATTTAGAAGTGCTGATTCTCATCCCAGCCGCTTCACACTCAGTTGCGAACCTATCCAGAGAGTGCTGGAGGTCGCAGGCAGATGATGCCATCAGGACCACATCATCTGCAAAAAGCAGCGAAGTGATCCCCAGCTCACCGAACTGCAAACCCACCTCCCCACGGCTACGCCTCGATATCCTGTCCATGAAAATCCCAAACAGGATTGGTGACAAAGCGCAGCCCTGGCGGAGGCCAACCCCCACCGGAAAGGAAGACGACTTACTGCCGAGGACCCGGAAACAGCTCTCGCCCTGGGTGTACAGGGATTGGATGACCCTAAGTAGGGACCCCCTCACCCCATACTCCCGCATAACCCTCCACAAGACCTCTCGAGGGACCCGGTCGTAAGCCTTCTCCAAGTCCACAAAACACATGTAGACAGGTTGGGCAAACTCCCAAGCCTCCTCCAAGATCCTTGCGAGAGTGAAGAGCTTGTCGGTGGTTCCACGACCAGGACGAAATCCGCATTGTTCCTCTTCGATCTGAGGTTCGACTATTGGCCGGTCCCAGTTAATGGACTTCAGGAACACAGACGTGTTGTGAGCATGTAGATTAGCCTATACTAGGCCTACTGTATTTGTTAAATAATAGCCTACAGCCTAGGCCACTTTAGCCTACATCGGTTGTTTTAGAGACTTTCTTTTAGGCTACAATAGCCTAAGACATGACAACTTGTCTGTCATTTCATTTATTTATTGATTATCATTTGCTCTAATTGTTCTAATGTTGGGTTGTTTTTAGGCTATACCATTTTGTTCTGCGAATACAGTAGCCTATCGATGCAGCGTAGGCCTACGCCTCATTTGAGAATAAAGTACTGTATTTGATCAAAGCATGCACTCAAGTGGAAATTCGGTTATTTTATTATAGGCTACTGTAGGTCTATTATAGGCTAGGCTGTATGAGTTTAGTTGGCTATTTGATTGCAATTTGGATGCATTATTACAAGTAATTAAGGGTATTTATCGGTCTATTATGAGCCTAACAAGTATACCACTTATTGAATTTGGTGCATTTTAACATAAGTTTCAGTCATCCGGACATTACAGAGGTACGAACGACCTTCGGTCTCGTTGGGTTCGAATAAGTGGGGTCCTACTGTAACTTGTTTTAGACATTTCAGAAAGGATCGTTTTTGTGCGTGGCTGTAAGCCAGCCCCTAGGATAGCGTTTGGTGTCACTCCCTCCCTCCCTCCCCCCGTTCAATGTTGACCTGTATTTCTCTGTTGGCAACACAAGAGGCAGTAGTCCCAGCACACCAAAATAAAGAAGGACACCAAAATCAACCCGCCGATCTCCACTGCAGAAGTAGAATAGCGGTGAAAGTATTGGACTCCACACAGATATAGGTCCTCCATCGGAATCAGAGCGTCAATCCGCTGGAGTGTTTCTACTGGGAGGTGTCTAGAGGGGCACTGTTGTTAAATAGCTGGAGAATTTCTGTTGGTGAGTCGGTAGCGGTCTCCGAGCGGAATTCCACTCGCATTCACACGTGCTGACGCCCTGCCTGCCCTGACGCTTTTCTGTTGGTAAAACTCATGTGGACCTCTGTTGGGATACTGTCGGAATCCCGCTTGCATGGCACGCCATCCCCTGTCCCTTTTCCCATGGTGGAACTTCGTTGGGATACCGTCAAAATTCCGCTTGCAACCGTCACTGGAAGGTAGTCTTGAACAACCTAGTCACTGACGACCAGTTCAACACGATGCCCCAGACAGGTCAGGTAAATTCTGGTTCAAAATGTAAAGCTGTATACAAACATCACATAAAATATGTTTTTAAAAATGTCCGGTGTATTGAGGGAACATTTGCTACTCAAATGTTAACGCTACTTCACGTTATGGCAGCTATCTTAGCTAGCTGACACATTCAGTTTAGCTAACTAGCTAGCTAGTGTTAATGTTAGCTAGCTAAAATAACGTTAGCCTAGCCGCCAGCTACTGTGTTGTAGCTCTTTAGTTGTAAGTCTTATATTAGTATAGTGATGGATAACAGTGTGAGGGATAATTATATTTTAACAAGGTGATGAAAGTGTACTGGTCCAATCCCTTAAGTATTGGTAGGAAGACACCTGTAGATAGGGAGTCATTAACAATGGCTAAAATGTCATAGGATACAGAGTCAAAAATTGTTTTTAAAAAATCAGTGGGGATGGGATCCAGCAGGCATGTGGAGGATTTGAGTTTGGATACTACTTTTCTCAACATTTCTGTGTCCACCAGTGTAAACAAGGTCATATGTCCATTACATGGAGGAAGAGGATCTGTGAATGGGATGCATGGCCTTTCCTGGGTGATTTGCCTCCTAATATTCATAATCTTATCTCTGAAGTAAGCTGCAAATTCCTCACATTTGAAGGTAGAGAGCAGGTTATCTGGTGTTAAAGGTGGTTGCTAAGTCTTCAATAGTGCCTGACGGCCCCACTTCTGGAGTTGATAAATTGTTTGTGATCATTATTTCTCTAAAACTATCGGCTACTGCGGAGGTAAGATAACGTTTCTTGATAAAGCGCTAGTTATTTTTGACTTTAGGAACCAATGCAGTGGAGAAGATACAGAAATGGTCAGAGAGAGCGAGGTCACTAATAGAGGAGACATTGATAGTCAGGCCCTTAGTAATCACTAGATCAAGGGTGTGGCCGCGGTTGTGGGTTGGCTCAGTGATATGTTGGGTAAAAACCATGGAGTTTAGGAGGTTGATAACGTCCCTGGCTTTCGAGTCCACCTCAGTATCCATGTGTATGTTGAAATCTCTAAAACAACCGATGTAGGCTAACGTGGCCTAGGCTGTAGGCTATTATTTAACAAATACAGTAGGTTTAGTAGGCTAATCTACATGCTCACAACACGTCTGTGTTCCTGAAGTCCATTAACTGGGAACGAAAAATGACTCGATGCTGCTTCAGGTTGGTAGACCGGGAGGTTCGGATCTCTGAAGTTCGGATGAGTGGGGTCCTACTGTACTATGTTCCCTGTACGCTCCAGATAGCCCACTTCACCATCTATGTTCTCTAAGCAAGGGAGCCAAAGCATAAAACTACGCTCTCTACTGGTTGGGTTCACACAACCGCCCCATCTTTTGCATAGGGAGAAAAACTTGAAATAATTATAAATCGATATCAATGGATTGACAAAGCCATAAACTAGGCTACTAACAATTTCAAATTCCGCCGCAATAAGGTGCGGTTTCTCAAAGGTACTTTTTATTTCTTTATTTTAGGCCTACGTTTTAGTTATTTTACAGAGAGAACTACAACGATACTCCCTCGTTTTAGTTATTTTACAGAGAGAACTACAACGATCCTCCCTCTATTGTATTTTAGATTGCTATTCTTGCACTTTGCCTTCAGCACTAGATTATGCTCTTAGTCACTTGTTTTAGAAAGGAGATGCACTTGTAAGTTCTGGCAAGTAGCCTAGTATTCTAGTAGCCTACATTGGTTTTCCTACGTTAAATGCAATTATTGTTAGTTGCTTTGGATAAACGCGTCTGCTAAATTACTGTAATACAATGAGTATTACTGTAATACAACCTCGCCTTTTTATTAATTACACCCGTGTTTACCTAATTTAGATATCCTATTTCAAAAATGCACTCATCAGTCCGACTCCAACACTTCCACACCCTATCAAAACCACTAGAGGGCGCCTCGCCACGTTACATCTCCCATTGCTTTTATGATGTCGACGTTGCTGACGCAGACACTTAAACAGTCAGTGATCCATTCCACCTCATCAGAGTAGCTAGTGACTTCTGGATTTGACACACTGACTTAGAGAAAACAAGTAAGTCCATAATGGGGATAAACTTTAGAGTAAGAATTTTCTACAATTATTCTGTATTAATTCTTTGACAAAAACACCGCCAATTGAAGACAGAATAGAGTACATATTGCTCTCTGAGCTTTGTTTAACCAAGTTGTCATATAAATTATGTGTTGATAATGGTTGATTAGAGGACTAGCAGTGATGGCTCTGGGTAATATGAGTTCCTGGGTGAACCTCCTCTTCATCAGTGATCTGGTGAATAACCAGTTGCTTTATAGGACTTCAGTCAGACTGGGGCAGATAAATATAATAATAATAATAATACTTGATTCTTTTGGTTTCTGTTTGGTAAAGTGTTATCCAGCTAGGCCTACCGTGCTGTGTTGTAAAGTCCTGTATATCTAAATATAGGCCTAATGTGCTGCTAGGTATAGGTCTATTGTGCTGTATTGCAAAGTACTTGTATACAGTAGCTACAGTAGGTATATGACTACTGTTGTATGTTGTAAAGTGCTGTACAGCTAGGTATAGACCTACTGTCCTGTGTTGTAAAGAGCTGTATAGCTACAGTATGCTCGCTGTGATATGAAGTGGTGTCAATCATTCAATCAATCAATCAATCAATCATTCAAAGCTTTATTTGTATAGCGCATTTCATACCCAGAGGCAACACAATGTGCTTTACAGAGAACAAGGGAGGTGGGCATACATACCATCCCTACATATTCTAGAGGGAAGCAAAAAGTGAGCTGTAAAAATTCTTCCCTGACCCCTCTCAACAAGGAAATCGAGCAAGCTCCTGGAGTATGTTTGTCTACCGGCTAAGAACATTTATAAAGCAATAAATTACATTAAATTACATTTTCAGAGTAAGAGAGGCTAAAAACATAATAGGAGAGACATGGCAAACACTGGTGTATGTCTGTGTGTTCGTGAATGTGCCTGGGCCCAGATAGAGGCAGGGGTTGGGGTAGAGAGGGGGTAGGAAAAGGATACGGACCCGGGTTAGGGTGAGGGGAAGGGGGACTGGGCCCAGGTCCAGGCCTAAGCCGGATGTGGACTGATGTGTGTACGTGTGTGTTAACTAAATACTACGACATCCACAGCTGACACGGGGGTATCTATCGGACTCAGGGTGGTGTGCGGGTGACAGTGGGGCATCCACTGGACCTGGTTAGAAGGTAGGAGGGAGAGAGAGAGGCACTAGGGGAGACAGAAAACGGTTAGTAGCATGCTGAGCCTTTGAAGCAACACAGATATCAGAACAGAACAAGCCTGTTTCAGGGCAACCAGCTTCTGTACACAACTTGATATACATAGAGTGCATAGCAGGATATACACCAATGTATACAGAGGATTCACAGGTAGGTTTGAGGCTGCCTTTCTGTGTCTCAAGGTCCTGGCTAGTGATTGTAGGCTAGGCCAAAAAGGTACGTCTTGAGATCTTGCTTGAAGACCTCCGTTGTTTCGACCCTTCTTAGGCACTCCGGCAGGGTGTTCCAGAGGTTGGGGGCATAGAAACTAAAAGCTGCCTCTCCGTCTTTCTTGGTCCTGGCTTTTGGGACTGTTACGAGTTCAGTACCTGAGGATCTGAGTGGTCTGTTGGGCATGTACCTGACAAGCATGTCTGAAATGTTTTCTGGTGCGTGACTGTGGAGAGATTTATAGACTAGTAATAGTATTTTAAAGTCTATTCTAGAGTTGACAGGTAACCAGTGTAGTGATTTTAAGGCTGGTGTGATGTGTGCCCTTCGTCTTGTCTTAGTGAGGACTCGTGCTGCAGCATTCTGTATCATTTGTAGCTTAGAGATTGCTTTCTTTGGTAGGCCTGATAGTAGAGCATTGCAGTAGTCCAGCCTGCTTGTGATGAAAGTATGCATTAGTCTTTCTGTGTCAGCCTGAGAGAGAAAGGGTTGCACCATGGCAATGTTCCTTAAGTGGTAAAAAGATGTCTTTGTAATATTCATGATGTGGTTTTCGAAATTAAGATCTGAGTCAAGTATGACACCTGGGTTTTTAGCCTGGCATTTGGTGTCAATTTCCAGATTTTTAAAATGTGCAGATAGTTTCTCTCTTTCAGCTTTTTCTCCAATGATCAGTACTTCTGTTTTGTCCTGGTTTAGTTGGAGGAAATTATGTGACATCCATACATTTATATCCGTAATACACTTGACAAGGCAGTCAATCAAGATGTAGTTACTGGGTGTTACAGAAATATAGAGTTGGGTATCATCTGCGTAGCTATGGTAGCTAATGTTGTGCCTCCTGATGACACTGCCAAGGGGCACCATGTACAGGCTGAAGAGTAGAGGTCCTAGGATCGATCCTTGGGGCACCCCACAGGTCATAGGGATCTTTCCTGAGCTATGGTCACCGAGGGCAACGAAGAAATCACGACCGGTTAGATAGGTCCTAAGCCAATTAAGGACTGGACCGGAGAGGCCAACCCACTTCTCCAGTCTTTTGATGAGGATTGCATGATCTATAGTATCAAAGGCTGCACTCAGGTCCAGGAGGACGAGAACAGAGAGCTCTTTGGAGTCAGCATTAATTCTGAGGTCATTTACAACTTTGACTAATGCTGTCTCTGTGCTATGATGGGCGCGAAAGCCGGACTGGAAAAGGTCAAGGGTAGAACTTGTAGCTAGGAAATCATTAATCTGTTTGAAAATCATTAATCTGTTTGAAAACAATCGTTTCCAGAATTTTACTCAAAAAGGGAAGGTTGGAGATTGGTCTAAAATTGCTAAGAACTGAAGTGTCTAAGTTGTTTTTCTTCAGCACGGGTCTCACCAAAGCAGTTTTAAGTATTGGTGGGAAGACACCTGTAGATAGGGAGTCATTAACAATGGCTAAAATGTCATAGGATACAGAGTCAAAAATTGTTTTGAAAAAATCTGTGGGGATGGGATCCAGCAGGCTTGTGGAGGATTTGAGTTTGGATACTACTTTTCTCAACATTTCTGTGTCCACCAGTGTAAACAAGCTCATATGTCCATTACATGGAGGAAGAGGATCTGTGAACGGGATGCATGGCCTTTCCTGGGTGATTTTCCTCCTAATATTCATAATCTTATCTCTGAAGTAAGCTGCAAATTCCTCACATTTGGAGGTAGAGAGCAGGTTATCTGGTGTTTTTACGGCAGGGTTTATTAGGCTATCAATTGTTGAGAAGAGCACTCTTGAATTATTTCGGTTGATAGATATGAATTTTGAGAAGTGGTCTTTCCTTGCATTTCTTATTGCTTTATCAAAGGCAGCGAGATGTTCTTTGAGAATATCATGGTGGACCTGTAGCTTGGTCTTTCTCCATATACGCTTAGATCTTCTGCAGGTTCTCTTAAGTTGATTTGTTTCCTCATTTCGCCATGGAGCTTTATGATTGGCTGTGATCTTTTTCAGTTTAATAGGTGCTACAGAATCCAAGGCTGCCCCTACTCTGGTGTTAAAGGCGGTTGCTAAGTCTTCAATAGTGCCTGACGGCTCCACTTCTGGAGTTGATAAATTGTTTGTGATCATTATTTCTCTAAAACTATCGGATACTGCGGAGGTAAGATAACCTTTCTTGATAAAGCGCTAGTACTACTTTTGACTTTAGGAACCAATGCAGTGAAGAAGATACAGAAATGGTCAGAGAGAGCGAGGTCACTAATAGAGGAGACAGTGATAGTCAGGCCCTTAGTAATCACTAGATCAAGGGTGTCATAATTTGTATGGATGATGGACTGTTAAGGCTAGTTAGCTACGGGGCTCAAGTGCACGACACAGGAGGCAGGAAGCTCTTTGCCCAGCAGGGCGTTTATTGCTGGAGCTGGGAGGGAAGGTAGTGCCCAGATGGCTCAGGTTGGGAGCCTGGCAGGCTGGAGGTTGAGGCCGGTTGGAGCAGCTGCGGTGGGTGGCGGGCAGAGTGATGGGCAGGCAAACCGGATCACAGCACACCTGGTCGTTCTGTAGGGAACACGGAGAGACGAGTAAGCCTTGGGGTGCGGTGGTCCAGAGAGCACACAAGCACACATATATAAGCAGAAATACTTTGTTTAACAACTACGATACTTGCCAGGGGCCTCATATATCAAAGAGCGTGTAAATTCAGGTGTAAAAGAGGGCGTACGACGAAAACGAGAAAAGGGCGGACTGACGCGTACGACGAGAATATTTACACGCTTTTCGGATCTATCAAACATGGCGTACACGCTGCTGCGCCGATTCCTCAAAGAAAAATCCGACGGTGTCGTAGAAGACAGCGGACGTGCACGCGCCTCGTGTTCCGCCCTCTCCATGCCCAAATTCAACCATAATTGGTCAAAAACTATGACAGCGCACAACGTGGATACCCGGAAGGAACCGACATAATATAGCGTGGAGCAAAGGCAAGACAATTACGTTTATGGAAAAACGCGGAAAGAAGATAAACTTTTCGGAGACGGAGGTGCATGTGCTTATTGGTGAGGTCCACGCGAGGAAACAAATCATCTTCGGAAGGTAAGCTATTTGTACTAGCCTACATTTGTCTGATTGCCCCTACAGTTTAGGTAGCCTACTGTACGTTTCGTGCATCCTGTATTTGGCGTAGGCTACACGGACATTCTGTATTATGTGGCTGTGAGGAAAGCAAACATTCTGTGGTAGGCTATGATTGATTTAGGACCAAAAACAGGGAACGATAACACAGATGACCACTTCATAATGTTAGACCACATTAAACATTTTCCCCTCTGGGAAATTAAGACTCTCATCTAAATCACCAGGTAAATCACAGCATTTATTTGACTGCCAACAGAAAAACATATCAAATGAATATGGCTGCACAATGAAATGATTAATGCATAATAAAGTGTACAGACAAACTCAAAGAAAATGACTGAAATTGTTTCTCCAGACTCTTGACGTGGGACTCAGAGGAGGGGGAGTCTGCAGTGGTCCTTGACCTAATGGTCGTGCCCCCGCCGGTTGTATCCTCCACCTCCAGCGCCACGACCTCCAGTGCCTCCACCTCCAGCGCGCCGGCCTCCACCTCCAGTGCCATCTCCAGCGCCTCCGTCTCCACCGCCCACGCCTCCACCTCCGGCTGCCAGCGTCCCTGCCTCAAGGGTCCCTGAGGGCTGGGCTTCCTCTCAGACACTGTGCTGGAGGCTCATGACCCTAGAGGCCCAGAGGGACATGGCAGAAGGGATTGGGGCAGTTGTGGGGCAGTTGTGGGGCAGTTGGTGGAGGTCACCACACTACACCACCAGAGCCAACAGGACATCCTCACTGCACTTCATTCCCTCACACATGCTGTCACGGACCTCACACTCACTACCACACTCACGGACCTCACACATTCACTCAAACGCATTCACACACCTCACACAGTCACCCACCAACAGACAATAAAATGGTAAAAATGTGAACCTTACTTGTTTGTGTCTTCATAGCTGGCGCATGACCTCAGTGCGGGCCCTTTGGCCCCGCTGGTAACCCTCATGACGGGGAGGGGGCTGAGGGCTTGGGTCATCATTTTTTGGTGGGGTCTTGACTGGTTCTCATTCTTATCAGCTTTGAATATATATCTTGGAAAACATAACAGAATGATGTACAAGGAGGGGACAGATACCTAGTGAAAGTACTATTGGTTGCTAGTAAAAAGACAATAATGAGGGCTTGGTATAAGGTTGAACCCCCAATCAAGGAGCAGTGGTGGGTGTTGTGGAGGAGATTTATGAGATTTATTTATGCATTGAGGATGCAGGAAGGAAAGTGTAACCTGGTGTATTGAGTACCACAGGACACAACTAAAAAATATGGGTTCTTTATTCTTGACCACTTGGCAAAGGAACAAAATGGCATTAAATGAGACTGTAGTCTTCCCAAAGTGATAAGGCTAATATACACTCCCAAGATCTAAGCTGACTGTAATAAACAACATTACTAAAGGTAATGTAAAATGCATAAATCACTCTAAGGTGCATAAATAACTGTAGGGTCGTTCTTCTATTGACAAAAACAAAAGAAATCAAACCAAAAACACCCACAGTTAATTACGATAGAACATAAAACCTGTGGTAGCCTACATTAACAGCAACTGAAATGTGCAGCCTTTCTCTATACTCACGTACTGTAGGCTATCCTATCTTGGTGCTGCTAGCTAAATTGCACGTGATGGCAGGTCCTTGACTCTACTCAGGTAGGCTATTATGCAAACAAAAAGAACAATTACAAATATGTACCTAACATTCACGGATAACAGAAACACAGTACATGAACTTGCATACACCAATATGGACGATGCACTCACAGGGTCCTCACAAACCGCAGCGCACGCAGTCCTCAACTTCCCACACGCAGCCCACTGCATGGATATACAATCTGCAAACATCAGACCCACTCACGTCACCAACCCAAGTGAACATGTCATTCAATACTCCATACAAGTCCACTAGCATTCATCTTTAGATCATTTTACAATATACAAAGCTTCACTTTAGAATATTTACCACTTTTATCCAGACTCTACGAAACATGCGGCAATCTCTCCACGAGAGCACATGCGACCTGGTCAAACAGATGACTCTCTTCCAGATACCTCATGCGCTACTTTTGCTAGTGCATGTCTCACGCTGGGGAGGCCCAAAAAAGCACAGCGCCATCTAGTGGCTTTGGTTCACATCTATTTTCCACTTGGCTACATACTCCCCTGCTAAAAAGTCAACGTCCTCGGTGACTTAACTCATAGTTCTAGCTTCCTTCACTGCTTCTCTGAAGAAAACAGCACCCATACTAGTGAGCAACTGGGACAACACTTCAGGACTGAGTGAAATAGCATTACATGCTGGCTTAGGGACATGGTGCGGGTTTAAGTGCACCCCGGCGTTGGCTCTCAAAGTCCTACGTGGTACAGGAACAGGTGCCTTAACCCTTGAATCCCCGTCAGTAGTAGAAACCATTCTCTCCACCTCTAGTTCACTATCACAATATTCTCCACTCACTGATTCAGGACCGTCTCTAGACCCTCTGTCCTCACCAGAGCTCCCATCTCTCTCCCTATTCCCCCCTTGACCCAGGTACCAGGGCCCCCCTCCAGCACTACATACTCAGGATCAGGATCTGTGTAGGCTGGGTCAGGCTCAGAATGAGCATGGACCGGTGTCTCCCTAGGGGCACTAACTCTCTTCCCCCTGGGAGCAGGAACAGGGCCCATACAGGGTCTAAGATTTTCCCTATGGACTCTCTTAACTGGACCACCCTCCACAGGCTCTACAGTATGAGTGGTACCCTGCACCTCCACCACCCTATGAACAGTAGGACCCCAAGCGTCCTGGATCTTATTTCTGCCCTGTGGTCTGTAACGAAGGTACACCAACTGACCCACATCAACTGGAGGACAATGCACTTTGTGTTCATCCCGCTCAACCCTTTCTGCTGCTTTCTGCTCAGTGTACTCTTTTGCTCTAGCATGTGCTTCGCTAAGACGCTCCCGATGCACCACAAGCCAATCGAGTTTCTTGTCTTGCACCTGCTCCTGCCCCAAAAGAGCATCTATAGGGAGGTGTGGATGGACCCCAAAAAGTAGATAGTACGGTGTAAAACCCGTCGTCGCATGAGGTGTCACGTTGTAGGCATAGACTAACTCCGCTAAATGTTCCGGCCAACGGCGTTTTTTCTCCGGTGGCAGAGTACGCAAGAGATCATGGAGTGTTCTGTTGTATCTTTCACATTGCGCATTCCCCTGGGGATGATGAGGTGTCGTGCGGGTTTTCTTTACACCATACAACTTACATAACTCTGCAATCACTTCACTCTCAAAATTTCTTCCCTGATCCGAATGTAATCTCACCGTACTTCATGAACCACTCTCGAAGGAGAACTTTGGCAGTCGTGTCAGCTTTCTGATCACGAGTAGGGTAAGCTTGAGTGAACTTTGTGAACACATCTGTCACCACTAAAACATTCTCTCTGCCATCTGAGGTGGGCTCTAAGATGGTGAAGTCTACGGCCACAACCTCCAGGGGCCGTATGGCTAAAAATGACTTCCTAGGAGCATGTATCTTGGGCTGTGGCATTTTGGTAAGGACACATCTTTGACAGTTTTTAACCCACTGTTCTACGTCGTCATACATCCCACCCCAGAAACATCTCTGTTTCTGAAGGTTCTGTGTTCTTTCTATTCCTTGATGTCCCATGTGATCATGCACACTCTCAAGGACTGGTTCCTTCAAACAGGTAGGTAACAGTAATTGGTGACATTCACCCACATGGACATCATCCCTCACACGATAGAGTAAGCCATCTACTCCTTGATCCGTGACCACTGTCTGAGTATGGAAACCACAGGCTTGGCTAACCCTCTTTCTCTCCCTACAGGTGGGTTTTTGTTTCCTGTCCCAGAACTGCCTGAACGTACCGAGTATTGGATCTGTGCTCTGGAACTGGCATAACTCTTCCTTAGAATACCCAGGTAAGGTGGGGGTGTTACCCTGCCAGTCACTTCCGTCGACCCCCTGCTCTCCCTCTGATGCACGGACCTGCCTCACTCGACAACACCTGGACCCTGCAGTTCCCAACTCTGGGCCAAGAGCTGTTCCTTTCCTGACATTACAAATGGCTATACAATCATCATACTCGAGGTCATCTGGGTATGGCTGGGGCTCCCCTGCTAACGGCTGCCTAGAGAGGGCATCTGCAGCGGTGTTACATCGACCTGGGCGGTATTTGACTTCAAAGTCAAAAACGGCTAACTGAGCTACCCAACGTTGTTCAATGGCTCCTAACCTAGCTGTATTAAGGTGGCACAATGGGTTGTTGTCAGTTATGACTGAACTTAGAACCTAGTAGGAAACCCCTGAACTTCTCTGAAATTGCCCACTTAAGAGCAAGCAGTTCAAGCTTCATACTACTATAGTTTCTGTCATTTTTCTCCGCATTACGCAGTCTCCTACTGGCATAAGCTATCACTCCTTTCTTCTCGCCCTGCTGCTGATATAGGACTGAGCCTAGCCCTAAACTACTGGCATCTGTCTCAACAGTGAAGGGAAGAGAGAAGTCAGCGTAGCCCAACAACGGAGCACTGGTGAGTTTCTCTTTCAGGAGCTCGAAGGCTTCCTGACACTCTGGGGTCCATAAACTTCCAAACAGCTGTTTAGACCTGGACAGACTGGTGTTCCTGAGGCATGCATTCACTACATCATGTAAAGGGCCCGCCAGCTGAGAAAACCCCTCCATAAACCTCCTATAGTAACTGCAGAAGCCTAAGAAGGACCTCAAATCCTTTACCGTACTGGGGACTACCCACAGTTTCACTGCAGCTATTTTATCAGGGTCGGTCCCTATACCCTCGGCTGATATCTGATGACCAAGGAAACGTACCTCCGACTGCAAAAAGTGACACTTCTGTACCTTGACCTTAAGTCCAGTCTCCTTCAACCTCTGCAGAACTCTCTCAAGCCTCACTAAGTGATCTTCAAAAGACTGAGTACACCAAAATATCATCCAAGTACACAAGCATGGTTTGCAGCACCAAGTCACTCATCGTCACCTGCATCAACCTTTGGAACGTGGCTGGTCCGTTGCATACTCCGAAAGGCAACCGAGAGTACTCATACAACCCAAACGGTGTTGTAAAGGCTGTCTTATGTCTATCATCCTCGTGTACTGCCACCTGATAATACCCGCTAGCAAGATCTATAGTGGAGAAGAACTTGGCACCGTGTAGGGCATCGAAACACTCATCGATGCGGGGCAAAGGGAAGGCGTTGCGTCGGGTCTTAGAGTTTAGTTTCCTATAGTCCACACAGTCGTAGACTACCATCGGCTTTCCTAACAAGAACAATCGGTGACGCATAAGCACTAGTGCTTTCATGGATAACACCCTTCTTTAGAAGCTTGGTTATGTGCTCTCTAACCTCGTTATACTGTGTGGGAGGTATACGGCGGTAGGGCAGCGCTACGGGTACGTCATCTACCAGGTGGATCTCGTGTTTGACTCTGTCGGTGTAACCTAGATCCTCATCCTGGAAGGCAAACACTTCTGCATACTGAGAGAGAAGCACAGCAAACTTAGCCTGCTCTTCCTCCGTGCCACCTACGTGTAACTGGTCAAGTATTGATGACACATCACTGTCTGTCTCCCTATCTGATCAACCCTCACTTCTTCCTGGTCAGCAGAGATCCGCTGGAAGCGCACCTCCATCTGGTCATTGTCAACACACTCCACCGGAGACAATATGCCTAGTCTGGTCCGGGGATGCAACCATATGTCCTCCTGAGCAAAATTAACTACCTGGACTGGGAACACAGGTCTAGTGCCCTCCACTAAAGTGGACACTACAATAAGATCACCTGGCAAGGGTATCTTAGTTGGCTCCAACAACATACAGGCGCTACTGTCAGATGCTGTTTTGCTTCCTCTTGCATATACTGTGGCAACAGAACAAGCTGGTATGTGTACCATGTCTTTTCCTGCTATTCTGACTGAGGACGTTTTTCCTACTACCTCACAGGTCTGTACTCGCTGGAAGACTTCTCTCCAGTCTGGATCTAGTTCTCCTCCAAGGGTCGTGTCAAACCCTGCCGTAACCAACTGCTTGCATCTCTTTATTACATTCATGCCAATGAGACCTGGCACTAGCTCCTGAAAACTCTTTTCCTGAGGTTGTTTCAACTCTTTGTTCTCCCTTACAGACTCCTCTGGGGCTGGGTCTTTGACAACTAAGAAGCCACACTCGGGTATGTTTAACCCCATGGCCTCCACATCCAGTTCAACATAACCTATATAGGGAATTGGCAAGGAGTTTGCTGCAGTCAACTTGAGCCACTTGGCTGTGGGGATCACATCCTCCTCCTTCCCTAGCAGGTGTTGTCTAAAAAAGGACTCAGAAATGGTTCTTACCTGGCTCCCTGTATCTAACAGGCACTTAATGGCCACTCCACCAATCTGGACTCCAACTTCCGGACACTCACCCACCGCCCGCTCAAGAAACCGCTCACGATTAAGGGTCTTGGAGCCTTCAGTCTCACCTCGGATGGCCCGGCTCTTGGCCTCCGAGGTTGCTAGTTTCCCTGAGTAGATGCACTTGTGGTAGTAGGCTGACCTTCTGGTTTGGACTGAGTACACTCCCTTGCAATGTGTCCCACCCCTTTACATTTGAAGCAGATAAGTTTCCCATCCTCTGTAAACTCTGGCTTTCGTCTAGGCTTCCCACCCTTGTCTTTGTTGTACCACTCCTTGCGAGCAAAACGCCCTTGCAATGCAATAGTTAGCTCCCCATATGGCCTTGCTCTGCTCTGAAACCACCTTAACTATGTCCTCCAGAGTGGCAGCCCGCCTCTCCCGTGAGCTACCAGAGCACTGAACCTCTCCCTGGCTACTGTCACAAACTACCTGCCTGCTCTTAGCAACCTTGGTATCACAGGGCTTGTCTTCCACGGCCCAGGCAATGGCCTCCTCACGTACATCCAACAGAGTGAACTCGGGCCTCTCCCTAACCATTTTGCGTAGTTCTCTCCTAAGGGAGGAGTCTCTCACACCCTCAATGAATTGGTCTCTGACTGCCATCTTAGTATTGGATACAGCATCTGATCTCTGTTTCAGGGCTAACCGTAGGACCTGGGAGAGTGCATGCGAGTACTCCTGAAAACTCTCACCCTCCCTTTGCTGGCGACCATAAAAGGCTTGTAACAGCTGAGCTACGCTACGTTTTTCTGCATAAGCCTCACGTAGTAAAATCAACAACTCGTCAGGACCAAAAGGCTCTCCGCCTGTGCATAGCCTGATTTCCTCTAAGGCAGACCCTCTTAAGAGAGATAGAATAAAATCAACCTGATCCTCGGTACTCTGACCTCTGGCTCTGATTGCACGATCCACCTCTTCAATGAACTCATCAACTGAGCGACCATCCTTGCTTGGATCTCCGCTAAACGGCTGGATCTGGCGCTCTCTAGGAACATAAACATATGACCTATTTGACCCTTGAGTTAAAGTGTCAATTTTTCCCATGGCCTCTTCATGTTTCGCGCTCAGTTCATCCAGCTTTGCCTGCAATTGTTCAATAGGACTCGCCTCCTCTGACATGGTGAAATGTCCCTTTGCAGACTTAGCCCAACCCAGTCACTTGAAAGCCTGCAGACTTGAGAAGGGCGATGGCTGCAAAATCTTCTCCTGGGACGATCCTTTTCCCTCGACGTTCTCGGTGCCGTCTGGATCTCAGCAGTCCGGGAACTGGTTCTCCACAGCAACTCCAGGCAGGCCTCACCGTGATCACCACACCCGGACTGCACGTTACCGCTACAGTTATTTATGCACCTCTCAAATCTGGTCTAGCCTAATCCAGCTAATCTACAAATCTGAAAACTACAACAAAATAGAGAACCCCACTCCTGGTACCAAAATATGTAACCTGGTGTATTGAGTACCACAGGACACAACTAAAAAATATGGGTTCTTTATTCTTGACCACTTGGCAAAGGAACAAAATGGCATTAAATGAGACTGTAGTCTTCCCAAAGTGATAAGGCTAATATACACTCCCAAGATCTAAGCTGACTGTAATAAACAACATTACTAAAGGTAATGTAAAATGCATAAATGAAGTCTCCGACGCAAATTCAGATGAGGCACGTACGTCATGGCCGGGGGGGTCAGCAGAGGTTAATCAGTCACGCATGACGCAGCACCAGCTGACTGTAGCTGTCATAGCATTGGTCAGCTCACTAGAGCGCATGTATTTAAGCTGTCAAAACATGTCATCGTTCGCGCTTGCCTTTACTGCTGGTTGTGCATTGCATGCTCGCTGTGCTGCTCTATGCCCTTCGCTTGTTTCTTGCTCTGTTCGGCTCGTGTTTCCGTGTTTTGTGCTTTTGCTTACCCTTCTGCCCGCGATGTCTTCTCCGGTCCGTGGTTTGGGGGATTCGTTCGGCGGGGTCGTTGATCGACCGGATTCCGACGTTGAGTCCCTCCGGGACGTGGGCCCGTCCGGGGGCGCGTCCGCAGGCGTCCGCCGGAGCCGTCGGCTAGCCGGCAGGCCCTCGCTCTTTCCCGGCGCGGAGGACTGGCCTCTGACTACTGTGCTGGAGGTTCTGTTTCGTAATGGTGTCTCCGTTCCCGGGGGTGCTTACCGGGAGCAGCTGCTCGCGCTTTTGTTCACGGTCGATGACCCCGCCCCCGCCTCCGTGCCCAGGAAGGCCACTCAGAAGAGGAAGAACTCCCGGGATCCGGAGGATTATCCCGCGTTGTCCTCGGATTCTCCGCCTACACCTTCGAGAGGGTCCGCGCCGGTGCCGCCGACCGCTGTTCCCGCTAGCCCGGCTGGGCCCGCGGCCGATCCGGTGCTGTCGGCTTTGCTGGCTATCCAATCTTCGCTGACTTCGATGGATTCTCGGATCCTGGCCCTGGAATCCCGCCCGTTGCCGGCGGCTCGTCCCGCGCTGCCTGCTGCTGCCTCCGCTGCCCCGCCCATGCCTCCGCTGCCCGTGACTGCTGCCTCGGCGGGTGCCGGTCCCGACCAGGATTTCTTCCTTCCCCTGAGATCGCTAGGAACTGCTGTTCCCGTTGCCGTGGGAGTCCCGTTCTTCCCTCCGGCTGCCGCCGTGTCTCCCTCGCTGCGCAGCCAGATCCTCGCAGGTCACGACGTCAATTTAGTGAGGATCCTTCTCATCTCTGAGACTGTCGACAGGCGGGTGGTCGATTGCGGGGACGTGTCCGTGACTCTGAAGGACAGTGACCCCCGGTTGTCTCGGTCCCTCACGTTCCCCGAGATCGTCATCGCTTTCGGGGTTTACAGGGATGTATTGTGCGAGGTGTACCCTGCTCGGCGGGCGGAGCTCGACACGTCTCTCTCTATATTGGCCGATTTATGCATGTGTTATGGGGGTACGCTGTTTTACGAGTACCATCGCTCGTTCTCGTCGAAAGCTGCGATGTTCCTTCAGTGCTTCAACCAGCGACTGGACTGGTCCGTGCTGGACTTGGCGCTGGTTAGCCGCCATTTTACTAGCCGCCCGGCCCTCTCGTGCGCCGTTTGCGGCTCTTTTTCGCATGCCCCCTCGATGTGCCCCAGGTCTGTGCCCGCGTCCGCTGCTGGGTCGAAGGCATCGGCGCAGGTAGTGTCTCGCCCGGCAGTAACACCGTTGTGCCACAATTTTAATGAGAATGTGTGCTCATATCCTAATTGTCGGTACGTGCATTGTTGCAGTTACTGCGGGGACGGGCATCCGAAGTCCGTGTGCCCGCGGCGGGCTCGTCCCGGGCAGGCTGCTCCGAAGCGGCCGAAACGGGAATAAAACCTTCCACTCCCATCAACGTCCCCGAGCTGGGGAGGGCGTTGTCCAAGCATCCAAATCGTTGTTTTGTCGGTTATTTGCTGTCTGGACTGGTGCATGGTTTTCTGGCGGGGTTAGCCTGGCTGCCTGTTGTTTCCCACACATGTAAAAATCTGTTGTCTGCTGTTCGGGAGCCAGAGGTGGTGGACGCGCTGCTGGAGAAGGAGGTCAGGAAGGGCTTCATGATCGGTCCGTATAGCTCGTCTCCGTTTTCTATCGCGCGCTTTAGTCCAATCGGCGTTGCGACTCGTAAGTACTTTTTACCGGGTAAAAAGCGGTTGATTATCGACCTTTCTGCCCCCCACAACGACGTGGTTCCCAGCGTTAACAGCCTGATACCCCTGCCTTCTTTTTCCCTCTGCTACGCGTCGGTCGATCACGCGATTAAGCTAATTACAGCGGCCGGTCGAGGTGCGTGGCTGTCTAAGGCAGACATCACGGACGTGTTCAAAGTGATGCCCCTCCATCCGTCGCAGTGGCATTTGTTCGGCGTCCGGTGGCGCGGCCTGATGTATTTTTCGGTTCGGCTGGCTTTTGGCTGTCGGAGCAGCCCCAAGATTTTCGACTCGCTCGCTGAGGCGTTATGCTGGATCCTGCTGAATAACTGCCGACTACCGTTCGTTGTCCACCTGCTGGACGATTTTCTGCTCGTCGATTATCCCTCTGCCGACCCGGGCCACTGTATCACGGCCCTGCGTGGCGTTTTCTCCCGGCTGGGCGTCCCTCTGTCCGACGAGAAGACTATCGGCCCGCTCACGCAGCTCGAGTTTCTCGGCATCCTCCTGGATAGCGTGAAAATGCAAGCCTCTCTGCCCCTCGATAAGCTGGATCGGGTTCGGTGCGTCATGCGTGAAGCGCGCAAGCGTTTGATTATCACTAAGCGGGAGTTGCTCTCCCTGCTCGGGCATCTGAACTTCGCGATGCGCGTCATCCCGCAGGGCCGCTCATTCGTTTCCCGGCTGCTCGAGCTGGCCCGGTCCGTCGTGCGGTTGCAGGACCCGGTCTGCTTAGACGAGGGCTGTCGTTCGGACCTCCGGTTTTGGTCCCAGTTGTGCGACGGATGGAACGGCGTTTCATTTTTCTACAACGACGGCTATGACTCTTCGGCATCCCTCCGGCTGTTTACTGATGCTGCGCCTTCGGTGGGTTTTGGGGGTATATTCGGTATTAACTGGTTTTCTAGCGCTTGGCCTACTGAACTGACCTCACAAACTAGCCAAGCCAGCTCCACGGCGCTCATGGAGCTGTATCCCATCGTAGTCGCTACAATATTGTGGGGACCTCAGTGGTCTAGAAAACGTATTTTATTCTTCTGCGACAACGAGGCCACAGTAACAATAATCAACAATGGCCGTTCGAACGTTCCGTTCATCAACAAATTCATACGCCGCCTCACATGGCTGTCCGTGCAGGGGAATTTCGCTTTCCGCGCCGTGCACATCCCTGGCCTCGACAATAAAATCGCTGACTCGCTGTCCCGGTTTAATTTGCAGAAGTTCCGCAGTTTATGCCCAGATGCGGCTCCGTCCGGCCTGGTCTGCCCTCCTTTTCGGCAGACGGTTCTGGACTGAATGAAGCCCTGATGCCCCTCCTGTCATCCGCCTCCCGATACATGAGGGCCGGTCTAGCCAAGACCACATTAAAACAATACGACTCTGCATGGTCTCACTTCACTACGTTCTGCTCCACATTCAATGCAAACGTCATGCCTGTGAATATTTCTATAATATCTGCATTCATAGTTCATTGTGTCGAGTCTAGGCGGCTGCGGCCTCAGTCGGTTAAGAGTGTTGTTGCAGGTGTTCAATTTCACATGCGATGCCTGGACCCCTCCACCGTTTCTCTGCTGGGGAACCCATCCATCCAGCTCCTTCTTAATAGCATCGCGAAGGAGCATCCCCAAGGCAATGATAAACGTCTTCCCTTCACTCCTTCACTCGTTCATAGGTTAATCGCACGGTTGAGGCAGGGGTGTTTTGATAGTCACTCGGATTTAATGTTGGAAACAGTCATTCTCACGGCTTTCTATGGGTTCCTTAGGGTCGGTGAATATTCTACACGCACATTGTCATTCAACCCGGCGCACGACCTCACTCGGGCAGATGTAACGTTACACGCGCACTATTTCGTCCTGCACCTGAAGCATTCAAAGGCGGACAGAGCTGGTGCCGGCGTGACCGTTTATTTATCAGGCAATAACACCTTGTTTTGTCCTCTGTCCTCCATGAGCTCCTACCTGACGAGCAGACCCCAGGCCGGTGAGGAGGAGCCCCTCTTCATAACAAGAGAGGCAAAGCCCATGACCGGAGCCTGGTTTGCCGCCAGACTCCGCACCCTCTGCCAGGCGTGCGGGCTCCCACCGGACCGGTACACTGCACACTCCCTCCGTATAGGAGCGGCAACCACCGCCGCCGCCATCGCCCCGGTGTCTACCCTGAAGTCCATGGGCCGATGGTCCTCGTCTGCTTATGAACGCTACCTACGGCCCGGAGTCCAGGACATTCTGGATGCCCAGAGAGCTATGAGTGGACTGTGACATTGGGTTGGGGGGGTACTGCGTATTCAGGTGGTCATGTGGCTGGTGCACTATTAAATGTTGTCTGGCTCATCAGTCAGAGCGCTCTCCGTCAACCCTTCTGCGCATGCGGGCCGCGGAGTTGCTGGTGTGTTCTTTGGGGGGTAGTTTGCAGGTATTCCACCAGCGTCGGCCGGTGGATGCCTGAGTAGCCGCTAGCTGGTCTCTGTGGCTTTGCGTGGCGAACGTGGGCCGCTACGTCTCCGAATGGCCATCCAGCGGTCCCTCCGGGCGCCATGGACGCAGAGACACTAGGCTGTATCTCCCGCGGAACCCACGAAGCATCGGCCCGTGGGGACCAGGGACTATAATGTACAGCAGTCCTCCTGTGGCACTCTTTGACGGTCTTAGTGGGCTGAGTTACCTCCGAGCGTCTTCCCGATCGCGGCCCACTCTGATCGTCATTGAGGCAGGGGGCTAGATGCCGTTCCCCCTTCCTGGCTCTCTGGGCCAAGGGCTTGGCCCAGAGGGGGGGAACACCTAGATTGCCTCCCCCTGCTAACGCGCTCCACGCCGGTGGAGCGCTTTCCACGACGGTGGAAGGCAGGGGGCCCCCCGGACAGAGCACACCGCCAAAAATTCATATGCTATGTATTATGCCGCTTGTATAATAAATGTTCAAATTTGACAAAAGTGATCTCGACTGAAATCACTCTAAGGTGCATAAATAACTGTAGGGTCGTTCTTCTATTGACAAAAACAAAAGAAATCAAACCAAAAACACCCACAGTTAATTACGATAGAACATAAAACCTGTGGTAGCCTACATTAACAGCAACTGAAATGTGCAGCATTTCTCTATACTCACGTACTGTAGGCTATCCTATCTTGGTGCTGCTAGCTATGGCAGGTCCTTGACTCTACTCAGGTAGGCTATTATGCAAACAAAAAGAACAATTACAAATATGTACCCAACATTCACTGATAACAGAAATACAGTACATGAACTTGCATACACCAATATGGACGATGCACTCACAGGGTCCTCACAAACCGCAGCGCACGCAGTCCTCAACTTCCCACACGCAGCCCACTGCATGGATATACAATCTGCAAACATCAGACCCACTCACGTCACCAACCCAAGTGAACGTGTCATTTAATACTCCATACAAGTCCACTAGCATTCATCTTTAGATCATTTTACAATATACAAAGCTTCACTTTAGAATATTTACCACTTTTATCCAGACTCTACGAAACATGCGGCAATCTCTCCACGAGAGCACATGCGACCTGGTCAAACAGACGACTCTCTTCCAGATACCTCATGCGCTACTTTTGCTAGTGCATGTCTCACGCTGGGGAGGCCCAGAAAAGCACAGCGCCATCTAGTGGCTTTGGTTCACATCTATTTTCCACTTGGCTACAAAAGTTTGAAGGGAGATGGGAAAAATGGATGGATTATAGAAGGAAGTGTGATGATACCACTAATATTAAAATTGTAATATTTGAGTAAGAGAAAAAAGATGCATGGATGGAAGTACCCATAAGCTGTTATTGTAAGTTTTTATGTTTTATTGTATTGTCGTTGTATGGATGGGAAATGCTAATAAAGATTAAAGTAAAAAAGACAAAGAATATGTATCTTGGCTATGCACACACAAACAAGCCAGCCGTCACACGCAGCGCCTGCCTCCAGTCTAGCCCCTACCCTGCTGTGCGCCAGGATGAATGAGCCATGCGTGGAGCCAGGCCACCGTGCCACTACACTTGTGATGAGCATGTCGGCGTCACAAATGATTTGGGTATTTATAGTGTGCACATTTTTGCGATTCACATAGACGTATTCATTCACTGATGGTGCCCTTATGTGGGTGCAGTCGCCATCGCCATCGCCTTCACCTCTTTGGAGTTCTATCTCGGCCAGTAGGCCGAGTAGCGACGGATTCATTTTGGCTCGCATTACGCACAGGAGGACTGTCATTTATATGCTTACCAAACAGCAAACAGTGATCACATCCACATGATCACATATTAATGACAATCTAATTGGTCAATTATTGCCGTTTGATGGAGTGCCTGCATTAGGTGTGCGCATAGGTTAAGTTTGGGGAACAAATCCATATCGGACCATTAATGAGCCGGTTAGAGCACACGATCTTGCATTGCGATATATGTTTGTGCTGAATTGGGCTATTAGCCTACATGATTGTGCGTTCATAAACTTTCGCTCTTATTCTCTCCATCAAACATTGTAATTCACCGACGCACCACCTGCGTCACCAGTTCCCCCTGTGTTCAAAAAGGGTGTAGAAAACCGTGTAAATCGGTACGACAAGTTGAGAGGTGTCCTACAAAAGCGCGTAGAAAGGCGACTAAATATCCGCCCTTTTGGCTTGATAGGTCGCGCTGTGGGGGGGGAAATGGCGTACGCCTGAAATCGCGGAAAAGACCGTGTAAAAGAAGGCGTAGGCCTACCTCAGTGATATATGAGGCCCCAGTGTGTGTGTCTGTCTGTGTGTGTGTGTGTGTGTGTGTTGTGGTAGGCCCGGGGGAAACAATGGGAGGTTCCGGTCAGGCTGTACTCTTTAGCGCCGGGGCGCGTATTTATTCCACCGAAAAACAGAAGAAACCAGGTCAAAATCAAACAGAAGATTCCCCGGTGGTGGGGCGGCTCCTCGAGGGCTGGTCAGCCGGGCTGCGTGGATCCCTCGGGTTAGTCTGTGTTCCTCCCCCCTCCTCTCTGTCCAGCCTGGCCTTTTCAACTCTCCTGGCCGTGATTAGGTGATGGGATCCAGCTGGCTGGTAACTGGGTTGGTCCTTGATGAGCTGATGAGGGTCAGGTGTGGCGAATGGCCTGTAGATCCCCTCCACCACAGATCCCCGCTGTCCAGGGTTCTGAAGTGGAGGGCAAGGTGTGCCTGACCCAGTGTGACGCTCTCCACGGTGCTGAAGTGGCAGCGACCGGGTGCCTACCCGAGTCTTGCGGGCTCCCGTGGCAGGCCCGCGACGTCCCACCGGTGGGGGAATGCCACACACCCCCCCCCTCAGATCCAAGCCGGGGTCCCCGTAGAGAGCCCAGTAGGACGCCGCCCTCCTGGAGAGGGCGTCCGCATTGGCATGGTCCCTGCCGGGCCGGTGCTGGACCTGGAAGTGAAACTCCTGCAGGCTGAGGAACCACCGGGTTATACGGGGGTTAGTGTCCTTCGCCACGCTAAGCCAGCGGAGGGGGGCATGGTCCGTTATCAGCGTAAAACGCCTACCCAGGAGGTAATATCTCAACTGCTGAAGGGCCCATTTAATGGCAAGCGCCTCCTTCTCAATGGTGGAATAGTTCTTTTCGTGGGGAAGGAGCTTTCGGCTCACGTACACGACCGGGTGTTCTTCACCCCGCTTTTCTTGTGACAATACGGCACCCAGCCCCACCTCCGATGCGTCGGTGTGGACCACGAAGGGCAAGGCGAAGTCTGGGGCAGCCAGTACCGGCTCCTGGCACAGGGCCTGTTTCAGGGACGCAAAGGCCACCTCCGCCTCCGGGCCCCAGGTGACCTTATCCGGCAGGCACTTCCGGGTGAGACTGTGCAAGGGTGCGGCCAGGGAGGCAAAACCAGGGACGAAGCGTTGATAATACCCAACCAGGCCTAGGAAGGATTTCACCTCTTTCTTGGACGAGGGGCGGGGCCAGGAGGCCACGGCGTCAACTTTCTCCTGTTGTGGCCGGACGCACCCCCTTCCGATCCGGTACCCCAGGTATGCGGCCTCCTCCAAACCGAGACGACACTTTTGGGGGTTGGCCTTCAGGCCTGCCTGGACAAGGGCCCGGAAGACTGCTCGCAGGTGCAAGAGGTGCCCCTCCCAGTCGGGGCTGTGGATGACAATATCATCGAGGTAGGCAGCTGCATACTCACGGTGGGGCCGTAGCACCTGGTCCATCAGGCGCTGGAAGGTGGCTGGGGCGCCATGCACCCCAAAGGGTAGCACGGTGTAGTGGTAGAGCCCGTCTGGGGTAGAGAAGGCAGTCTTCTCTTTCGCCCTCGTGGCCAGGGGCACCTGCCAGTACCCCTTTGTCAGGTCCAAGGTGGAGACAAACCGTGCCGGGCCCAGGCGGTCAATCAGCTCATCCACCCGCGGCATGGGGTAGGCGTCGAAGGTGGAGATCTCGTTGAGCCTGCGGAAGTCATTGCAGAAGCGCCATGTCCCGTTGGGCTTGGGCACCAGGACAATGGGACTGGACCAGGGACTCCGGGACTCCTCTATCACTCCGAGCTCCAGCATGTCCTGCACCTCCTTCCGGATGGCCTCCCGGCGGGCCTCTGGGATGCGGTATGGTCGCAGCCGTACACACTGGTCGGGGGGAGTGTGGATGTCATGCTGGATGAGAGCCGTCCGGCCGGGCCGCTCGGAGAAGAGGCCCTGGTGTTGGAGGAGTAACTCACGCAAATCCTGGGCTTGGGTGGGCCCCAGCTGCTCCCCCATGGGTACGTCGGGGAGGGCCGGGGTGGTCGTGAAACTGGACACCTGCTCCCTCACTGGTTCTCGGGGCTCCTGGTAGGGCTTAAGGAGGTTAATGTGGTATAGCTGGGTAGGCTTGCGCCTTCCGGGCTGCCGGACCCTGTAGTTCACATCGCTTATTCTTTCGATCACTTCATATGGCCCCTGCCACTGGGCCAGAAACTTGCACTCCGCTGAGGGGATCAAAACCAGCACCAAATCCCCTGGACTGAATGATCGTACCTGGGCGTTCTTGTTGTACGTGCGTGCCTGGCTCTGCTGCGCTTTCTCCATGTGTTCCCGGACGATGGGCCAGACCTGCTTAAGCTGGTGTTGCATCTGCTCCACATGCTCGATAACCGTCCGGTGGGGAGAGGGCTGGGCCTCCCAGGCCTCCCGGGCGACATCTAACAGGCCTCGGGGACGCCTGCCGAACAGGAGCTCGAATGGGGAGAAGCCTGTAGAAGCCTGGGGTACCTCACGAATAGCAAAGAGGACATAGGGGATTAGGCGGTCCCAGTTACGGACGTCAACATCAGTCACTTTCTTCAACATACGTTTCAGGGTCTGGTTGAAGCGCTCAACCAGCCCGTCGGTCTGTGGGTGGTAGACGGAGGTCCGGAGGTGTTTCACCTTCAGGAGGCCAAGGACCTCCTTGAACACATTGGACATAAAACATGACCCCTGGTCCGTTAGCACCTCCTTGGAAATCCCCACCCGGCTATACAGCAACACCAGTTCTCTGGCCACGGCTTTAGCGGTAGCGGCCCGGAGGGGGACAGCCTCTGGGTAACGAGTGGCATAGTCCAAAATGACCAGGATATACCGGTGGCCTCGGCTGGACTTAGGCAGCGGACCCACAATGTCAAGGGCTATACGCTCGAAGGGTACCTCTATGATCGGCAGGGGGACGAGGGGATGACGGTAGGCCGGTCGAGGCGCGTTCATCTGGCACCTTTCACAGCGTCTGCAATAGTCACTGACCGCCCGGGTCAATCCCGGCCAGTAGAACCTCGCTCGGATACGATCTCGGGTCTTGTCCATCCCGAGGTGAGCTCCTAAGACATGGTGGTGGGCCATGTACAACACTTTGGAGACATAGGCTTTCGGTACGATAAGCTGTTCCACCGTCTGGTCATTGTTCTTCTCCACTCTATACAGCAATTGGTTTTTGGTGCAGAAGTAAGGAGGGTTTAAGGGGCTCACCTGGTCGACGAGAACACCATCACGTGCTGCCACACTCGCCCAGGCATGCTGCAGGTTGGGGTCTCGGAGTTGGGCTGTGGCGAAACTGCCGCCGGCCTCTTTGTGTCCCTCGCGCTGGAAGGGGAAGTCTGACAACCCGGTCAGTGGCGAGCTGAGGTCATCTTCCTCTTGTGGCCGGGCAGCCAGGGTGGCGGTCGGGGCCGCCTCGTCGGGGCTACCCTCATCCTCAGAGGGGGTGGAGGATGGCGAGCTCTCGTCGGCCGGAGTGCAGCGGGCGGCAGTTGGGGTGACCATGGCTAGCTCCGGCGTGGGGTGGCGCCGTCGCCGTCTGAGTCGGGACCGGGCCCTTCCACCTTCCCACACCAGCCGCTCAAACAGGGGGCAGTCTCTCCCAATAAGGAGGGGGACCGGAAGTTCCGGCACAACCCCAGCCTGGACTGAAAACATCCCCCTAGGTGTGCGCACTTGTATGCCCGCCGTAGGGTATGAACGGGTTACACCATGGACACAGCCAACATCAATGTAGGGTTCCTGGGGGGTTGGGGCCAAATTGGGGCGTACCAACGTTACCCCACTACCCGTATCAATCAAAGCGTAGGTATCAGTTTCACCTACCCGGACGGGGAGTTGGGGTGCCTCTGCCCCCTGGTGGGCCCAGCAGGTGGTGTGGAGGCTGCGGCTTGGGGTGGGTCGGTCTTCAGTCCCTGTGGCGGATGCCATGTGGACGTCGGGCTGGGGACACTGCCGGGCAAGATGTCCAGGCTGGCCACAGGAGAAGCACTTCCAGACCTCGGGCTGGTCTCCTCGTCTCCGGGGGGCAGGGGGAGTCGGCCGGCGGCCTCCAGGAGGCGTGGGATCAGCCAGTGGGGAGCCCTCCTCACGCTGCTTCCGACCAGGGGGCCCCATCATTTGTTCCATCACCTGGTAGTTCTCCAGATGGGTGATCATCTCCTCGAGGGAGGAGGGGTTTTTCAGCGCCGTCTGTCTTCGAGCACCGGGGGGTAGGGACCGAAGGCAACGGTCCATAACTAGCCGGTCCACGGCGGTGGGTCCCTCTCCGGTGGTGAGCCATCGGCGGGTGAGTCGGACGAGGTGTGTTACTTGACTTCGGACAGGGCCGTGGAGATCCATGTCCCACGCGTGCCACTGCTGGGCTCGTGCCTGTAGGTGGACTCCGTATTGGGCCAGAATGGAAGCCTTAAGGGTGTGGTAGTCCGCGGCCTCGTCCTCTCCCAAGTCACGGCAGGCTCGCTGGGCTTCTCCCGTCAGGAAGGGGGCGAGGAGAGTCGCCCATTCCACCCGGGGCCAGCGTTCCCGGTCGGCCGTCCTCTCGAACAGCTCAAGGTAGGCCTCGATGTCATCGTCCGGCCCCAGCCGGGTCAGTAGCTGGGCAGGAGGAGTCCGGGTCTGGGCGCTGGGCGGAGCGGCGGGGTCCGCGAGCCGGTTGATGAAGGTGGCCAGGCTGTCCTGAAGCGTAGCCTGGTTCTGCAGCAGTAGAGCGATGGCATTGTTGAGGTCTGTCATCCTTGTTCTGGGTGAGGCAGCAACGGATCCTAGAATGCCCGCATTCTCCACCATATGTGGTAGGCCCGGGGGAAACAATGGGAGGTTCCGGTCAGGCTGTACTCTTTAGCGCCGGGGCGCGTATTTATTCCACCGAAAAACAGAAGAAACCAGGTCAAAATCAAACAGAAGATTCCCCGGTGGTGGGGCGGCTCCTCGAGGGCTGGTCAGCCGGGCTGCGTGGATCCCTCGGGTTAGTCTGTGTTCCTCCCCCCTCCTCTCTGTCCAGCCTGGCCTTTTCAACTCTCCTGGCCGTGATTAGGTGATGGGATCCAGCTGGCTGGTAACTGGGTTGGTCCTTGATGAGCTGATGAGGGTCAGGTGTGGCGAATGGCCTGTAGATCCCCTCCACCACAGATCCCCGCTGTCCAGGGTTCTGAAGTGGAGGGCAAGGTGTGCCTGACCCAGTGTGACGCTCTCCACGGTGCTGAAGTGGCAGCGACCGGGTGCCTACCCGAGTCTTGCGGGCTCCCGTGGCAGGCCCGCGACGTCCCACCGGTGGGGGAATGCCACAGTGTGTGTGTGTGTGTGTGTGTGTGTGTGTGTGTGCTCGCAGCTAACAGAAGAGGAGATCGCCACCATTCTCCAGTCCACGCTGAAGGGTCTGGAGTACCTCCACTTCATGAGGAAGATCCACCGGGACATCAAGGCTGGGAACATCCTGCTCAACGCTGAGGGCCAGGCCAAGCTGGCCGACTTCGGAGTAGCAGGACAACTGGGCTGGTCAGGGCTGGTACCACTAATATTAAAATTGTAATATTTGAGTAAGAGAAAAAAGATGCATGGATGGAAGTACCCATAAGCTGTTATTGTAAGTTTTTATGTTTTATTGTATTGTCGTTGTATGGATGGGAAATGCTAATAAAGATTAAAGTAAAAAAGACAAAGAATATGTATCTTGGCTATGCACACACAAACAAGCCAGCCGTCACACGCAGCGCCTGCCTCCAGTCTAGCCCCTACCCTGCTGTGCGCCAGGATGAATGAGCCATGCGTGGAGCCAGGCCACCGTGCCACTACACTTGTGATGAGCATGTCGGCGTCACAAATGATTTGGGTATTTATAGTGTGCACATTTTTGCGATTCACATAGACGTATTCATTCACTGATGGTGCCCTTATGTGGGTGCAGTCGCCATCGCCATCGCCTTCACCTCTTTGGAGTTCTATCTCGGCCAGTAGGCCGAGTAGCGACGGATTCATTTTGGCTCGCATTACGCACAGGAGGACTGTCATTTATATGCTTACCAAACAGCAAACAGTGATCACATCCACATGATCACATATTAATGACAATCTAATTGGTCAATTATTGCCGTTTGATGGAGTGCCTGCATTAGGTGTGCGCATAGGTTAAGTTTGGGGAACAAATCCATATCGGACCATTAATGAGCCGGTTAGAGCACACGATCTTGCATTGCGATATATGTTTGTGCTGAATTGGGCTATTAGCCTACATGATTGTGCGTTCATAAACTTTCGCTCTTATTCTCTCCATCAAACATTGTAATTCACCGACGCACCACCTGCGTCACCAGTTCCCCCTGTGTTCAAAAAGGGTGTAGAAAACCGTGTAAATCGGTACGACAAGTTGAGAGGTGTCCTACAAAAGCGCGTAGAAAGGCGACTAAATATCCGCCCTTTTGGCTTGATAGGTCGCGCTGTGGGGGGGGAAATGGCGTACGCCTGAAATCGCGGAAAAGACCGTGTAAAAGAAGGCGTAGGCCTACCTCAGTGATATATGAGGCCCCAGTGTGTGTGTCTGTCTGTGTGTGTGTGTGTGTGTGTGTGTGTGTGTGTGTGTGTGTGTGTGTGTGTGTGCTCGCAGCTAACAGAAGAGGAGATCGCCACCATTCTCCAGTCCACGCTGAAGGGTCTGGAGTACCTCCACTTCATGAGGAAGATCCACCGGGACATCAAGGCTGGGAACATCCTGCTCAACGCTGAGGGCCAGGCCAAGCTGGCCGACTTCGGAGTAGCAGGACAACTCACCGTAAGACTCTCTCTCTGGTCTGGTCTCACTAAGACTCTCTCTCTCTGGTCAGGTCTCACTAAGACTCTCTCTGGTCTGGTCTCACTAAGACTCTCTCTCTCTGGTCAGGTCTCACTAAGACTCTCTCTCTGGTCAGGTCTCACTAAGACTCTCTCTCTGGTCTGGTCTCACTAAGACTCTCTCTAGTCAGGTCTCACTAAGACTCTCTCTCTGGTCAGGTCTCACTAAGACTCTCTCTCTGGTCAGGTCTCACCGTAAGACTCTCTCTGGTCTGGTCTCACTAAGACTCTCTCTGGTCTGGTCTCACTGTAAGACTCTCTCTCTGGTCAGGTCTCACTAAGACTCTCTCTCTGGTCTGGTCTCACTAAGACTCTCTCTCTGGTCAGGTCTCACCGTAAGACTCTCTCTGGTCTGGTCTCACTAAGACTCTCTCTCTGGTCAGGTCTCACTAAGACTGTCTCTGGTCAGGTCTCACTAAGACTCTCTCTCTGGTCAGGTCTCACCGTTAGACTCTCTTTCTCTGGTCAAGTCTCACCGTAAGACTCTCTCTCTCTGGTCAGGTCTCACTAAGACTCTCTCTCTGGTCAGGTCTCACTAAGACTCTCTCTCTGGTCAGGTCTCACTAAGACTCTCTCTCTGGTCAGGTCTTACTAAGACTCTCTCTCTCTGGTCAGGTCTCACTGTGATACTCTGTCTCTCTGGTCAGGTCTCACTGTGAGACTCTCTCTCCCTGGTCAGGTCTCACTAAGACTCTCTCTCTGGTCTGGTCTCACCGTAAGACTCTCTCTCTCTGGTCAGGTCTCACTGTAAGTTTCTCTCTGGTCAAGTCTCACTGTAAGTTTCTCTCTGCTCATCTTTTCCTGCTTGATGTATGCCTGTGTGTGTCTCTCTCTGCCCCCCCCAGGACACCATGGCCAAGAGGAACACGGTGATCGGTACCCCCTTCTGGATGGCCCCGGAGGTGATCCAGGAGATTGGCTACAACTGCGTGGCAGACATCTGGTCCCTGGGCATCACCGCCATCGAGATGGCTGAGGGCAAGCCCCCCTACGCAGACATCCACCCCATGAGGGTGAGTCTGGGAGGGCTGGGGCTGGTCAGGGCTGGTCAGGGCTGGTCAGGGCTGGTCAGGACTGCAGAGGTGGGGCTGGGGCTGGACTGGACTAATAGAGCTGGACTGGACTGGTAGGGCTGGATTGGGCTGGACTGGACTGGACTGGACTGGTAGAGCTGGTCTGGGGCTGGACTGGACTGGACTGGTAGGGCTGGATTGGGCTGGGCTGGGCTGGGCTGGGCTGGGCTGGGCTGGGCTGGACTAGACTGGACTGGACTGGTAGAGCTGGGCTGGGCTGGGCTGGGTGGACTGGTAGGGCTGGATTGGGCTGGACTGGTAGGGCTGGACTGGGCTGGGCTGGACTGGACTGGTAGGGCTGGATTGGGCTGGGCTGGGCTGGGCTGGGCTGGACTGGACTGGTAGGGCTGGATTGGGCTGGGCTGGACTGGTAGAGCTGGTCTGGGCTGGACTGGACTGGTAGGGCTGGATTGGGCTGGGCTGGGCTGGGCTGGACTGGACTAGACTGGGCTGGGCTGGACTGGTAGGGCTGGATTGGGCTGGACTGGACTAGTAGGGCTGGATTGGGCTGGACTGGACTGGACTGGACTGGTAGGGCTGGGCTGGACTGGACTGGACTGGACTGGACTGGACTGGACTGGACAGGGCTGGGCTGGACTGGACTGGACTGGTAGGGCTGGATTGGGCTGGACTGGACTGGTAGGGCTGGATTGGGCTGGACTGGGCTGGGCTGGACTGGTAGGGCTGGATTGGGCTGGACTGGACTGGTAGGGCTGGGCTGGGCTGGACTGGACTGGACTGGACTGGGCTGGACTGGACTGGTAGGGCTGGATTGGGCTGGACTGGACTGGTAGGGCTGGACTGGGCTGGACTGGTAGGGCTGGACTGGTCTGGACTGGACTGAACTGGTAGGGCTGGTAGGGCTGGACTGGGCTGAACTGGTAGGGCCGGACTGGTAGGGCTGGACTGGGCTGGACTGGACTGGTAGGGCTGGACTGGTAGGGCTGGACTGGGCTGGACTGGACTGGTAGGGCTGGACTGGTAGGGCTGGACTGGGCTGGACTGGTAGGGCTGGGGACAGAGGATACCCACTATGTATTAATGGAGTTCTGATGGACTTTGACAGACGCAAGCATTATGAAGAGTGTTGTCTAGTGGTGTGGATCTGATCCGGGTTGAACAACATGTTTCCTCGAAATGATGTGCAATGGACTTTGAGGGAGGGTTTCTCTCGTGTCGTGGGTGTGTCAGAGGTGTTACCCAATCAGCAGACTGATATGGAAACTCCGCTGTATCTTCTCAGCTGCCACAGGTGCGACGCTTGTGTAACACACAGGGTGTTGAACGCACCACCGTTTCTGTCTCAATAAACGTTTTGCAACGTTTCACACTGTTTCTGGAAACATGTCGCTCAACCCTGAATAGATCTCCACTACTAGACAAGACTCTTCACTTTGCTCAACCCTGAATAGATCCACACTACTAGACAAGGCTCTTCACTCTGCTCAACCCTGAATAGATCCACACTACTAGACAAGACTCTTCACTCTGCTCAACCCTGAATAGATCCACACTACTAGACAAGGCTCTTCACTCTGCTCAACCCTGAATAGATCCACACTACTAGACAAGACTCTTCACTTTGCTCAACCCTGAATAGATCCACACTACTAGACAAGGCTCTTCACTCTGCTCAACCCTGAATAGATCCACACTACTAGACAAGGCTCTTCACTTTGCTCAACTCTGAATAGATCCACACTACTAGACAAGGCTCTTCACTCTGCTCAACCCTGAATAGATCCACACTACTAGACAAGGCTCTTCACTCTGCTCAACCCTGAATAGATCCACACTACTAAACAAGACTCTTCACTCTGCTCAACCCTGAATAGATCCACACTACTAGACAAGGCTCTTCACTCTGCGTGCGTCTCCATGCTGTTTGTCCTCAGGCCATCTTCATGATCCCCACCAACCCCCCGCCCACCTTCCCGAACCCCGACTCCTGGGCAGAATCCTTCGGAGACTTCGTCACCCAGTCTTTGGTGAAGAACCCAGAGAACCGGGCCACAGCCACCCAGCTACTACAGGTACTGATATTACTACTACTAATACTACTAATACTACCCAGCTACTACAGGTACTGGTACTACTACTACTAATACTAATACTACCCAGCTACTACAGGTACTGGTACTACTACTACTAATACTACTAATACTACTTATACTACCCACCTACTACAGGTACTGGTATTACTACTACTAATACTACTAATACTACTAATACTACTAATACTACCCACCTACTACAGGTACTGGTACTAATACTACTAATACTACTAATACTACTAATACTACTAATACTACTAATACTACCCAGCTACTACAGGTACTGGGATTACTACTACTAATACTACTAATACTATTAATACTACTAATACTACCCACCTACTACAGGTACTGGTACTACTACTACTAATACTACTAATACTACTAATACTACTGATACTACTTATACTACCCACCTACTACAGGTACTGGTATTACTACTACTAATACTACTAATACTACTAATACTACCCACCTACTACAGGTACTGGTACTACTACTACTACTACTACTAATACTACTAATACTACCCAGCTACTACAGGTACTGGTATTACTACTACTAATACTACTAATACTACCCACCTACTACAGGTACTGGTACTACTACTACTACTACTACTAATACTACTAATACTACTAATACTACTAATACTACCCAGCTACTACAGGTACTGGGATTACTACTACTACTACTACTAATACTACCCAGCTACTACAGTTACTGGTACTAATACTACAAATACTACTAATACTACCCAGCTACTACATTTACTGGTACTACTACTAATACTACTAATACTAATACTACCCAGCTACTACAGTTACTGGTACTACTACTAATACTACTAATACTACTAATACTAATACTACCCACACTGTAAAAAATTACTTGTAAGATTTACTTAATAAAATCCTCGTAACAATTTGCACTCACTCTAAGTAAGTAAATTTTACTGCTGTAATATCAAGTACAACTCACTCACCAGTATCACGTAAAATATACTTGCCACTAAACATAACATTTATGAATATTTTAAGTAACTCTTACTACATTACAGTAAGCAACTCTTACTACATTACATACTTGAGTTAAGTTCTATTTAGTTATTGTAATCAAGTTAAACTCATCAAAAAATTAAGTAAATCTTATATACATGTAATGATTACCGTTATAAAGCAAATAAGTAGATTTAATAACTTTTTTCTGTTTGACAATAACTTAGTTTTATCAAGTTATAATTCAATATAATTAGGTAGTTGTTACTAAATTTGTTGAAATAAATGTTACAATAAATAATCATTTTCTCAATGCAATACTTTATTTTAAATATCAGGCAATGTATACATTAATGGCATGTATATAAAATAAAATAAAAAAAATAAAAAACATGCCTGCTGTTTAGTTTTGACTTTCTTGTGTGGTTAGTCGCATCTAAATTGTGCAATGACAACATTTTGACTCTGGGGTAGAGCACTTTTAAAACCAATTTCTTTTCTTATAAAAATATATACACAAAGACCAACAAGTGCCTCAACACATTTCAAAGTCAACATTTCAAGTAATAAACAATTTCTTACAAATTGGATGTTTAGAACACTAAGAACAACAAGTGCCTCGACACATTTCAAATTCAACATTAAAGGGCAATGCTCGTTTTTGACAACCTGGACCTTATTTACGACATATTATAAGAAGTTTGACTCACCGAGATCACTTTGGTGTAGTTCGGAGGCCTGTAGAAGAAATTTAAAATCCAGCGCGAGCCAGTATATCCATGTAATGACGGTGGACGGGGCAACGAGAATGCAGTTTCTCAAAATCTATTTTCGGCCGCTAAACGGTTGTTTTCATCAATCAGATTGGATGAATCGACAGTTGAGATTCCTCAACGCGAGGCATTGTAGTGGTTTTCAAATACGGGGTCTTTAGCCTCTGTAATATGATCTTTACACGCCTTTCCCCACTTGCTCCAGCACGCATGCGCACAGGCCAGCGCGCAGACTGGCTATTCTCCGGCTCACATTCTCTGCGCTACGATCGTTGTTGGTGCCGAGAATATTGTCGTCGTCATTCGTCAGCAACAATCCGATCGTAGCGCAGAGAATGTGAGCCGGAGAATAGCCAGTCTGCGCGCTGGCCTGTGCGCATGCGTGCTGGAGCAAGTGGGGAAAGGCGTGTAAAGATCATATTACAGAGGCTAAAGACCCCGTATTTGAAAACCACTACAATGCCTCTCGTTGAAGAATCTCAACTGTCGATTCATCCCATCTGATTGATGAAAACAACCGTTTAGCGGCCGAAAATAGATTTTGAGAAACTGCATTCTCGTTGCCCCGTCCACCGTCATTACATGGATATACTGGCTCGCGCTGAATTTTAAATTTCTTCTACAGGCCTCCGAACTACACCAAAGTGATCTCGGTGAGTCAAACTTCTTATAATATGTCGTAAATAAGGTCCAGGTTGTCAAAAACGAGCATTGCCCTTTAAGTAATTTCACAATGTCTTACACATTGGATATTTGTGTGCCACCAGCAATTTCAACATTCAAACAGTCACTCTGGAGTCTAAACTACTGCACTATTAAAACCATAATGCATTCCATAAAGCATTTTTTCACACAATGCATTTTCTTTAAGACCATTTTAAGACCAACAAGTGTCAAAAAGAGAAGGAAAAAAGGGAACAGATGTATGTATGTATGAGGACGTTATGTGTGTCTGAGAGGTGTGTGTGTGTGTGTGCCATGTTGTTTCATGACACCAACTTCACCTTCAAAGCTTGCACTTTTGGGGAGAGCTTGATCCCATCCAGTTCAAGGAAAAGTTTCTGAAATACCTCAAAAGTGTAGTGCAGTGTTGTAGGGTATGCCAGGTTGAGGGCATAGATCAGTCCCATTAGCAGCATGCACGCTTTGGCAGTGTCTCCACATCCAGGCAACATCTCCTGTCCTTCAAGTAGGATGGATGCATCCACCTGATCCTCTCCATCAGCACCATGGACGACCAGGATCTTGAGGGTGTGTTGAGTGGCATCACTGCGGTTGTCCTGCTGCATACAATTAACAAGAAAAATGACAAATTGTATTCAGCAACAAATAAAAAATAGAACCATTTAAATAATTTGAAGTTACTGCACTTGTGCTATGCAATGTATGTACTTATACAATGCACCTGGTCTGTCCACTGACTATTTTAATGTAATTGTAATGTCCATATTCAATAACTGTCTTTCATTCATTCATTCAATATATACTAAAATGGACCATCAAGATGGCTCAACGTAAGTTTAATGGAGTCAAATCTATTTTCCAATTAACCAGAATTGAGTAAAACAATGCCATCTGGGCACAGCTAGGCCGCACAGAGGTATAACAATGAGGTCTAGCGGGATGAGTTGCCATGGCCATTAAATGGTACCAAAGACCCGTGGCGACACTGGCAACTCGATGGCGCCAATGGCAAATGAATGACAAGCCAGTGGCGTCTGTCGGCACACCAGTGACCTACGTTGCCTTCACCAAATGTACTCGTGCCTGTTAAATAAAATCATGTTTTACCCAGCAATCTTCGAAAAGGTCCTCCTCCTTCTCGCCAAGGTACAGTATGAGAGCGCGGATCACGGCTTCACGTCTTGCCTCAGTGCTTAGGTTCTGTGAACAGATTAATAGTGTGTTAATACTGAATCATTTTTTAAATACAATGAACTGACGGGTGAGAACAAAGTAGCATGTGCCATGATTTACAGGGAGCAAGAGCAATGAGTGGAAGATGGGAGCATAGGCAATTGGAGTCAACCAGGGCTGGACTGGGACAAAAAATCGGCCCTGGCACTTTTGGCCCAGACCGGCCCACAGGGCTGGACTGGGTGAATATTTCCTGCCGGGAAATGTAGCCCCAGTCAGGCCACTAGCCGAGCCGACGCGGTGAGATGGAACACCTTCAGTTTCGTTTTGTTGACGGGGGGGGGGGGGGGGGGGGGGGGGGGGGGGGGGGCTGCGCGATTTGTTGACGGGGGGGGGGGGGGTGCTGCGCGATTTCTTGACACCTGAAACTAACAGAGGGAGGGGTGGGGCCTACATATGATTGGGCCAGCCCAGTGTCACTATAGAGGATGGACCAATGGGCCGCTGTCCCTGCTCTATGGGCCGTTCGTTAGCTCTTTTTTTTTTTTTTTTTAGATCGGCCCACAAGTAGGTCCGGCCCACCGGGCATTTGCCCGGTACGCCACATGGCCAGTCCGGCCCTGGAGTCAACGTGTGACGGGATTTGCTATGCAACTATACTGTACGTATGGGGCAGTGTGTTGAGAGACAGTATCGTCTCCATGCAAAAAAGTGGACAAGCACAATTTTAACCAAGCACACTGACCTGACTCAGTTTGCTCAGGAGAGGCCTCAGCTTGGTCCCCACAGTACCCCCCTTGGTCTTCATCAAGGCAATGAGCTTTGGTGTGTACAGGTCCAGTTTGGACAGGAATCTCTGCTCCAGGGGAATTGTAGTAATTCTCCTGAACTCCTCCTTGATCTGAATTGACATAGGATTTACACATGACAGAAAGGCAGAGACATTATTTACAAGATTGAAGAGCATTATCGGGAACTGGCCAAAATAGTCTGATGCAAAAGGGAGGGTAAATTCTGTATACAGCATTTTAAATCATGTCGAAACATATATTAAAGGACCAAAGCTGCTAATTTAAGGGGATCACTCACTCCTTTATGTGACATACGGGCCCTATTTGAGTGACCCATAGGAGGCGCCAGCCCGCCATGTCAATATGCGCAATTTGTGCTCGTTTACAATGATCAACTCAACAAGCGCGATTGTGCATATAGCGTCCCTACCCACCGTCCATTAACATATGACCTTAAACAAGCAGCTACAGACATTAAAACAGTAAAAAGAGGAACACAAAGCTTCCAATTTCAACATTAAGCGAAGAGCATTTAAAGCGTATTAATGTTAATGTGATCAATCCCGAACAGCACTTGTACATTCTGAAAACAAATTGCTAGTTCCCAATGGAGAAATAAACACTTTTAAATCTGCCTACCTCAGCTTCACAAAACAAAGCAGGCCATCGCTCTTTGAAGTCAGCGGCAGCTGGACTACTGCTCACAACCTCCAGCCTTCGGCAGGAGAAGGTTTTGGTCATTTTTTCTTGGATGACCTTTGTGTTGTCCTTCTTCTTTATGTCATTGAGGAGCTCCCGCCTCTCCAGCTCCAAGTGAACAAGAAGGGAATTAGACAAGACCCATACCTCCACACCCCCAGACTCAGACCAACTGCCAGACATCCAGACCAACACCCACATCCCCAGACTCAGACCAACACCCAGACATCCAGACCAACACCTACACACCCCCAGACTCTTTTACACCTACACACCCAAACCAACATACCTCCAGACTGTCGCCAGTTTCTCCACTTGGATGTGGAGGCAGGTAGTTCACTTCTGCTCTCCTCGGCCTCTTGCAGTTCTTCGCGGGATACTTCTCTCCAGGGGTTTTCCTCTTCAAGGAGTTGATCTCAAGCTCGGGACATGGCACATTACGCTTTCTCACTTTGGACCGGTAGTTGGCCATCTTGTACTTGAGTCGCTGCTGCCACCCGTACATGCCGGAGAATGATGTCCCGGGCTCCCTTAGGCAGGGATATTTCTTCACCAAGGCTTCTGCAACTGCATGTATTTGAAGACCAGAGGGATAGGCAGTGTAGCAGAATATTTCTTCAGCAAGTTTCTCTAGTACGTCAGAGTTCATACTTGGATTCTGAAGCAGTGAGCCATCACTTTCGTAAGCCATATTTCCTGCTTGAAGGCACATCTCAACATGAGGATAAAAGGTGGGTATCACAAAGTCAGTTGGCCACGGTTGGGATCGATACTCCGCTGACTGTGGTAAAATGATGGTGCCGGATGAACTAGCTGAGGAACTGTCATCCTGGAAAGATGATTCCAGTGGGTCTGAATGTAAGGAGGCAGCCGCCTCATCAAAAGGAGTAAAGGTCAGAATAACAGAAGGTTCTTCTTTTTTAACTACTTTGATTGTGTCTTTGTCCTTGATCAATTCGGTTGACAGTAGAGTGAAGAATTGGTCATCAAATTCTTTGTCCATGTGCATCACGGTAAAACTGCCTTGGAGTTGAAACTGTTCCTGTGCCGCTGCCAAAAGTTTGTCTACAGTGCTAGGGACCCCACTTGGTAGGGTCAACTTGTGGACTTGAGTGTCTTCAATGATAACACGCAGTTGAATGGGGGCAGACATCATCACAGCCCTGGGCAAGCAGTAGTAACTGCAGGAGAAAAAAAAAGATAATTTGATTAGACAGAGCAAATAATATATTTTTCCTCACAATAGGCTATGCTGATGGCCTGTGTGTGTGTGTGTGTGGGGGGGGAGTCGGTTGATTCAAAATGTTGACAACAGCAACAAATTAGCTATTTGGAACCAATAAGTAACATTAACAAGCAAGCAGGCAGGCAAGCAGACAGGCAGACAGGCAGAGAGATGGGAAGGCAGAGATGGGTAGGCAAGCAGACAGGCAGGCAGAGATGGGCAGACTGACAGAGAGGCAGGCAGGCAGAGAGACAGGCAGGCAGAGATGGGCAGACAGAGAGACAGGCAGGCAGAGATGGTCAGACTGGCAGAGGCAGGCAGAGAGACAGACGGGCAGAGATGGGCAGGCGGGCAGAGACCGGCAGGGACAGGCAGAGAGACAAGTAGGCAGAGACAGGCAAGCAGAGACAGACTGTACACTTTTAGGATTTAAATTAATAAAAAAATCTGTTTGACTTTTAGTGTTTCCCCTCTGATCATTGTGCATACACGCTTTTTCATTTACACCTGATATTTGTACTTGCTTTTCTCCGCAAATAATGTGATGTATCATGACAAAACTCGATGGGAAATATTGTGTATATATATATCTCACAATATTTCCCATTGAGTTTTGGCATGATACATCACATACATCACAACAGGATGGGTTCAAGTTTTAAAATGGTACTTTACCTAGTTTGACAAGCAGATGTGGTGTTTGAGAGAAACCATTCGATCGCCTCCCACTGTATAGGCAGCCAATGTGTAAGTGTCAGTGAGTTGAGACTGCTCCATGACTTTGACTGTGCTTGTGGACTCCAACTTGAAACATCTAAAATGCTCCCAATACCATGCACTCTGCAGTTTCAGTACAAACACTACACTGTCACAAACAATGAGGATTTGCAGTATTTCAGCAAAGTCGGGCAACCCCCCAGTGGAGCCATATGCCAACATCATGCCAATACCATAACTGGTGCCCTGACATTCTACATTGTTTGTCAAATGAACAGTTGTCTCTTGAGGAAATCTCTGTGATAGAAAAGCTTGAATGTCTTCATTTACAACCTCAAATGGAACTCTGGTCATCTTTGATACAGAGACAGCAGGTTTTTTGACATTTGAACTATGGAGATGGTATGCAATCATGGACTGGTGTTTTACTGCCATAGACTTCAAAATGTTACGGAAGCAGCCAGTCTGTCTCACCATCTTCTTAAAAAAGTGGTGCTTGGCTTCAAACCTCATCGTCCATAAGAAAACTATTGGGCCAAAAGCTTTAATGAGCTGCGGATAATGCTCTACAAAATGGTGTTTAGGAATCAATTTCTTTTGTGGAAAAACTCTGCAAAATCTATGTCTATGCTCAGAAATCAGGCTATCTAGGTGGCCAATGCTTTCATCTGTGTGGGTAGGTGACATGCACACCTCAACAACATCTTTGAGTGTCATCAACAACTGCCATGCCTGGTCCTCTTCCTGTACTCTGGAGCCAACCATAAGCGGAAGCAGCCGCAGTAGGCACCAATTTTCATGTGCGTTGCCACCTATGGTTTTACGGGAGGCAAAGGTTGGTGGTATACGTGTGGGACAATTTGTCCTGTCGTTCCCCTTGTACGGGAATTGCTTGATGATCCTATTCAGCTCCTCAAGAGAGAAGTACCTTTTCTTTATCAAGATTTCTAAACACAGTGCCAATTCTACAGGTACAATTCCCTCTAGTAAATCGTGCAGTACGTCAGGCGGGTAACCCGTTGTTGCATGAAAGTGATTCAACCTTTCTGTAATTGCACACTGCCTTTTAACTCCGTGGCTAGGGGTGTCACTGGCTACTGCTGCTTCCACGTCTAACTGGTGTTGCTGTTTTGTTCTACCAGGGAATGCACCTGTCCTGACTTCAAGTTCCTGAAACTGTGACCGCTGTCCAACACAAAATCTACAAATATGTGACCCAGAAAAACTTTCAACAAACCCCCCCAATGAATGGGCACCAAGGTTGTCAGCTATCACAGAAAATACGGTGCCCTTTATAACTTTTCCCAAACAGGGCACAAAAAGACCATGCTCTTCTAAGCTTTTCAAATCAGTTAATAAGGGCTCCAGCACTCGAGGATAACCAAACTGCTTCACGTCATCTGCCTTACATAAAATCGCCACATAAATAGATGATAAAGAAGACCTTAATACAGCTGGAATATCAGCCAACACCCAGTAGACACCTGTTACCTTGTGCTTCTTACGAGAGGTTCCTAATGGATTACATATTTCAAAGTCATCACAGTAGAGTATAAGTGAAAGTCTTAACTCCTCTCCAGATAGAAAACTATTTTCCTTGAAATGGGAACCGTCACGGAAATTAGTATAGTCACAAGAACTAGAATATTTTGGATTGAACACCTTCTCCTGAATGTCACCATCTTTCAGAATTTCTGACAAGGATTGCAAAATTGGTACATATTGAAATGACTTTCCTTCTTTCACATCAAGTATGTACTCTACTGGTTCAACAATAGAGAAGTGTTCCTTTAAGAACCCTTTTCTCTTGTATGCTGTACCAAGAGGACCTTTTTCACTAAAGGCTGCACTAAGAGGATTTAATTGGCAAATTCTATTTACCAAATCTGTGATCACCAGTTCTCCGACAGTGCAATTGTGGTCTTCTAATGTCTTATGGACAATGTTTTTTATAACGGGTGCAGATGCGGAGGAAGTGATAAATTGAAGCTCCCCTACAATCTCATCTATACACCTACTAGGCACATTAAAGATGCAGTCTAATTTAAGCAGTAAGGAACCAAGCTCATCTACAATGACTTTAACCAAGTCCTCACCCTCCCCGACAAGTGTTTCGTTAGAAGTAACTTCATTTTCATCTACCAACGAACTATCATCATCTGTTACTTGATTTGGAAACGTCTGGAATACAGTATTCTTAAAATCTTCCAGGCAGTGAGGAGTGTGTTTCCTACTTTTATGTGAAGCAAAAGTTGTATATATATAAGTGCTATAGTCACACCCTTTAAAAACACACTGGACCGTTTCGTGCTTTTTAAGATGAATCCCGAGGTGTTCAAAATATTGCTTCTCTGTGTGAAAACTACATGAATTACAAACAAGACAAGAAAAATTAACAATTTGCCCTAACTGTTCAGTTTCTGGATGATCTCGAGACAAATGTGTGCGAAGTGCACCCCAACCATTAAACGAACAAGGACAATCCGAGTACAAGCAGGGTAGTGACCGGCCTTGACTGGTGTGTAAATGTTTCAATCTATAATGCTTTAAGAGCTCTAAACGGGTTGATGTCCTAAAATTGCAACTTTTGCATGACCATCTCATAGCATAGTTCAAACCTGCCAATATAGACCTGTCTAAACTGGTGATGTAATTGTAAAGTATGTAATGTTGTGTAAAACCTGTTCTACACTCACCAACAATTATTGTTATTAGCCTATATAAAACTAAACCACCTGTCCACTGCACTGTCTCCTCCTACAAGTGACCCTGTAAAAGAACAGAAAATGTGTCATATTAAAACAAAGACCTAAACCATTGAGCCTGTGTGTGTGTGTCTTGACCTTCTACACACACAAATAATAATAAGGTAGAAACTTAATGGTGGCCAAAGCCTATGCCGCTTTGCCCCAATTACACAGACAACATTGGAAACCACATCAATGTTAATAGAATGCATCAATTTGTACTTGCCTTAATCACAGTTTTCCCAGTTCTTGCCTCAAAGACCCCACTCACTGATACACTGATTTTTCTGTTGATGGAAAGAAATAGTTTAGTTTTCTACACTAGTTTGCTATCTACATCACACAACCAGGTGACTAGCAGGCTTGCTAATGAGGTCTGCACACATTTATTGTACCACAAAATATTATAGGCACATTTATTTCAACACATTTAGTAACATTTGCCTGATTCTATTAAATTGCTACTTGATACATATGTTATTGTCAAACAGAAAAAAGTAAAAGTAATTAAATCTACTTCTTTACTTCATAACTGTAACCATTACATGCATATAAGATTTACTTAGTTTTTTAATGAGCGTAACTTGATTATTCTAACTAAATAGAACCTAACTGGGCCGCATATGGCACCAATGGCGGCAAGCTGCACGTGCGCCTAGTTCAATTGGGAGCAATTTTGGCAAATAACGCAGACAAATAACATTACACTGCTAAAATAACACTCAGAAAAATATTAGCTTAAGTGCAATAATTTCATCAAAATACAAACCATTACGTTTTCACTGCACTGTATCAAGAGTTAATTAGAGATGTTTATTTCGGATGGTTAAGAGAGAGAACGGATCGTGTCCAATGGCGTTGGCCAACATGAGGTTGGAAAAGCCATTTAACGAGTGGAAGCATTGTCTTCGACAATTCAATCAAGCCCAATCAAACAATCGAAATTAATGGACCTGTATCTTGGAAATAATCACAAGCTGAACCTTCAGTGATATCCGAATGTTGTCTGTTCGTGGCTAGAGCTCGCAGGCTGACGACAAAAAAAGCTGGCTGGTAGCTAGAAAGTGGTTGATTGATTAGTGCTAACCAGCTAGCTACTAGCTAGCACCAACATTACAGTGCTCAAATAACAGCGAGCTGGCAGCGTATCGGTCTATGGAAGTGTGTCTCTGTTCGTCCTCATTTCAAACTAGGACTCGCTGAACATGACTATAGCAGTCATGTACCAAGGCTCGAGACGTGGTGGACTAGTAACTAGTGCTAGCTAGCAGTGTAATATTGCTACACTGCTAAGACAGCGGCCCGGCAGGCATGTAACTTACGTTAACAGTCTTATCTATGGAACTGAAAAAGTTAAACGGGTCGGGAAAATGCAGAGGATAAGTAATTCAATTCTGAGTTACTTACCTGGTCATGAAATAGGCTACTGACATCAAGCATCAGATCCCGTCTCACTGGGTTCTTCCAAACACTGCCGACGGAGTCAACGGCTCACAAGTTCAGACTGCTCGAGGTCTCGCGCGGTTGTCCAATGAGCATGCGCAGATTCAAACAGGCTGCATTTTCGATTAAAATGTACTTCATATTTTTAGGTTTATGCGCAGTGTCTATGAATAGCGTACATTTTATGAGTAAATCTATAATAAAACTTACTCTTATATTGCAATTTATTTATTACATTAATAAAATGTGTACATATTAACAATTTTATTAAGTTCTCACTGAAACTTAATATTACAATGTAAATATTATCAACATTTTCTTTATATATTTTACTAGACCACAAAGTTAGTTTTTACAGTGCAGCTACTACAGGTACTGGGATTACTACTACTAATACTACTAATACTACCAAGCTACTACAGGTACTGGTATTACTACTACTACTACTAATTCTACCCAGCTACTACAGGTACTGGTATTACTACTACTAATACTACTCAGCTACTACAGGTACTGGTATTACTACTACTAATACTAATACTAACCATCTACTACAGGTACTGGTATTACTACTACTAATACTACTAATACTACAGGTACTACTACTACTACTACTACTAAAACGATGGTTACGTATTGTAACCCTAGTTCTATGAGTGGAGCGGAGCCCCACAGGGCTAGCTCCTATTGGCTAGCGAAACCCAGCTAGCTACATTGACTGAAGAAAAAAACATACACGCACCTGTGTCCAACCAGGTCCGGTGCACCACTGTATAAGCGGGCTACGCCCGCACATCTGCTCCTAACCGAAATTTTCAGCGAGCAGACTGCGGGGCAGCAAGTCTGTTCCCTGTGGGGCTCCGCTCCACTCATAGAACTAGGGTTACAATACGTAACCATCGTTCTATTTCGTGGAGCTCCGCCCCACAGGGCTAGCTCCTATTGGCATAAGCGGAGCTACACGACCGCACCATACACTCTTGCTGGCCCCAGTAAGGGAACCAGTCAGGACACAAGCCAGGGCTCCAAGGCGAGACCATACTAACAGTTGATCCGACCCAAGCACTGGCCCCACCCCGCCACACTCAGTCTATCACAGCCGAGGGCAAGGAGAGGTACGTGGGGCGAGAGCTGGACCAAAGCGGTTACTCCGTAACAAGCCCGTCCCAGCCTCACACATAAACAGGAACGGAACGTCACTAGACGGGCCCGCTCCTACCTTAGCTGAACCGGTGAGACCTGAGTGAGTCACGTCTGCTTTCCTAGCAGGAAAAGACCCCGCGGCTCAAACCGGTTCTCCAGTAGCGGCGAGACCTGCCATGGTCAATTCTGACTCTTTCACAGAAGACCCGGCGACTCGAGCCGAACACCTACATGAAAAATCCTGTCTAACGCTGGCTCGCACCGGCGGCTGTGTTTAGCACAGATGACGCCACAGAGACAGAGGACATGGATAAAAGGTAATAACGGACAAAAGGAGACGGGGACGACCAAGTCGCCGCCGCACAGATGTCCTCCACTGACACACCATTGAACAGGGCAACTGACGTGGCCACACCCCTTGTGGAGTGTGCCCGAACAGCACCAGGCAGAGGACGACCCGCAGTCACGTAAGACTGGGCGATGCCCTCACAGATCCAATGGGAGAGACGCTGTTTCGACAACGGAGAACCCACCTTCCCTGGGCCGTGGCAAACCAACAACTGGGGGGTGGTGCGGACCGCAGCCGTGCGCTGGACGTAACACATCAACGCACGCACAGGACACAACAAATGCAGGCGGGCCTCTTCCTCGCTCGCATGAGGTGGAGGATAGAAGGCTCCCAGCTCCAAATCCCGTGCCCTATAGGCGCCCCGGACCACCTTCGGAACGAAAGATGGATCCGTGCGCAACACAGCTTTGCTCCCATCACCCGTGATGAGAAAAACTGTCAACGCCCTCAGATCACTGACCCGCCTGCCCGACGTCAGAGCAAGGAGCAGCGCGGTCTTAATCGACAGCCACTTGAGAGATATCCGCTCCATTGGTTCGAACGGCGCTTTACATAGCGCATCCAGAACCAAGAGCAAATCCCAAGGCGGCGCCGCAGCCTTACGCACAGGGCGAAGACGGCGCGTGCCGGCCAGGAAGCGTTTAACCAGGGGATGCCCGAAAACCGTAGTTTTGGCGAACCCCTCATGGCATGCGGAAATAGCACACGCATACACCTTGATAGTGGATGCTGCCAAACCGCCACCATGACCCATCAGGTGCTGAAGGAATTCCAAAATCGCCTCGACCGAGCATGACTCGGGAGCGAAGTCCCTTTCCTCACACCAACGCGCAAAAGCAGCCCATTTGCCAGAGTAAACCAAGGCAGTGGAAGCCGCGCGCGCGCTCTGAATTGTACAGATCACGGCCGGAGAGAGTCCCCTATCAGACAATCTCCGCCGTTCAAGAGCCAGGCCACCAGCGGCCGTCCCAAGACTGGAGGTGCGCAAATTGAGCCCTCCGCCTGGGACAGAGCGTTCGGCCAATGAGGGATGTGCCACGGTTCTACAGTAGTCATGGCCATCACTTCTGCATACCATCTCGCCCAGTGGCGGTCCGGCGCTATCAGTATCACTGATGCACCCTCTGACCGCACCCTGGCCAACAATGGTAAAATCAGCCCCATCGGCGGGAAAGCATACAGCAGCGCCCCCGGCCAGGGGGCATGCGCGAACGCATCCACGCCCAGCGGAGGCTGGTCCTGCTGTCTCAGAGAGAACCAGAGGGGACACTTCGCGTTCTCTCTCGAAGCAAAGAGATCCACCCCTGCTCTGCCGAACCGGGTCCAGAGCTGAGCCACTACCTGAGGATGTAGGCTCCACTCGTCCGGGTGAGGCCCGCCCCGAGACATCAGGTCCGCCCCGACGTTCAGACGGCCGGCAATGTGCCGCGCTGTCAGTGACCGGAGATTGACATGAGCCCATCGCCACAGCGTTACCGCCAGACGGTGAAGCGCTGGCGAGCGGACTCCCCCTTGTCGGTTGATGTAAGCTACTGTGGTCTGGTTGTCTGACCGCACCAGCACATCGCGCCCCTGTACCAGGTGTACAAAGTGGCGCAATGTCAGTAGCACCGTCTCCAACTCCAGGAGGTTGATGTGGCGCCGTTCTCCGACGGCCCACAAACCACCTACGGCCTGGGACAGACATGTACCACCCCAGCCGCTTAGAGACGCGTCTGTGAAGACAGCGACGTGAGCCGACACCCTGCCTATTGGAACACCGTGCGCTATTACGCGCCGGTCCCTCCAATAGTCGAGGTCTGCTGACAACGACCCCGGCATCCGCACAAGGCGCCGTCTGTGCCTCACAGGGTCCAGACGAAGCCGCGCGAACCATCTCTGCACGCACCTCATGTGAAGAAGGCCCAGTGACACTACCACATGGGCGGCTGCCATGAGACCCAGAAGGCGCATGATCGACAGAACCGCGATCTTTCGAGAAGGACGGCAAACACTGAGACTCTTCTCCAGTGTTTCCCTCCTTGAATCGGATAGCCGTGCTCTCATGGCGCTCGTGTCCAGATTGATACCTAGGTAAACAATCTGACGGGCCGGCCACAGAGCACTCTTCTCCCAGTTGATTGCAAACCCCAGGTCGGTGAGATGCCGCACCACCGTGGCGGTATGCATCAGAGCCAACAAAGGCGACGGAGCCAGTACCAGCAGGTCGTCCAGGTACGCCAGGATCCTGATGCCCTGCCGGCGCAGTGGCCTCAACGCCGCCTCCACACAATTGGAGAAGGTTCTGGGGGCGAGCGCATATCCAAACGGGAGTCTGGTATATTCGTACGCCACACCCAGGTAGGCGAAACGCAAAAACTTCCGATGCCGATGAGCTATCGGTATGTGGAAGTAAGCGTCCTTGAGGTCTATGCTGGTGCAAAAATCGCCGGGAAGGAATGCCTCCAGCATTTGTCGCACCGTAAGCATATGGAACTTCAGATTCGCCACCGTTTTGTTGAAAAGGCGGAGGTCCAAAATTGGCCTCACGCCCCCCGTCTTCTTTGGCACGAGGAAGTAGCGGGAATAAAATCCCTCGTCCCTCTGGCCTGACGGGACCACAGTTACCGCTCCCTTCGCCATCAGTTCTGCAATCTCTGCTGACAGAGCGGCAGCCTGAGCGGGACGCGGTATCACTGTCTCCACTACGCCCATGAAGGGCGGTGGGGGGCAACAAAACTGAATGAGATACCCTTCCCGTAGAACACGCTGCAACCAGCTGTCCAGGAGACATCTCTCCTGCCAGACTGTGAAGCGGTTGGAAAGAGGTTGTGCCGGAGATCGCGGGAACAGATCGAGGAACCTGCCATAGTTCAATTTGGCCCTGACCGCCACCGGACAGCTGAGAAACTCTGCTGTCCTGGCCCAAGGCGGGCCACCCTCGAAAGGGAGATGAAAAATCCCCATTGGGAGTCCCATGTCCCTGAACAGCGCGAGAATGAATGGCATTCCTGTCAAGAAGCACTTCATTCACAAAAAGAGGAAGTGAGCCGACACCGTCCGCATTGCTAACAAGCCGCCGTCGCTCATCCCATTGAGAGAAAACGGCGGAGTGTTGCAATGCGGGAAGCCCCGCATTGCATGATCTGGCAAGGTGCCGTCTTTCGCAGACCGACTAGACGGGACATGAGAGGCGGGCAGTGTTAAATAGCCAGCCGAGGCAGTAAACACGGAAGTATTCTCACTGACCGGTGAGCGTGAAAACTCTCTACCTGTCGAACACACAGGGAGAGGCTCGAACGCTCGGCCCGAATGAACGAACGCCGTCCGGGGGTCTAGCGCATCTTTTTCGCCGCTAAACCCCGCCAGCGGTCGGTCCCGAGAAAACTCCGAACAGGGCAGTACAGCCATAGCACTTGGCCTGGGCGCACACATCCCCTCTGTTAAAAACCCAACCGGTCTGTTTAGAACAGGGGCGGCGAGACCTGCCGTGGTCAAATCTGACTTTCTCACAGAGGACCCGGCGGCTCTAGCCGAATATATTACATTCGCTGAACCGGTGAGAGCTGCGCGCGTCACGTCTGCTCTCTTTGCAGGAAAAAACTCCGCGGCTCGAGTCGGTTTTTCAGCTGCGGCGAGACCTACCATGGTCAATTCCGACTTTTTCACGGAAGACCCGGTGGCTCTAGCCGAATACATCACATCAGCTGAGCCGGCGAGCCCCGCGTGAGTCACGTCTGCTTTAGCAGGAAAAGACTCCGCGGCTCGAGCCGGTCTCCCAGCTGCGGCGAGACCTGCCGTGGTCAATTCTGACTCTTTCACAGAAGACCCAGCGGCTCTAGCCGAGAACATTACAGTAGTCGAAAAGGGAGGAGATGCGGACTGCACATTACAACCAGCTTGATAACGTTGCATCGTGTTTGTTTTATTGAACAGGGAAACTTGCTCACCGCCGCTCTTAACAGAGCGTGGTGTGGGCAGAACACAGTCACGCATCTTCACGCACCGTCAATAGGTGCGCCTCTTCCTACCCCAAGCCGGAGGCGGAGCGGTGGGCGCGCTTGAAGACGCCGGACCGGTCCCGGCACCCTGGGCGGGGTAGGCAGGGGGAGGTCGCGGGGGAGGAGCCGCGTGCGCAGTCCAGGAGCCCGGGCGAGCCGGTCCATGGGCCGCAGCGGGGCGGGACCCCGTGGCAGGTTGTTTAGTCTTGTGTGTCCGCCGGCGCTTGCTCCCAGTCGCGGCAGCATCAGCCGGAGCACGCGGACGTGCCGGCACACTGCGCTCCCCCGGAGCCGCGAGATGGCGAGCGAGGAGGAGCCGGTCCTGCTCCTGGCTGCGACACTGCTCCAGGATGTTAGACACAGCTGCCCCAAACAACCCCTCCCTACTGACCGGTGAGTTGAGGAGGACACTCTTGCTTTCCTCGCGCAGACGGGTCAGGGAGAGCCATAGGTGGCGCTGCTGCACCACCGACGTGGCCATCACTCCACCCAGACAGGAGGCGGAGATTCTCACAAGCTGAGCCACAGCTCCGGCGGCTTCGGCCATCTCCGCTCTCCTGTCTTCATCCATAGAGGGGGGGGTTTGCTCCGTAGCTAGCTGGCCGATGTAAATGGCCAGCATAGCAATGGAGGAGGAGGCAGCCACGGCCTGCGCGGCCAGAGAAAAACCCTTGTCGGCCAAGGACAGGGTTGTCTTGTCTTTGACGTCCGGCATGAGAGGCTTCCTGGCCGAGCCCCAGGCGGAGGAACCAGGCACCAGGACCGCTGCAATGTCGGGTTCCAGAGGAGGAGAGCCGATAGCTGCTACGTCAGTCCAGCCGGTTACCCTCGTAGCTCTGCTGAACTGGCGAAGCGGACCTCTGATGGCCAACGGCCGCTCCCATTCAGCCTCGACGAACGCCTCCAGGTCAGGCATAGCCGGCAGGAGACGAGGAGCAGGCTGAGAGGGACGCCCGTAGCAGACGGAGCTCCACAGTGGGAGCCCCGTAGTCGCAGCAGGCTCCGGGACGGAGATACCGAGGTGATGCGCGGCTCTCTCCAGCAGCCGGGGCAGGTCGCGATCGAAGGAACCCCGCCCCGGGAAGGAGGCGCCACTAGCCGTAGTGGCTTCCGACGCAGAGAGAACCTCGTCTTCCCCGGAGAGCTCATCCTCATCATCCGTAGGCGCGAGGGAGGTAATCGGGGCCGCCGGTTGTTGCGGGGGCGCGCCGATGTCCTCGCCGACCAGCTGGACCAGACCTTCAGTCTCCAGCGGCGGCGGAGCGAAGAAATGCGCCCGGAGCATCCTCTCCATGGGGTCCAGGAGGGCGCAGATCTCGCAGGCGGGGGACGGAGCCAGACCCGCTCTGGCGTGCTGCGGCCCCAGACAGCGGAAGCAGAGGTGGTGTCCCACGTCGCTGTAGCGGGAGCCGCACACACAGAAACGATCCGGCGGATCCATCGGCACCGGCAGGGGGTCATCTAGGGACGCCGCCAGGTCCGCTTGGGTCCGCTGAGTAGACATCTTCTGATCTTCTCCAGTAGCAATGCGAGCTGAAAATTTCGAAGGAGCAGATGTGCGGGCGTAGCCCGCTTATACAGTGGTGCACCGGACCTGGTTGGACACAGGTGCGTGTATGTTTTTTTCTTCAGTCAATGTAGCTAGCTGGGTTTCGCTAGCCAATAGGAGCTAGCCCTGTGGGGCGGAGCTCCACGAAATAGAACTACTACTACTACTACTAGTGCTACCACCACTACTGCTCCTGCTCCTGCTACTACTACTGCTATTACTGCTGTTACTACTACTTACTGCAATCTACTAGCATTATCACATGCATTAGGCCTCATTCACACTGCAGTCAAAAGTGGCCCAAATCCCATTTTATTGCTTTTATGTGACTCGGGTTGTTTTTTTCATGACAATGTGAACAGCAGAACTCACACTCTGATGTTCTTAAATCAGATTCACACCACGTCCATGTGATCCTAAAACATGTTGGATGTTTTGCAATGCGACCTCAATGTGAACAGCCTAGTCTAGGTTGTCATCAACTGAATATGATTGTGTGTGTGTATATTTCTGTGTGTATTTCTGTGTGTATTTCTGTGTGTATTTCTGTGTGTGTGTGTGTGTGTGTGTGTGTGTGTGTGTGTGTGTGCGTGTGTGTGTGTGTGTGTGTGTAGCATCCCTTCATTAAGGCAGCCAAGCCCAGCAGCATCCTGCGAGCCCTGATCAGCGACGCCATGGAGATCAAACTGAAGAGACAGGAGGCTGAGCAGAGAGAGCAGGACGCTGAGGACGACGACAACTCAGTACGCTCTCTCTCACACACACACACACACACACACACACACACACACACACACACACACACAGAAATGCACACACACACACACACACACACACACACACACACTCATACATTCTCAAGCACACACAGCTCTACTATTCACTGCACTGGGAGTCAAGTGATGTTATTTTGTGCAGCCGGTCAGATAATGACACCTCTCTCTGCTTCGACCAATCAGGATGAGGATGAGGTGGACCAGGGGACCATGGTGCGTGCTGGGATGGGGGACGTGGGCACGGTGCGAGCGGCGGGCTCCCTGGGGGGCACGGCGAGGACGATGGTGGACCATGGTCATCAACTCGGACGAGGAGGACGAGGACGAGGCCGGCACCATGAAACGTAAGACGCCCACACACACACACACACACACACACACACACACACACACACACACACACACACACACACACACACACACACACACACACACACACACACACACACACACACACACACACAGGCATGTAGAGAACCAGTGGAGCCTGTGGCCCTCCAGGACCCTGGTGTAACTGCTGACTCCCAGCTGCAGTTCCTCGGTCAGCCAGCAGAGGGCAGCCTCTACCTGCAGTGTGTCTGGATGAGAAGAGAGTTTCAGGCCTTTGTTGGTAAATTGACTGCACTGGCCTCTAAATTGACTATACGATAGCCTCTCATTCACACATTCACACACATTCACACACACATTCACACAGCTGCCATGCAGTGTTTGCTCATTTTGCTCTAGTTTGCTCATTGGGGTTTAGTGTCTTGCCCAAGGACACTTCGACATGTGGACAGGAGGAGGCGGGATTCGAACCGCCGACCCTACGATCGTTGGAAGACCCGCTCTACCACTGAGCCACAGCTGTTCTAGGGGGGTCCTGGGCTAGGGTAGACAGAGGTACACAGCTACACCCACTTCTATTCCCATGGACACACAAAACCCATCTCTTAACGACTGACTGTAAAAACTGGACAGCAGACGAGCTATTTGAGTTAAACCACTTCTACCGTGGCCCCCACACCTCTGGAGCTCAGGTCCTGGGGGGCTGTTAGCCACAGACTCAGGACTCCAGGAACACTTTCTCCACTGTCTTCATTCTGATGACACCATTTTTGTCTCGCCCCGGAGGGGCTGTTGAGACATCGGGATTACACTTCCTGTCTGACCATCTGTCGTCCGCTCCATGGGCATGTATTTGATAAAGTTTTTAGCCAATCACATGGCATCGGGCGGGTGAAGCCTCTAACGGCGCTGGGCAGGTGCAAACAGGTTAAGTCTTTAGCTTGTAAGAATGGAGGCTAAAGATCAGGTCAAGGACGGTGTGTAACCACCTCAATAACAATACAGAACCTCATACCAGGTTTGTAGGGCGGCCATTAAGAGCGCTTAAGAGCCCTTTCTGTGTGGAGAGCATGTTCTCCCCGTGGTCACGAAGGTTTCCTCCCAAAAGAACACATAACCAAAAACATGCAGAAGAAGAGAGAGACGGACAGGAGCGTCCCCGGAAGGTCAGGATGGTAGATGAGGTCAGGATGGTAGATGAGGTCAGGATGGTGGATGAGGTCAGGATGGTAGATGAGGTCAGGATGGTAGATGAGGTCAGAGGTCAGGATGGTAGATGAGGTCAAGATGGTAGATGAGGTCAGAGGTCAGGATGGTAGATGAGGTCAGGATGGTAGATGAGGTCAGAGGTCAGAATGGTAGATGAGGTCAGGATGGTAGATGAGGTCAGGATGGTAGATGAGGTCAGAGGTCAGGATGGTAGATGAGGTCAGGATGGTAGATGAGGTCAGAGAGGAGCAGAGAGGTCAGGATGGTAGATGAGGTCAGAGGTCAGGATGGTAGATGAGGTCAGGATGGTAGATGAGGTCAGAGGTCAGGATGGTAGATGAGGTCAGGATGGTGGATGAGGTCAGGATGGTAGATGAGGTCAGGATGGTAGATGAGGTCAGAGGTCAGGATGGTAGATGAGGTCAGGATGGTAGATGAGGTCAGAGGTCAGGATGTTAGATGAGGTCAGGATGGTAGATGAGGTCAGAGGTCAGGGTGGTAGATGAGGTCAGGATGGTAGATGAGGTCAGAGGTCAGGATGGTAGATGAGGTCAGGATGGTAGATGAGGTCAGAGGTCAGGATGGTAGATGAGGTCAGGATGGTAGATGAGGTCAGAGGTCAGGATGGTAGATGAGGTCAGGATGGTAGATGAGGTCAGAGGTCAGGATGGTAGAGGAGGTCAGGATGGTGGATGAGGTCAGGATGGTAGATGAGGTCAGAATGGTAGATGAGGTCAGAGGTCAGGATGGTAGATGAGGTCAGGATGGTAGATGAGGTCAGAGGTCAGGATGGTAGATGAGGTCAGGATGGTAGATGAGGTCAGAGGTCAGGATGGTAGATGAGGTCAGGATGGTAGATGAGGTCAGAGGTCAGGATGGTAGATGAGGTCAGGATGGTAGATGAGGTCAGAGAGGAGCAGAGAGGTCAGGATGGTAGATGAGGTCAGGATGGTAGATGTGGTCAGGATGGTAGATGAGGTCAGGATGGTAGATGAGGTCAGAGGTCAGGATGGTAGATGAGGTCAGGATGGTAGATGAGGTCAGAGGTCAGGATGGTAGATGAGGTCAGGATGGTAGATGAGGTCAGGATGGTAGATGAGGTCAGGATGGTAGATGAGGTCAGAGGTCAGGATGGTAGATGAGGTCAGGATGGTAGATGCAGGTTTCCTGTCGATGCAGCTGATTACCAGGGTAGAGTGGCCCTATGGTATGGTTCTTTAATGTAATTTCTATAGCTTATGCACACACACACACACACACACACACACACACACACACACACACACACACACACACACACACACACACACACACACACACACACACACACCCACCCCTCCAGTTGGCAGGCAGCCATATCCTGACTAATGGACTTTTATATTGTGTTAGTATGGATCGCTCCTCTCAGCTCTTAAAGTCACATTAACCAAGAAGATTTAGCTCCTAAAGTACCTCCCTGCTTCTCCTTGCTCCTCCCTGCTCCTCTCTGCTTCTCCTTGCTCCTCTCTGCTTCCCCGTACTCCTCCCTGCTTCTCCTTGCTCCTCTCTGCTCCTCTCTGCTTCCCCATACTCCTCTCTGCTCCTCCCTGCTTCTCCTTGCTCCTCTCTGCTCCTCTCTGCTCCTCCCTGCTCCTGTCTGCTCCTCTCTGCTTCCCCGTACTACTCTCTGCTCCTCTCTGCTCCTGTCTGCTCCTCTCTGCTTCCCCGTACTACTCTCTGCTCCTCTCTGCTCCTCTCTGCTTCCCCGTACTACTCTCTGCTCCTCTCTGCCCCTCTCTGCTCCTCTCTGCCCCTCTCTGCTCCTCTCTGCTCCTCTCTGACCCTCTCTGCCCCTGTCTGCCCCTCTCTGCTCCTCTCTGCCCCTCTCTGCCCCTCTCTGCCCCTCTCTGCTCCTCTCTGCCCCTCTCTGCTCCTCTCTGACCCTGTCTGCTCCTCTCTGCCCCTGTCTGCCCCTGTCTGCTCCTCTCTGCCCCTATCTGCCCCTGTCTGCCCCTGTCTGCCCTATCTGCCCCTCTCTGCCCCTCTCTGCCCCTGTCTGCCCCTATCTGCCCCTGTCTGCCCCTGTCTGCTCCTCTCTGCCCCTCTCTGCCCCTATCTGCCCCTGTCTGCCCCTGTCTGCCCTATCTGTCCTGTCTGCCCCTGTCTGCTCCTCTCTGCCCCTCTCTGCCCCTGTCTGCACCTATCTGCCCCTGTCTGCCCCTGTCTACCCCTGTCTGCTCCTCTCTCCTAAGATAGAAGACACCAAAATAAAGTTATTGATCCTCACTAACAGTGCACTAATGTAGAATTAAAAGCCTATTCCTTACACCACCGCAATCCACACACACACACACACGCGCGCACACACACACACACACACACACACACACACACACACACACACACACACACACACACACACACACACACACACACACACACACACACACCTAGTACTGTCGCCTTACAGCTAGAAGGTCTCCGGGTCTTTCTGTGTGGAGTGTGCATGTTCTCCACGTGTTCACAAGGCTTTCCTCCCAAAGAACCCAATATGAAAAACATGCAGAGCAGATGCTCTTCAGTCCGGTCCCCGACCAGGACCTGGACTGAGCACTTGGACCTGGTCCACCTCATCCTCATCCTGATTGGCTGAGGCAGAGAGAGAGGTGTCATTATCTGACCGGCTGCACAAAATAACATCACTTGACTCCCAGTGCAGTGAATAGTAGAGCTGTGTGGGCTTGAGAATGTATGAGTGCGTGTGCGTGTGCGTGTGCGTGTGTGTGTGTGTGTGTATAGGGTGATGGCTGTTACTGCTGTAGTAGATTAGAATGAGCCAGAAGACATGTTTACTGCTGAGCTTCATTTACTATGCTCAGACAGAATGTTCAGAGCTGTTAGGGCTAGCTCTCTGATTGGACGAGTGCAGGGTGGCAATAAGGAAGTGGTTGAATAATCTTAGCAGGTTGTGAATTAGTTATGTGCAGAGTGAGGGTCTGTGGCCAAGGGTGGTGGGGGGACATCCATCCATGATCCCCCATGTTGAGACAGGCAGCACCACAGCCTGCATCACAGGCTCAGGAACAGCTTCACAACTGACAGACTTTCAGACCTGTGGCTGCAGTCTGGAGCTGGATGGATAGAAGCCTGTTTCTGGACAGGTCTAGTCCCTCACACTAGGGTAGTAATGTTTGAATGTCGTGATGTCATATTTTAATACACATCGCTCAACCCTACCTCATACCCTATTTAACTGTTTTTTGGTGTGTGTGTGCGTGTGTGTGTGTGTGCGCGTGTGTGTGCCCGTGTGTGTGCCCGTGTGTGTGTTGGCGCGCAGGGCGGGATGAGACCATGCAGCCAGCCAAGCCCTCCTTCCTGGAGTACTTTGAGCAGAAGGAGAAGGAAGCCAACAGCCGCAACCAGGCCGGAGAGCAGGGCCACAACGCTGACAACCGCAAGCTACCAGCAGAGGGCGACCTTGAGGTGGTGAGTTACTATGGGGGGAGAGTTCTACTGATTTTCTACTGACTTTAGATCTACCGTCCGCCTGATACACGTGCACCCCACCAGGGGGCACTCATCACAATTAATTTTTCCCATTGCCAAATATGTTTTGCTGTGTGCACAAAAAACTATTTGTGTCTCAAACAAAGTACAAATATAGTCTCCTCTACTCAGGACCCTGTCTCCTCCACCAAGCTCAGAGCTTGAGGTGTGTAGTAGCTCTTTCGGTGCTTGTCCTAAATGTGGGATTCTCATAGGTTAGCATCAAGGTTAGGTGGATTTTGGGTACAATTATCATTAGTTATTATAGTCGTTATATTTCCCAACATAGATCAGATGACTCTTATTTTGGTAGTGTGATCATGTTGGATAGATCAGAGAGAGTATGGCTACAGTAGGTCACCGTCATATTCCGTGTCGAAAGTTTGTCATTAGGTGGGGAGTCGGTGGGGATCAGTTGTAGAGTTGAAGCTGAACTCTTGACCTCCGCAATCGTAGTGTAGGTACGCACTGAGAGGCTGCTGTAGCAGATACCAGACATCACTAAACCTCCAGCAGATACCAGAAATCACTAAGCATCCAGCAGATACCAGAAATCACTAAGCATCCAGCAGATACCAGAAATCACTAAGCATCCAGCAGATACCAGAAATCACTAAGCATCCAGCAGATACCAGAAATCACTAAGCATCCAGCAGATACCAGAAATCACTGTCTGACAACTACCAAACTGGGCCAGGACCTGCTAGCTTCTTCAGCTACAGAAAAGGATGATGATGATGATGAATTCCATTTACATCAGAGCTCTTTCTGTGAGAGGAGCTCAATGGCGTGCTGTCACTGAGTTGGTCCTGTTAGGTTTGGAGGATGTTGAGTTTCAGTGTGCTTAGTTTGGATGTCCTCTGAAGTGCTGTCGGGTCCTGGACTCTTCTCACGACATGAAGATGAAAGCAGCTGATGGTCTAAATATAGATCTGTCACAATTACAATGGTTAGCCAGGCTGTGAGTCCTGGAAGCCTTAATGCGCTCAGAATGGGCTCAGCGTGTGTTCATTCCTGGGGAGTTGGAAAGTGGCCGGTGCTCTGGTATTTATAAGAGGTCTATCTGAGAAGAGGAAGACAGAGCACACACACACACTCACACACTCACACACACACACACACACACACACACACACACACACACACACACACACACACACACACACACACACACACACACACACCGTGGTTGGTTTGTGTGACCAGTCAGTAGTGTAAGATGTGTGCTCCAGTGGTAGAACATCTGGAGAGAGCTAAGAGCTTCCATCTCCATTATAGATGAGCCAGTCAAGATGGCCGCCCAGTCTCCAGACTTCCCCTCCATTCTGGGGTCAGTTTATTTTAAAGTTAAAGACACATACAGTACACATACAGTTAGGTCCATAAATATTTGGACATTGACACAGTTTTCATAATTTTGGCTCTGTACACCACCACAATGGATTTGAAATGAAACAATGAAGGTTCTGTGAGGTTCTGTGAGGACTGAGGACTCTGTCCCTCCTGGTTCTGTGAGGACTGAGCAGTCTGTCCTCCAGGAATGTCTACTGTCCTCCAGGACCACCCTCCTGAGGACCGGTGTCCTCCAGGACTTCCTGGATGCTGTGCGAGGACTGAGACTCCAGGGTTATTTATAGTCCATTGATCTGGTGTGTGAATAGCTGCAGAGTGCTGCTAACAGCCCAGGAGATCCCAGAGGGAGAAACTAAAGCATCCCAGCATCATACAGGCGTATCAGGCGTATCAGGCTGATCAAACAGATCACCCTCGCACAGTCCTACTCAAGACCACCGATCGTTAGCACGAGTCATCGTCTTCTCTGAAGACAAGGAAGCGATTCTTCAAAGAGCTTCTCCACACAAAGACAGTAAAACAAACAATAACATAAAGAAACACACAAGGTCATACAGGGGTCAGACTGACCAACAGGAGAAGGAGACGGATGAACTGAAGGAGTGATGAACTGAAGGAGTCAAATGAACTGAAGGAGTCAAATGAACTGAAGGAGTCAAATGAACTGAAGGAGTCAAATGACCTGAAGGAGTCAAATGACCTGAAGGACTGATGAACTGAAGGAGTCAGATCAACTGAGGAGTGATGAATTGAAGGAGTCAGATCAACTGAGGAGTGAGTGTTGCGCTCATCTCTGAACCCAGCAGATTTTGTGTCACATTCATCTTGGGCACAATGTTTATACCACCTGGCAGCCAGAGGGCGCTGTGGGCACCTTTAAAATGGTACTGCAGTAGTTAGCATAAAGTGCTCACTTTTTCACTCCACAAGTCACCAAATTTTTAATCGAGATATCTGCAAATGTTCCGACAAGGTGCAACATGCTAGTGTCCTGGTCCTGCCAGTCCATTCACATCCCTAGATCATTCTTCTAAGTAAGTTATAAGCACTTGCATTTTGTGTCCAATTATTATTTTTTGTACAAAAATGCCAATTTCTCCACTGTCTTGGATTTGATTTCTTAGCTGTTAACACCCTGTAGGGAGGCATGCACCTTAAACATACAAGTGACATTTCAGACCGATCGGGACTTACGGTTTATGAGAAGAAACTTTTTTGTAGGTTTTGCCAACCTGCAGAAAAATCCATCATGGTAGACATCATGGGTTCAATGACAGATTTACTCCCCATGAGGAAAGACATCAGTGTACCAAGTTTCATACATTTTCGTCAAATGGTGAAAGAACATTAGAGTACCTACACTTACAGCACAGGAAGAGAAGAACCGGAAAGGTTCTCTGAGTGGGGAGGTTCTCAGATCTGGAAGGTTCTCTGAGTGTGGAGGTTCTCAGATCTGGAAGGATCTCTGAGTGGGTAGGTTCTCAGATCTGGAAGGTTCTCTGAGTGGGGAGGTTCTCAGATCTGGGAGGTTCTCTGAGTGGGGAGGTTCTCAGACGCTCCTTGGCTTATCTTTGTATCTCAGAGGACATCGTGGTCCCAGTCGTGGTCAGAGTGTAGACGTCCACGCCTACAGCCCGCCTTGTACTGTCTGCTGTGTGTAAATGGCGTGTGTAGGCCAAGGTGCACAGGATGGTATGTTTCTTTGTGTACATATTGATGTGTGTGTGTGTGTGTGTGTGTGTTTGTGTGTGCGTGTGTGTGTGTGTGTGCCCTGCAGATGCGTTGGTGGAGCGTGGAGGAGCTGAGGGTGCGCTTGGCGTCCCTGGACCCCCAGATGGAGCAGGAGATGGAGGAGATCCGTCAGCGCTACCAGGCCAAGAGACAGCCCATCCTGGACGCCATCGAGGCCAAGAAACGACGCCAGCAGAACTTCTGACCTACCGACCCGCCCCGCCTCTCAACACTGCACTGTCGGACTCAGACCGCCCACACTGGACTGGTCTTATACACTGGTCTAGTTTACTGGTCAGATTTGGACTGGACTGGACTGGACTGGTGAAGGTTGTTGGTCACCTTACACTGGATTATAGCATGAACAGTTCAATGCTTCCGTCACAGTCCGCTCCTTGGCAAGTTCGCTTTGTTCAATTCTTCCAACACAACCACCTGACGCTGCGCAGCACGCATGTCCGTGTCCTAAGTTATTGAGACGATTGGTCAAGAGCACTTCAGACCTCTAAAGTATTCCTTCTCCACCTCCTTCTCCTCTTCCTCTTCTTGCTCCTTCTCCACCTCCTCCTCTTCCTCCTCTCGCTCCTTCTCCTTCTCCTCTTCCTCCTCTCGCTCCTCCTCTTCACTCACACGGTACCTTGTCATTAGTATGTCACTGTTGGTACTCATGGATCAATGGTTGTATTGCTTTGTGACATTCAATAATAATTCCAATGTGTAGCATAGCTAGCATTGCTAGTACAAAGCAAACTGTGTAGCATAGCTAGCATTGCTAATACAAAGCAAACTGTGTAGCATAGCTAGCATTGCTAATACAAAGCAAACTGTGTAGCATAGCTAGCATTGCTAATACAAAGCAAAGCTAGCATTGCCAACATGGATTCAACTAGTGTGGCATGAAATATTTTACTGTACCTTGTTTCATGTTGTTTCTTTTGATTTATGATTTATAAATGCTTATTTGTGATGCGGTACTTTCTTAGATGAGCATGTTGGGTCTCATAGTGGTCATTTGGATGCACCAAGTCTCTTCCAGCCAAAGGGAAGGAGTGTGTTGTTTCCCTCAGCGAGGTTCCCCCCCCCCCACAGGAACCAATCCCAACTTGAGAAACACGGAGCTGTGATTTTTTCATTGAATCGTTGAATCAACTTGACTTCATGTTCAGTGGGAGATTTGCATGAAAGTTGAATGTGTGCGTGTGCGTGCGCGTGTGAGTGTGTGTGCGCGTGCATGCGAGTGTGTGTCTCAGGTTGGGATTCAGCTCCTGGTGGTGCTGTTGAAGATGCACCATGTATTCACCATGTATTCTATGACGAAATGAACAAAAAGTGTGGAGCCTGGTTGAGGTTGAAGCACTGGTACCACGTGTTTGACTGATCTCTGATCAGCCTCCAGCATCGCTCCATCACTCAGGCTTGTGATAGTATTTTAACTGATCTAGTCAAAAGGATTTACCAAGATTCGTTCAAAAGGTTAAGTCTGGTTTATTGTGAAAAACAATACGAGCGCAAGGACTTCCTGAAAACGCAACAAGGGTGGTTTCGTCAGCGAAGTGAGCCTTCATGGGTTTTGCTGTGCCTTATATGCAATCAAAACAAAGGTACGGTGCTTCCAGGATGTGATTGGCTACTCCATTGTACATATGAAATGGCAGGCGTGGCCAAGAGTAAAGACATGTGACATGAGAAAAAGGCGGTAGTTTCTAAGAGGGACAAAGGGACAAAGGATGGTTATTCTGGAGCAGACAGATGGCCTTCTGGAAGCCATTTTGTATGTTAGCACAGAATTCATACAGTAGAATGCATAAACGAACAGCTTATGGCCATTCATTGACTATTGAAACATAAAACTCCTGAAACAAAGCGAAAACCATAACCTAAAACTCAAAACCTATTCAAAACCCTGTCAGACTTTTGAGTTCGCACCAATACCTAAAAGATCATCCTCCGAAACATTTACAACAACTTAAGACTCAAAGGCTCTACATCTATTTCATCCTGTTTATTTACCTTAAAAAATATATATGGCTCTATCTTGGCTAGTTAAAATCTCCCTTGTGGGTTGTTCAAGGGAACTCCAGCAGGTGGCGCTCGACCCCAAATCGGAGGCTCTTCCTTCCTGACCTGTTCTTGTTCGGACGAATACCTCGTAGAAAGGGGCGCGCTTAACTCGTATTGTAGAGGGGAGAGAGAAGGGGCGTGGCTAATGGCGGGAGCACGAAAAAGGGGTTAGAACAGCCTGGTTGGGTGTGAGCACGGAGCAACGAGTCGAGGGGGACAGATCTAATTTTAAATCAGAGTTATTCTGCTGGGGAAATGGCGGAGAGACAGTCTGCTGAACCTCCTTATCTTTCCTTCCTGATCTAAAACCCTCTCTCGTGCTACTCTCTCCCAAATCTTAAAAGCAGACCAGTCTATAGAATTAACAGGCTTTTCCCTTAACCCTCTAGCTGAGCCCGAATCTTAGCTAAGAATTTAACACTAAATGTCAGATGGGGATGTAAGGAATCGAAAATGCTTTAGCGCATAACGAAATCTGCCAACAAACGCTCGCAGAATAATGCTTCAGCGCAACAATCTCATCAGGGCTAGACAAATTGCAAGTTAGCAGTAGAAATCCTGTTACATCCAGGCATATGTTAATAGCTGGTGTTACAGGGACACCTAGTGGTGCTCCCAAAATGTTGCATGTAAGACCCGGATGTTTGTATGTGGGCGTGCGCGGGGAATTCAGTTTAATAAAAGCTATACTGAAACAAATCCCTAATAAACACGACGCAGCCTAAAACTCCAAAACAGCAATGAAAGGAAACCTTATAGTTAACTCACGGCGGGAAAGAATACAATTTCGAAAGAAACAAAGACACATTAAACCGCTCAGTAACTCACCCAGTCCACTGGTCCTTTGTTCTCTGGCTCGATGGCGGATCACCGGAGTAGTAGTTTTCCTGCGTCTCCCAGACAACCAGCTAGCCTACTGGAAATCTAGCAGTTACGAATTTAACAGTCTATAGAGTGTACAAAATACTTACAATACTTTACCTGGATCCATGGCGCGCTTAACAAACAATACAAGGCAAGAGCCGAGGCTCAAACAGAGAACACATAAGACGAAACAAAGGCCCACGTTACAACAAGCATGCCCGGCTGCACCAGCAACTTGGTCAAGGCTAAACCTAGTTTAGGTCCACCAAACACTGTACAGCCACTTGGTCAAAGCTAACGCTCGTTAGGTTTACCAAACCACCCGGGATCAAAGGGGAAAACGTTTCTCCCAGAAACGCGGATTGGAAAACCCAATCACTCCCGTAGCTACATCTGTTGGTAATCGTTCTTCAACGAAACATCAACAATCACTTCGAAGCTGGTTGGCAATCGTGCTAACACGAAACATCAACAAACGGGGCTTAAGCTAGTTGGTATCGTTCTGAAACGAAACATCAACAATGAGGCTTAAGCTAGTTGGTATCGTTCTGAAACGAAACATCAACAATGCGCGCCCTACCCTCGGTAGGAAACATCTCTGCGGTTTTAATTTCACCCGCGACCGGCCAAAGGGAAACACGTTCTGTGCCAACTCTTTGGCGTATTAGACCAAAAACTCACACTTCTTCTGAACTGCTTATACCCTCGTAACGAAACAAGGACGAAGTCAAAGGACAATACGATATAAATATCTATTGCTGTTCACATCTCCTTGGATAGTTACTTACTTATAAAATACCCACGCCGGGGTTTCTGTTTTCAATAATCCAGACCAACACAAGCTGAACCAAAACCATGGCAAATAACAAGCATAAAAGATTCGTTTTTCAACGTACCGTGAGTTTTAGCCGAGTGGAACCAACGGCGGACCTCTCCGAACCAATGCGCATAGACGCAAAGAGAGAAGTTCCAGAGCGGCTACCGCTCCGCACGTCTGCGTCCTTTGGTTCCACTCCAGGCGAACCCCACGGCAGTAGATCCCATCCCCGTCGCCAACTGTGATAGTATTTTAACTGATCTAGTCAAAAGGATTTACCAAGATTCGTTCAAAAGGTTAAGTCTGGTTTATTGTGAAAAACAATACGAGCGCAAGGACTTCCTGAAAACGCAACAAGGGTGGTTTCGTCAGCGAAGTGAGCCTTCATGGGTTTTGCTGTGCCTTATATGCAATCAAAACAAAGGTACGGTGCTTCCAGGATGTGATTGGCTACTCCATTGTACATATGAAATGGCAGGCGTGGCCAAGAGTAAAGACATGTGACATGAGAAAAAGGCGGTAGTTTCTAAGAGGGACAAAGGGACAAAGGATGGTTATTCTGGAGCAGACAGATGGCCTTCTGGAAGCCATTTTGTATGTTAGCACAGCTATGTGAATATTTGGGGGGAGGTGATGAATTACAAGAGAAGTGAGAGGACAAAGGTTTAAGGTGTTTGGATGTAAATTCCTCAACAGGCTCCACCCTCTTTCTGTTCCCAATGCAGCCTCAACATTCCACAACAGCTTGTACTTATGTTTATATTCGTTCAAACTTTTGGTATTCATTCATTACATGTGGGACAGTTGTTTTTATATATAGGGAAGAGGTTACAGAACAGTGGGAGGATCAGGAGAAACATGTTGTGTTTGTCATACATGTGATGCGTGGAATGTATATGGTTGTGCAAACACTTGATTAAGTGTGGCCCTTTAAATGTACAGATACACAAACTCAATCAACAAACTACCAACAGCAAGTATAATGGTTCAGTTGATAGGGTTAGTGTTGAGGTTGGAGGATGGATGGATGGATGACAGTTGAACATCCTCAAGACCATGTATGAAGAGCCGCTCCAAATCAAGTGCTCTTCAAGCGACTCAGGGTTAGTTTGTTGTGTGCTTATTAATAAAATAAAAATGATTTAAGGAGTTTGAATGTCGTGATGCTGTAGCCATGGTCATGTTTCTCATTGATCCTCTAGCATGTCCTCTAATATACCAGGTTCAGCCGTCTCTGATCTCTCCTACCAGGAGACACTCTGGTTCCCCCTCTCTGCTACCAGGTGACACTCTGGTTCCCCCTCTCTGCTACCAGGAGACACTCTGGTTCCCCCTCTCTGCTACCAGGTGACACTCTGGTTCCCCCTCTCTGCTACCAGGAGACACTCTGGTCTCTGGTTCCCCCTCTCTGCTACCAGGAGACACTCTGGTTCCCCCTCTCTGCTACCAGGTGACACTCTGGTTCCCCCTCTCTGCTACCAGGAGACACTCTGGTTCCCCCTATCTCCTACCAGGAGACACTCTGGTTCCCCCTCTCTCCTACCAGGAGACACTGGTTTCTCCTCTCTCCTACCAGGAGACACTCTTGTTCCCCCTCTCTGCTACCAGGAGACACGCTCTGGTTCCCCCTCTCTGCTACCAGGAGACACTCTGGTTCCCCCTCTCTGCTACCAGGAGACACTCTGGTCTCTGGTTCCCCCTCTCTCCTACCAGGAGACACTGGTTCCCCCTCTCTGCTACCAGGAGACACTCTGGTTCCCCCTCTCTGCTACCAGGAGACACTCTGGTTCCCCCTCTCTCCTACCAGGAGACACTGGTTCCCCCTCTCTCCTACCAGGAGACACTCTGGTCTCTGGTTCCCCCTCTCTCCTACCAGGACACTCTGGTTCCCCCTCTCTGCTACCAGGAGACACTCTGGTTCCCCCTCTCTGCTACCAGGAGACACTCTGGTTCCCCCTCTCTCCTACCAGGAGACACTGGTTCCCCCTCTCTCCTACCAGGAGACACTCTGGTCTCTGGTTCCCCCTCTCTCCTACCAGGAGACACTCTGGTTCCCCCTCTCTGCTACCAGGAGACACTGGTTCCCCCTCTCTCCTACCAGGAGACGCGCTTCTCCCTGAGAAATCCCTTACCAAAAAAGTGCTTAAAGTTCATTAGTCAACTTAGGTAAAGTTCAAGTATATTCCCCAAGTATACTTTATGTAGTATGTACTATGTATGATACTTTTGAGTGTACTATTTCAATACTTGTTGGGACTAAATTAGCCCACTTTTAATTTATTAAAGTACTTTGAAGTATACTGCAAGTAAATTTAAATATATACTGTCAGTTTACTATTATGTAATACAGGCTCAATTTTTGTTTATTAAAGTATACTTCAAGTAATCTTTGGGTGCAAGAGTAGTTAACTTGAAGTACACAACTAAGTTTTATTTTGTATTGCAACTATACTCTATACTAAACATGAACTTGTATACTATAACAGAAACAAGCACACTAGATTTTCAGGGAGACCCATAACATGTCTACATTATGGATCTCCCTGAGGTTCTAGTGTTTGTGTTTTATTTCATTTCTGTTGAGCCTTTATTTAACCAGGACTGAGAACGCTGTAGCAACACGTTGGGGTAGAGTTGCAGGGTTAGACACCATCATTTCTCTCACTTGACCAGAGAAAGGGCCAACAACAATGTTTTTGCACTTCTTTATAAACATGGAGGTTTATCACGATTGATTCCACTCTCTCCTGTCTGCTGTTGGCCAAAATAGAAAAGATGAATTTTTAATAAGATAGCTCTAGGAATCTTATCCCTGGCTCCTCTGAGCGGTCTGGAGGTTGGTGTCTAGTTCAGTCCAAACAAAACTGTCCTCTCATCCTTGCTGAAGGCCTCAACAATCTCTAGCAAGTGTGTGTGCACTGTCCATCTTCCCCAGTCTGCGCACACTGTCCATCTTCTGCAGTCTGCGCACTGTCCATCTTCTCCAGTCTGCGCACTGTCCATCTTCCCCAGTCTGCGCACTGTCCATCTTCTCCAGTCTGCGCACTGTCCATCTTCTCCAGTCTGCACACTGTCCATCTTCCCCAGTCTGCGCACTGTCCATCTTCTCCAGTCTGCGCACTGTCCATCTTCTCCAGTCAGTCTCTCCATCTATCCATGCAGTCTGACATCTACTGTTCAGAGTGATTCAAATGAGCACACAGGTCTGTAACTTTATTCATGTATCATTTATTCACTGAAAAGACATCGACCCCTGACCTTAACCTTCACCTCGGCCTGCATATGAGATCAGGGACACAGAGACACTGAACCTCCCTGTGGTGTCCTCGCTGTGCTCTGTGTGATCAGCAGAGTGACAGGTCTGACACTTCTCTGCAGGGGGAGACTGGCAAGGTGGGGCAATAGTGGACACTGAAACAAAGTTATACTGAAGCAATGCAAGTCTTCAGTGTCTATTGCGCCTGTGTTGGGTAATTGTGTTGCTGTGTTACTGTGTTGTTTGTATCCTGTGTTGGGTAACTATGTTGCTGTGTATACTGTGTTGTTTGTATCCTGTGTTGGGTAACTGTGTTGCTGTGTTACTGTGTTGTTTATATCCTGTGTTGGGTAACTGTGTTGCTGTGTTACTGTGTTGTTTATATCCTGTGTTGGGTAACTGTGTTGCTGTGTTACTGTGTTGTTTGTATCCTGTGTTGGGTAACTGTGTTGCTGTGTTACTGTGTTGTTTATATCCTGTGTTGGGTAACTGTGTTGCTGTGTTACTGTGTTGTTTATATCCTGTGTTGGGTAACTGTGTTGCTGTGTTACTGTGTTGTTTATATCCTGTGTTGGGTAACTGTGTTGCTGTGTTACTGTGTTGTTTATATCCTGTGTTGGGTAACTGTTTTGCTGTGTTACTGTGTTGTTTGTATCCTGTGTTGGGTAACTGTGTTGCTGTGTATACTGTGCTGTTTGTATTCTGTGTTGGGTAATTGTGTTGCTGTGTTACTGTGTTGTTTGAGTGGATGCAAGAGTAACGTTCACCAGGGAAATCAGATCAGGTGAAGCAGAGCTACGGGGGCTTGTGTGGCCGGTAGGCTGCTCCCCAAGTCTGCCGTTAGACCAAAAGACCCTCGTAATAATCTGAGAATGACATTTGGGCTTGAAGCAGAAGGGGTGGCCAGCTTAGAGCCAGTGTGTATTTTCACTCAAATTTCATTTTAGCCCAGTATAATTTGAGATTCTACGACAGGGGAATAGCTTTCCTGCCATGTATGTACTGAATAAAGCTGCTAAGCTCCCTGTATGTGGATCCACCTTCCCCAAAGAGACCCAAACATCTACCATTGGACCACAGAACATTTCCCTGGTTTCAAGGAGGAGGCACACACACAGGCAGGGCTCCTCGTCACATCCCTGTACATGGCTGAAGCACACACACAGGCAGGGCTCCTCGTCACATCCCTGTACATGGCTGAAGCACACAGACATGAGACCAGACTCTATTGCCAGTCAGGTAGTATTAAGACAGGACAGGAAACAGGAAACACAATTTGAAGGGTTCATACGGTCAGTTCATGTCCACGGTGCTCCCACCGGTGTGGACCTGTCTGTCCAGAGGAGCAGAGTTGACCCACGACCTTCTTCCTCTAGATGGGTGGAGGATGGTCCACATAGCTGTAGTTCACCACCCCTCCCTCTTCCTCATCAGGACTTTCATCATTATCATCATCATCATCCAGACACTGGCTATCCCTCTCCTTCTCCTCCTCCTCTTCCTCCTCCTCCTCTTCCTCACTGTGCACCCGGACCCTCGTGTTGTTGTTCCTGACCGAGGCCTCCAGGGCCTTCTGCCGGCGGTAGAAGTGGGAGAACTTGTTGAAGATGATGGTGATGGGCAGCGCCACCACCAGGGTGCCTCCCAGAATGCAGCCGCAGGCGGCCAGCTTGCCCGCCACCGTCACGGGAACCACGTCTCCGTAGCCCACGGTGGTCATGGAGACGGTGCCCCACCACCAGCAGGCTGGGATGGTATCCATGCCGACGTCCTCCTCATACTCCGCTGTGTACGCCATCCCCGAGAACACGGACACGCCCACTGCCAGGTAGAGCAGCAGGATGCCCACCTCCCGGTAACTGTGCTAGAGCCACAGACACAAAATGGAGGACAGATTCTAACTGGATATGCAAGCTGCACAAAATGGACGACAGGTTGTACATGGTACTTGTTTCTTATACATATAACAAGTCTGACTCAACTGATGTAGGTTTTGGGGATAAGCCTTGTCATTAGATTATTACTGCCCAATCAGTGGCGTCGATTCATGTGGTCGGCTAATCCAGACTACGTGAAACAACAATTAAGCAACCGCTCCGACGAGGATGATTGTAATTGATTTAAAGAAATACTGCGTTTTCCCCCCTATCCCTGAATGGTAGAGTCCAGCCAGACCGTTCTCCAGCGCTGGCACAGCGTAAAGGAAGTGTGGAGACAGGTTTGGCTACGCGAGACTAAAACATCCCAAACTGTACGGCAGTGACAGACACAAAGCACAGGACAGACTAATACACAGAGATGGACATCATGGTTGACAGACTGATTGTGTGTGAAGAGACATCCGGGGAGCCAGAAGAGTGTGGCTTTTGTTTCCTGTATCGTACTGGGTTGTGTATTTATAGTATTGCACTGTACTGCACTTGCACTGCGTTGTTGCACTGAGACAAATGTCTGTAACTACCTGTAACTACCTCAATCAGTCAGTCTGTGTGTCATATGTACCGTTTTTTGTATCTTGTATGTTGTCTTTTGTATTCTTGTACTGCAGCTTTTAGCCTTTTTGACTCCAAGACAAATTTCTCCTTCGGGAGACAAATAAAGCCGAACCTTGAACCTTGTCTTGGTTTAATAGCAGCAAATAAAGCAGTAGCCTATAATGTGAGAGCGGGTCCCAGAGCAGCAGAGGATTACAGCAGAGTCACCGCGGTCGTCTACAGACTGGGATCAGATGCTCTGAAACCCTCTGCTCCTCAGGGGACCTCCAGCGATACCAGAGAAGCCCTCCTTCAACAACCTGTATCTCCACAGCGATACCAGAGAAGCCCTCCTTCAACAACCTGGATGAAAATATATGTCCACAATATCTTGAAACATGATATTTTGTCATGTAATGATCTTTTCCACTCAGAGTAAACTAGTAATATAATAGGATCCTGTTCTGAAAGGACAGATATTCGTAATGATAACTGATATTTTACATGTCATGTGATATGGTACTGTACTATTGTGTATGAGAGTTCTATAGTAAATTATATTTAATAGGACATGATGTGATCCATGCTGTTCATAGTTACATAGTAGTAGATTTTCTTAGTGCACTGTAGTATGTCTGGTGACCTTATCAGTGGCCGGCTACATACAGGACAAAACAGCCAGGTGCCCCTTTTGGCTCCAGCTAGAACCATTACATCCAACAAAGGTTCTTTCTAGAGCCATTTATGGTTCAGCTAGAACAAGCGGGTTCTCAGAGGATCTCTCACAACAGAAGTCTTTTGGAACTCTTAGCAATGTTGGTGTTATCTACTCATAATACCTCGAAGAAGAAGAAGAAGAAGAAGAAGAAGAAGGAGAAAAAGAAGAAGAAGAAGAAGAGGAAGAAGAAGAAGAAGAACCTGACAGTGACAGTGTTGTTGTTGCCTACTTGTAGCGTAGCTCCAAGCTAACAGTGTTTGTTTTGCGTACCCGTAGCGTAGCTCCAAGCTAACAGTGTTAGTTTTGCGTACCCGTAGCGTAGCTCCAAGCTAACAGTGTTTGTTTTGCGTACCCGTAGCGTAGCCCCCAGCGAGCGCAGCCCCGTGGAGTGTCTGGCCAGTTTCAGAACTCTGAAGATCCTCATCAGTCTCAACACCTGCACCAGCCGGCCCAGTTCCCCCAGCTCTGAGTCACTGCCCATGGCCAGGCCCAGCCCCAGCGTGATGTAGATGGGCAGCACGGAGAAGATGTCGATGATGTTCAGAGGGTGGCGGAAGAACCTCCTGTGGTTGGGCGCCAGCAGCATGCGCGTGACGACCTCGAAGGTGAACCAGCAGGTGCACAGAACCTGACATTAGTAAAGATGCATTAAAGATTGAAGATTAAGAAGCAAAAGCACACCAATACATTTTCTGTATAAAGATGGATGGAGGGAGGGAGGGAGGGAGGGAGGGAGGGAGGGAGGGAGGGAGGGATGGGTGGGTGGGTGGGTGGGTGGGTGGGTGGATGGATGGATGGATGGATGGATGGATGGATGGATGGATGGATGGATGGATGGATGGATGGATGGATGGATGGATGGATGGATGGATGGATGGATGGATGGATGGATGGATGGATGGATGGATGGATGAGGTATAGACTGACCTCCAGGGTCTGCATTGTTGGGTCCTCCAGCAGCTTGCCGTCTGGCTGGAAGCTCTGGTACTCTGGGAGGCTGTTGATGCACATGGCGGAGATGGAGGTGAGGACCACGCTGATGGACAGCAGGCTGAAGAGCTTGGAGGGGATGGAGTAGCCAGGGTTCTCCAGGGTCAGCCACAGGCACTTCCTCAGCCCGCCACAACGCATCTCCTGCAGGGCAGGGGGGCAGGAATGAGGGGGTCAGGGTGGAGGGGGTCAGGGTGGAGGGGGGCAGGGCAGGTGGGTCAGGGTGGAGGGGGTCAGGGCAGGTGGGTCAGGGTGGAGGGGGTCAGGGTGGAGGGGGTCAGGGCAGGTGGGTCAGGGTGGAGGGGGTCAGGGCAGGTGGGTCAGGGTGTAGGGGGTCAGGGTGGAGGGGGTCAGGGCAGGTGGGTCAGGGTGGAGGGGGTCAGGATGGAGGGGGTCAGGGTGGAGGGGGTCAGGGCAGGTGGGTCAGGGTGGAGGGGGTCAGGGCAGGTGGGTCAGGGTGTAGGGGGTCAGGGTGGAGGGGGTCAGGGCAGGTGGGTCAGGGAGGAGGGGGTCAGGATGGAGGGGGTCAGGGTGGAGGGGGTCAGGGCAGGTGGGTCAGGGTGGAGGGGGTCAGGGCAGGTGGGTCAGGGCAGGTGGGTCAGTGTGGAGAGGGTCAGGGCAGGTGGGTCAGGGGGGGAGTGCAGGAGAGGACGGGTGTAGAATCAGACCTTTATCCCGTTCAGATCTTGTTTTTCCACAGTTTGAGCCCCCACCCCCCCACAGTGTTCCTCATTCATTCAGATCTTTGACTCAGTGAATCTGAACACAGCCTCTTATTGGATGCTGGTTTTGAAGATCTGAATAGATATGATTTAGATTCCCCGTTCTGGCTCACCTGGAAGTGGAGGATGTCGTTGTTGACGTGGGAGATCTCGTCCACGGACGAGTCCACGCTGCTCACCTCGCTCTCCTCGTCCCAGCGCCGGGGACGGCTTTCTAGCTTGCGGTCATGGTAACGGTAGCTGCAGCAGCTGTCCAGGAAGAACTCGTTGATGCCCCAGTACTCGATCTCCTGGGGGAGCGGAGGGGAGGGGAGGGAGGGATGGAGGAGGAGAGAGGAGGGGTGGAGGAGAGAGGAGGGGAGGAGGAGAGAGGAGGGGAGGAGTGGGATGGAGGAGAGAGGAGGGGAGGAGGAGAGAGGAGGGGAGGAAGAGGTTATTATATCTGCTACAAGAAGGAAGACATTCTATCTCTCTTGCTGGAGAGCGCAGGGTCAGCTACGCTGCTCCTCCTCATCTCTCTTGCTGGAGAGCGCAGGGTCAGCTACGCTCCTCCTCCTCATCTCTCTTGCTGGAGAGCGCAGGGTCAGCTACGCTGCTCCTCCTCATCTCTCTTGCTGGAGAGCGCAGGGTCAGCTACGCTGCTCCTCCTCATCTCTCTTGCTGGAGAGCGCAGGGTCAGCTACGCTGCTCCTCCTCATCTCTCTTGCTGGAGAGCGTAGGGTCAGCTACGCTGCTCCTTCTCATCTCTCTTGCTTGAGAGCGTAGGGTCAGCTACGCTGCTCCTTCTCATCTCTCTTGCTTGAGAGCGCAGGGTCAGCTACGCTCCTCCTTCTCATCTCTCTTGCTGGAGAGCGCAGGGTCAGCTACGCTGCTCCTCCTCATCTCTCTTGCTGGAGACACAGGGTCAGCTACGCTCCTCCTTCATCTCTCTTGCTGGAGAGCGCAGGGTCAGCTACGCTCCTCCTTCATCTCTCTTGCTGGAGAGCGCAGGGTCAGCTACGCTCCTCCTTCATCTCTCTTGCTGGAGAGCGCAGGGTCAGCTACGCTCCTCCTTCATCTCTCTTGCTGGAGAGCGCAGGGTCAGCTACGCTCCTCCTTCATCTCTCTTGCTGGAGAGCGGCCAGAAGCTGTGAGGCTCCATGTCTTGGCAACTCCCACTTTTTTAAAATGCCCTTTTCGAGATTCAAACCAGCAACCTTTCTGTAACCGACCCAGCTCTCTCACCTCTTGGATACCTCTCTTTATCAGCTCTCTCCCTCCAACCCACTACTACCTCTCTCCTTCTCTCTCTACCTCCCTCCCTCTCTTCACCTTTCCTCAGTCTACCCCCCCTACCTGTCTGAAGGAGGAGACATACCTGTCTGAAGGAGGAGACACACCTGTCTGAAGGAGGAGACACAGATACCTGTCTGAAGGAGGAGACACACCTGTCTGAAGGAGGAGACATACCTGTCTGAAGGAGGAGGTATACCTGTCTGAAGGAGGAGGCATACCTGTCTGAAGGAGGAGGAGACACACCTGTCTGAAGGAGGAGACACACCTGTCTGAAGGAGGAGACATACCTGTCTGAAGGAGGAGACATACCTGTCTGAAGGAGGAGGAGACACACCTGTCTGAAGGAGGAGACATACCTGTCTGAAGGAGGAGACATACCTGTCTGAAGGAGGATGAGACACACCTGTCTGAAGGAGGAGACATACCTGTCTGAAGGAGGAGACCTACCTGTCTGAAGGAGGAGGAGACATACCTGTCTGAAGGAGTAACATACCTGGCTGAAGGAGAAGACGCAGAGCTCCTCCATGATGTGCAGCTTGCCCGTGTGGTAGAAGTGCAGGACGTAGGGGAACAGGCCGGGGTTCCTGTCGAAGTAGAACTCCCCCTGCTGGACGTCGTAGTCGTCACACACCTGCAGGATGGCCTCCTCAGACTCGCACACCAGCAGGCGGCCGAGTCGCGTGTCCGGAAACCTCCGCAGCGTGCTGGAGCACAAGCTACGCTTCAGGCCCCCCACGTTGATGTGCACCAGGGGGTCCTCGAGGTCCGGGGTCCAGCCGGGGATGGTCCGCTGCACCATGCTGGCCAAGGCCCCTCCCCCGCTGAAATAAACACATGTTTATCACTGCCCCCTCCCCCGCTGAAATAAACACACAACGATCACTATGGCCCCCTCCCCCGCTGAAATAAACACACAACGATCACTATGACCCCCTCCCCCGCTGAAATAAACACACAACGATCACTATGACCCCTCCCCCGCTGAAATAAACACTTTCATCACTATGGCCCCTCCCTCTCTGAAATAAACACTTTCATCACTATGGCCCCCTCCCCTCTCTGAAATAAACACACAACGATCACTATGGCCCCCTCCCCTCTCTGAAATAAACACACGTTTATCACTATGACCCCCTCCCCTCTCTGAAATAAACACACGTTTATCACTATGACCCCCTCCCCTCTCTGAAATAAACAGAATTATCACTATGGGCCCTCTCATTCACTCACTCACCAAAATAACCAGAGAGCTGTCGCTATGTCTGCCTCATAGGTTGAATAAAATAAATAAATAAATAAACTGAGAGCTTCTGAGAAAGATAAAACAAGGTAAATTCAGTGAATTGTATTGTATTGTATTTAGTGAGGAATACGCTTCCATAGGTGAAGCAGTCAGTTACCCAGTAGGCTGTCCAGGTCTCTGCAGACACAAACTAAAGAGATTACACACACTCTCGCTGTCTTCAGACACAGAACACTTCACACCAGGCTCCTGTTCCCTAATACTCACACACCCCTCCTGGAGAGATGGTCTGTTTAGATCATGAAGGCCAGTGGGTATGGGAGAGCTTGACCCCAAGTTTGAACCCGTCAAAACAAAAGAGCAGAGACCTCCGTAGCTTTGTGAAGGCCATACTGGAATAGATGGGCAAGTTGATGGTGCCCCATCTGCTCACATTCCAGTTTAAAACTCTGGTACTAGCCTACAGGACAATGACAGGAACAGCCCCCTCCTACCCCCAGGCCATGGTCAAGCCCTACACCCCCGCCCAACCACTACGCTCTGCTACCTCGGAGCAACTGGTTTCCCTGTCACTCCGAGGCCCCTGCGGTCGATCGACACGGTCAGCTTTTCTCTGTCCTGGACCCGCGGTGGTGGAACCAACTGCCCAGTCGCTGCCCATCTTTCGCTGCAGGCACAAAACTCAAAAAGTATTAGCCCACCAGAATCTTCCCTCTTAAGCACCTATATTGTATTAGTTTGCTACTCTGCACTTTACCTTTAGCACTAGATTATGCACTTGTTTAGAAATGAGATACACTTGTGAGTTCTGGTGAGTAGTTACACTGACTTCCCACGTTAAATGCGACTATTGTAAGTCGCTTTGGATAAAAATGTCTGCTAAATGACTGTAGCCTAATGTAATGTAATGTGGATTAAGCCACTTTTGACCTAATTCTCCACTCTTGAACAAACGTTTTCCTCATAGATACACACTGATAGAGACACGTAACTTATTGACAGATATCACCAGCGACTACATGGTGGTGCCGTGCGTGCGTGCGTGCGTGTCCCTCACACCTGTGACACTGAACGGTCTCACGCGCTGCGGCGCGCTGCCCTCTTCTTCACGCGCAGCTGCCTGTTTGACGTCTAGTAACAGAGAACCGAGATGGATGAACTCAGATTAATGTGTACAATGTAACCAAAGCGATGTGGAATCACCGCTGGTATCCTAAGGTCATTGGAAATAGGCCTGATAGAGGGTTCTTACCCTACTAACACACGCAGGTTGCGCGAACGTTCGACATACGGCCGCTATAGGTGACGATTCGTGTGCGCCGCGTGCGGAAATTACGCGGCCATTTACGGAAACGCGAGATCTGCCGTTTCGTAGACGCTACGTAAGAACGACACGTCATTCCGAAGTTGCGGCCGCGTGCAAAGAACGCACGTGATCACGTGGGCAGGAACCTCCGTCATAAACTCACCTGGCTGACACTAGATTTACAGGTATTTATATGACTTGGTCTGCACGTCTTTTTCGCACGGTGCAAATATGGTCACTTACTGACCACTGGCTACATTTAGCATTTGCAGTACCACTGGCTATATTTAGCATTTACCAGTTCAAAAACGAATTAATGCTATATGGGGATATAGCAGCAAGCATTATGATACAAACCAATATAAGACTGAACACCATTAACAGTTTAGAACATTTTATTACACAAAGTACATTACAAATTAAAAGTATACATATTTACAAGGATGAGGTTTACGGTCTGTCACATTACGCATAGCCAGAAAAGCAAAAAAAAAGCATGTACAAGCTCTGGCTAGCAACCCATTATCTGACAATTGCAAAAGTTCTAAAAACAAAAATGAAACAGTGCGCATTCTGTGGCAGGCAGACCGGGAACAGACCGTTGTATCCCACAAAAAAAGGTTAAAATTTACAAAATCTATTTACAAAAAAGGCATCCATCCTGGCAGGCTGGAAAGGCAGGTTTAGGGAGACGAGCTGGGGGTCACCCACATCTGAATCGAGGGTCTGGGCAGAAGAGGTCATCCTCATCTGAATACTCCACTGTGGTCAGGGCTGGAGCTGCGGTCAGGGGCTGGGCTGGGGAGGTCAGCTGGGCTGGATCAGATGCCTAAGGACATAATGAAATGGCTGTAAAAGCAAGTCGCATACGTTCATTGGAAGCGTGCCATGTCACTGGATACGAGAAAATTAACTGCCTGACATCACATACCTTTTTGCATCGAGCAGGGGCATGTTTCAGCATCTCCTGCAGCTGGGCAGACACCTCCGTCACAGTGGTGCTTGGCTTACAGGCCATAACTGCACCTTTTAACCAAAAAGGGAATGGTTTCAATGCACATGGCATGAAGCAAAGACAATGTATTATTTTGCGAAAATATGAACAATCCCTTACGTAATATGACATTGTAGAGGGTCATATTCTTCAGAGGCTTCTTCCCCCTCTTCCCATGGACGCTGTAGACACACCACACTCTGTGTATGGCAATGGCTGACAGCACCCGCCGGACCACATCTGGCAGATCTTTGCCGCCAATGGAACTCAGATATCGTGTCTGCAAAACATAAAGACAATCATTTACTTTTACATTTCCTTAACACTTCCCTGCAAAAATAAGGAACAAAGTTCTGCCCTGAAGTTACTCACCATCTTCCTTTGATGATCCTTGTCCTTCAGCTGCTCCTCCAAGACCAGCAGCTCCTCCTCCGTTTTAGCAGGGTGCAGGTCATCCAGTACTGCTCCCCCATAGCTGTCTGCAGACTCGCCGGACAGTCTCTGCTCCAGCCTCATCATTGTCTGTGCCATCTCCCTCAGACTCTGCATGACGCTGGAGAACTGCTGACACATCATCCTCTGGAAGTCTGGATATTAAACACAGATGTGGCTATAAGTAATTGTACGGTCCCATAATGGATATTCAGCTCAAAGTATATCCCTACATGCAGCATGAAGTAGTTCACAAAATTCAGCATACCAGCATCTGCAGAGCTTGATGGCAACACAGCTGGAGCTGTTGGTCTCACAGGCGATGGCATCAGAGAACTACCTGAAAACCAGAGGATAAAGGGATGAGCAGGAAACTATGGTGCTGGCGGCGTAGTGATTCTGGCATAAGGGGAAGAATCAACTCGACATGAGACATGTCAGACCCTGACCTGGTCTGGGTGCTAATCGCTGATGCATGCTGCTCGTGCCTGGACGTCTGAAGGGCTGAAGGGCCTGGGCTCACAGCGCCTTGGCTCAAAGGACCCGGGCGATGAACATCTACTGCCGAGTAGTGAGATGTGAGATGAGCGAATTAGTGAACAGAGTACATGAGTCTTCCGAAAGTCCTGAGTTAACTGTAAGTGTGCAAATATGCATAGACATTTCACCAACACAAACATGCATGGATACCTGCATTGAAAACTGGCAGAGCAGGCCTTCCGGCTCTGGCACCTGGCATAGCTGGTCTGGTCTGAGTTCTGCCGACCGGCTGCCTGGGCACTGGAACATATAGTAGAGGTAAATTAGCTCAGATTAGTCAACTCAAGTAGTACTCTTTTGGGACTGTTGAATGCACTTTATTATATTACCTTCGTCACTGGAGTCATAGCGTGTGTTGCGCTGTCTCTCCCTTGTGTCTTGGGAGTTAATCCATTGATGACTGCTGCTCAAACACCTTCGCCAAGGCACTGGCTACTTCATAATGCTCTGTGTGTTCCTCAGCAGAGACAGAGGTTGTCATGGCTCCTCTTGATGTGCTTGTGGAGGTAGATCTGGGAGGTATAGGAGAATGGGCACTCAGAGCAGGAGAACACCCAAGTCTTGCACAACTCTAACATCACAGCTAGGAGAGCGAATGAGAGAGACCATTAAAAAGGATTATCTCACCTGTAGTACAAGTTCAAATATAGAGTGATTATACGTCATTGTAAATGAGAGCTTACTCTCAATTGATTCACGAGGTTAAATAAAGATTGAATGAATATGTAGCTAGTGGGGGGTTACAACCACACAACTGTGGAGAGAGAATGAGACACTTGGTTCCCTCCTCTACTGGTGTTCATGGCCATGGCCAAACACCTGGAATACTCCAACCCTGATTTAAAGGCATAAAAGTGGGGAACACATTCTTGAGACGGTTCCTAAAACTGGAGGGAAAAAAAACGGGAAAATGATCTTCCCTCTCCTCATCACTCACTTCTGCATGGGGCTGAGCTCTACCCTGTCATCAGTGGCAATACATGGGATAGCGGCTCAGCACACAGGAGAACTGCACAGAGAGGAAGGAGGAGAGAGAAAACCAACAACAAAAAAGGCAAGAAGGGTTAATAACTGAGCGAATCTTGCAAGTTTGCACTACAGGGAAGCAATTGCTCAATTTCCCTGATATTGTGGCGTCACTGGCGTCAGTGATGCGTCTTATGAATCTCACATGTCTACCGCTAACATTTAACTCAATATCAATATTCCCATTTGTTTATCCCGTCTATGGAAACGTATGTGCATTTGTACTTACGTGTGCCTGCCTTTATTGATGATCAGGTGTTTCTCCACCTCAGGGCTGGCCAGACAGAACCATCAGAGACCATTGGGCTGAGCTGAGGAGAGAGCGACATGTTAGAGTGTATGTGTGCATATGGATATGGTGCTCTTCTGTTAATACTCATGAGGGCATTCAACTGAACAAGACTCACAGAGCCTGTGGTGCTGTCCCAGGACTGCCCCTGGCCACGCCTGGCCCCGTCTTAGCGCCTCTTCCTGCCCCGCTCACCTGCTTCTTGCTCAGTTCAAACAAGAACTGGGAGGTTGGCAACTGAGAGCATGGGAGGGGAGAGAGGGAGGGAGAGAGAGAGAGAAAGTGGGTGGGTGACCCTCTCGTTGGCTGACATGCACACTCCACAGGACCACGTGCCAAAAGCCAAGATGGCTGCTATAACAATCCTGCTAGCTAGCCTAGCTCCGTTGTTGGGGCTTCTTGTATTCTGTTAACGTTAAAATCGGAAAAATGAATGCCTAAAAACAAACACATACTAACGGTGTCGTGGGTTAATGCGAAATCAATGAGTAAGCTAATTATCACATTTTATTCCAAGCGATGAAACAGTACGAACGTGCAGGAGCTCGCGCGAGCCTGTAATTAGGAAACAATGGCCCACAACAACACTTCATAAAAGTTATAGTGTACACAACTGAAATATTCTCACGTTGCCAAGCCAACATTATAATTTAAGCTACAATTACACAAAAGCGAACGTTTTAACAATAATTGCGAGAGTAATTTTACGTAGGCTACTTAGCTAGCCATGTACAGAAAAAGGCTAATCACGTTAGCTGGCTAGCTAGTTAGCTAACATTGGAAAGCATCTGCATATAGATAATCATTACAATAGGGTAGCTTGCACATAACGTTGGTGTTTTATCTGGGACGATACCAAAATACATAGTATGTATACATACTAATGTATACATTGAAATTGAGATACTTACAAGATCTGTGTTGTCGCGGGCGTGTTGGTCTTTCTCAATCGCTTCTGTTCAGAACGGAACCCGTTCTCGTTCTTCTTCTCCTTCGCTGGGTTTAGTGGCGGATGTGCATACAGCCACCTACTGGCACAGAGTGTGTAACTTCACCTAACAAAGTAGCCCAATGCCTTGCATTCTACGTTCACTGCTCAGCGTTCATTGCTCACATTTAGGTTGCAAAATTAGGACTTTATTTATAGGCATATTTTTTATCATTATTTTTATTAGGCCTAGACTGCAAATCTTTAGTGTTAATATTAACTGTAAATGAGAAATTACACACAAAACAGACATGCAGGATTTCTCCTCATTATTACAATTCTGTAACTGTATGACTTCAAAATTTATTTTAAAACCTAAGTAATTTACAAATGTTCTGACCCACTGTGACACATTTCCAATAAAGTCAGATTGGGACTGTGATCTAACCACATTGTCACGTTATTTAATTACATCGTAGTTACGGATTTAAGCAGCAGTGGCGGCTACGTTCCCTTACAGTGTACTTGAGGACGGCTATTTTGGTTATTTTGCGACTGAAAAGGCAAGTGTCAGCTAGGTGTCAGCTAGGTCCGCTGCTGGTGACGTCGCAAAGTTACCACAATTACACCAATGTGTCCCGTCAGTTTTACGTACTGTGTTAGTAGGGAGCAGTGAATGCAAACTATTATGAGAAAGTGGATTCAGTGCCCTAGTCTAGACTGAAATGATGTAGGTTACAGTGCTGACCTTTTGAACCTAGACTCACGAGTCAGTCTTTATTTGAACCCAACGAGGAGCGTGCGCGCCAGCAATGCGCACGAACAGGTGTAGCCACAACACCAGCTGATTGGCTTTTGCCAGTAGGACAGAGTTAGCCGCATGGTAGCCTACACGGTCTGGACTGTTTCGTTTGAAGATGAGCGATTTAGCCAAGAGTTTAGTTTTCAAAATTCTTAGAATAGACATGTAGAGTGAGGCGATGTAAATCTACTCGCAAGGGATTCACATAGCCTACATGTGAATGTATTATTCAGAGGGACAGATAAGCTTTCAGGCCGAAATCACAGCACTGAGAAACAGCACCGTTCAATGTATGAAAAAGATTTATAGACACACCAACGAGGCTAAATTGAGTAGCCGAAGCCGATATCAACACATCTGAATGTTAATGTAAAAGTGGGTTACAGACCGTTACTGACCATATAAAACATAATGTGGGCTTTATACCAGCTGTCAAACTATTTTATAAATTAATCACACTTTTTATGTGGAAAAAGTAGCCTAGGCTCCAATAGCAAACTTACCTTCAACTGGTCTTCTTTACGTGCTATCCTGGATAAAGGGTAGTGCATCTAACCCATCATTTATATCATGTTTAAATCCCGTGTTAATCTTATTCAGAACTAAACTCTTCTCCAGGTAGACAAGATTTAAAAAGCTTGCCCATCTAATCTATTACGAATAGCCTAAACTTGAGCTATCCGCCCAGCTGCCTTTATGCCACCTTGTCTCCAGTTCCGTTATATTCTTGAAAGCGCGTCATCCCTATCCCATTCTCTCTCGTGCGCTCCTGCTTGTTATAGCTATCAAACAGGGGTTCATCGGCATTTTACGCCACTCTTCGGCAGAAGATCGTCTGCATTTAGGTTCTGTAGGAGCTATCTTTACCGTAAAGCCATGGTGCTACAATATATTACCCTTCAAGAAGTCGACTACCAATATGTCACTATCCCATGACACAATAACTCTTAGAGAGCATTAGGCAACTTTAAACGTACCTAAACGTATTATTTGACAGTTATTATATGTAATCTTAGGCTATATTCTGAGTTTAATAATTACAATATTGACAGTTGTGCTGATCTACAATCTGTAAATATGCAGGCCACTTTGGTGGAAGCAAAAGACACATTAGGCCTAATCAAGACAATGGAGACAGGAACTTCGGGTTAGGTGTGGGTTTCATTTTTGTGTTTTTTAAATTATATTTTTTATCGATTTAATTTTCGATTACTTCACTGTTATAACTTTATTGGATTTTATCTTCCATTTAATTTTCCTAGGCGACATTTTTTTTAATGTCAATTTTTATGTGAAGTACTCAACTCTTACTTTCTTTGTTGTAAAGCACTTTATTCTTATGATTATAAGAGCTTCGACTATACAGTTAATGCTGGCTCTGAAAACATCATTAATTCATAAACCTATTGACACTCAAAGCCATAAGTAAACCAAATTCACAATGTGTATGTGTGTGTGTGTGGTCCTGGGTGTTTCTCTTTGACAAGTGCGCCCTCTGGTGTTCTAAAGCCGCTCCTGAGAGACCCCCGCTGTGCCTCAGTGCTCTGGGTGAGGAGATGCTAGGGGGGGGAGGGGGTCTACAGTACAGGACACATTGCTGTGTATGATGACAACGTCGAACAGTCCTGTAATGTAACATGCTGCTAGCCATGCTGCTAGCCATGCTGCTAGTCATGCTGCTAGCCATGCTGCTAGTCATGCTGCTAGCCATGCTGCTAGTCATGCTGCTGGTCATGCTGCTAGCCATGCTGCTAGTCATGCTGCTAGTCATGCTGCTAGCCATGCTGCTAGCCATGCTTCAACACTCCCTTCTCCTCCAGCTGCTGAGTGTTCCCATGCGTTCCCACCAGCCTGTCCTGAGCAGGCAGTCTGCAGAAGTAGACCTTCATGATATGAGAGACAGAGATGTCCAACTAAAGGACCGACCGACCGACTGTCTGTCTGATCACCTGTCTGTCTGACCACCTGTCTGTCTGACCAGCCAGCGAGAAAGGGAGGAAGAGCAGCTGGTTTATAACGCTGTATTCTCTGATTCATTCATGAGATCAAATCATCTGTTGGAACACACTGGGATGGGCAGAGAGAGAGAGAGAGAGAGAGGGAGAGAGAGGAGGCAGGGGAGAGAGAGAGAGAGAGAGAGAGAGAGAGAGAGAGGAGGCGGGGGAGAGAGAGAGAGAAAGAGAGAGGAGGTGGGGGAGAGAGAGAGAGGGAGAGACTGGACGGTGTATTAATGATGACCTTTACGTAATAAGGAGCTGTTTTGATAGTGGTGATGGTGTAACACCTGTTACTGTAGATGACGTTTCAAGTTCAAAGTTCAAAGTTGACATCTTTAGTCATCATCACTGTCTGTGACCTTGTCCATGTCCATGACCTTGGATTAGTATGGAGATGGAAGGATCTGGTTGTAGTGATGTAATGGAGGTGGTGTGGTTCTAGAGGAGGTGGTCTGGTTCTAGTGGAGGTGGTGTGGTTCTAGAGGAGGTGGTCTGGTTCTAGTGGAGGTGGTCTGGTTCTAGAGGAGGTGGTCTGGTTCTAGTGGAGGTGGTCTGGTTCTA
>NC_140244.1:8435987-8543487 GCF_949987555.1 Borostomias antarcticus
TATTTTATTTTATTTAACATTTATTTAACCAGGCAAATCATCACCAACCAGTGCAGCTCAAAGGACCTCGCAGTGTTCAATAAAAATGCAAAGGACTGTGTAAAGACATGGGAAACTGTCATATAACCAACCAGCTTCAAAGACACGAAAGAGAGAGATTAAAGGAGTAGTAAAGGGGAAATCATGTTTATCCCTGTTTTAAGGTTACTTATGATCATATACAATGGTTCAGATCAAAACATTGACAAAACTAGCACTTTTGAAAAATCATTCAAAAAACATGTTAAACTCGCAATTTCAAAGACAAGAAACTCACCGAGGTATTAGTTGGCGTTCTGACATATACTGTAATTCGCCATAAAGTAAGATTCTAGTTCATCTGGAAAGGCTTTTTAAAATATTTAGCATAGAAATATTCGCAGCACATACGTGTGTAAACTTCCGCAAACTAGGTAGCCTAGCAACATAAACAATAACAATAGTTACCGTAAGTAGTTCCGCTTCCTGAATCCCCTCTGCGGATTGATCTACACATCTACAACGGTCGCGTCAATACAAGTCAATGGATTTCATAAAATGATCAATTAAACCCTACAGGATTCATACTTTGCGGCGGATTTGGTTTCAGAACACCAACGGACACCAATTACACCCTCGGTGAACTTCTTGTCTTTGAAATCGAGAGTTTAACATGTTTTTTAATGATTTTTCATGGTGCCCACCCACATCCATTGTATGACCTAAACGGTGGTAGAGCAATTATCAACTTTCTCAAAACTGCTAGTTTTGTCAACGTTTTGATCTGAACCATTTTATATGATCATAAGTAACCTTAAAACAGGGCTAAACATGATTTTCCCCTTTACTACTCCTTTAAGAACACATTCTTATTTACAGTGATGGCCTGGCAGATGGCTAGCATAAATTGTCTTCTGTTCTGCTCTCAATACCCAGCCCAAGCCACCCAAGCCACTAACAACATGATTTCAAGAGGCCTGGCTCGGGATTCAAACCAGCAAACCTTCTGGCTCTCTTGCTCCACAGCTCGGGCCTCACCTTGAAGACGTTGTGACGCAGGCAGAACACAGACGTGTGGAAGAAGCTGAGAGACTCTGTCGCCAGGGTGACAAAGAGGTCGGTGATGTCGGGCGCCACGCAGATGAACCAGATCAGGCCAATCAGGACGTAGGTGCGACGGACGGTGCAGATCTGGGCGTGGTGGAGCGGGAGGCACACGGCGATGTAGCGCTCCACGGCCATGCTGGCCAGGTTGACGGGCGTGTTGCGCGTGGTGAAGACAGCGAGCAGGATGAAGAAGCAGCAGAAGGAGACGTTGATGGTGTAGAATATGTAGCTGAGGACAAAGAGGGTGATGGTGACGGTCAGCTGGATGGCGTCGTTGACCACCATGTGGATGAAGAGTATGTAGCGTGGGTCCTCGTAGAAAACCTGGGGGGGGGGGGGGGGGGGTAAGATTGGTGGATAATGTTGCCTTAGATGTTTTATCCAGTTCACCACAGTATCTGCAGCAAACTTTGAGGTAAATAAGAACACAACTCAAATACTTTCAAATTGTGTGGACCTGGTGCCTGAAGAAGGTGGCCACAACGGTCCCGTTGATGTAGCTGAGACTGGACCAGATCAGAACCACGATCAGGTTCTTGATGAACGCCGTGGCGAACGTGTCTCGGGACAGAGGGGAGTACGACATGTTGCTCATGAGCCCTGCTGATGAGTTCATACTGCAGATCCCCCAACTGACAAGAGAAAGAGTGGGTGAGAGAAAAGGAGAGAGAGAGAGAGAGTGTGTGTGTGTGTGTGTGTGTGTGTGAGAGAGAGAGAGAGAGTTTGTGTGTGTGTGAGAGAGAGAGAGAGAGAGTGTGTGTGTGTGAGAGAGAGAGAGAGTGTGTGTGTGTGTGTGAGAGAGAGAGAGAGAGAAAGAGAGAGAGAGAGAGAGAGAATGAGTGAGTGAGTAACAGACATAGAGAAAGAGAGCTAGACAGTCATTTATACACTTTAGGACAATGTTTTTTTCTGGGTATCTGGGTCTTGTCTGAATACTACTGCTGCTTTGAATACTACTGCTGCTTTGAATACTACTGCTGCTTTGAATCCTGGCCCTGAAGAGATGTATGAAACATTTTATTTTGTATTGGACTGTAATCGCATAGCCCATACATTCTAATGACCATTATTCCGTTTTTTGTGTGAACATTAATTAAAAAAACTCAAAAATGACATATACATGAAAACTATAAATGAATATATTAGCAAACCATCCATTCCAACTGTTAGATTACTTGCCAAGCTGACATGTATATTTGCTGTCTTCACTCAAGCACACCCAGATCAGTCATTTGAACTAAGACAAGATGAGTTCCACCCATCTAGATCAGAACTAAATGTTCTAGTTACCTTCAAGTTGCAGTATTATCAAGTTACAGCTGCACGTTTATTCCCTATCTGGCTGACAATATGCCAAACACTATGATACAACTGAATACATAATAGTCATTCATTATGTGGAATGATGTCTTCCTCTGTACTGGCTCATACAATATAACCAGCATACCTGGGAGGTTTTAGGGGGCACACCTGTGTACCTGTACACATTCTAGATAGCCTGGCACCAAAAACACATCTGTTTAAGTTTTATCCCATATTGAAATTGTAGACTTAAGTTACAGTCATTTAGACCTGTATTAAAACATAACATCCAACACTCCCATAACATCCAACACTCCCATAACATCCAACACTCCCAGTGCAACAGTCACACCCTCCTCCTCACCGTATCTGCCATCCTCAAAAGACTTCAGTTGTAAAAAACAAAAACAAAACAAAACAAAACCCAGCTTGGCCAACCATAACAACAGTCAGAAGTGCGAGGACCCAGTCTCCTTCAAGACCACAAGCTATTCAGCATCAACATCTTGCTTCCTCACATTTAGATATTCCAGCAAATCAAAAGGTTGACTACTGCTAGTATTGATATTACCTTAACCCTAAACCTAGTATTGATAACAGACTAACCCTAGTATTGATAATACCTGGACCCTCACCCTAGTATTGATAATACCTGGACCCTCACCCTAATATTAATAATACCTGGACCCTCACCCTAGTATTGATACCAACTGTCTCACCAAGCCCAGTCCAGGCCAGGCCAGCCCCTACCTGTACCACTCACCTGCACCAGGCCCAGGTACTTGTGAGGCACACACCTGAGGGAAGACTCTTTATAAACCATCTAAATGGGTCTTCATTCATTTACATGTCATCCTCGTCATCATCAGGTGGCCTAGAGGAAAAACAGGTAATTGATTCTCAGGGGCTGAATATGATGCTGCTGAAGGGTGCACAAGGTTAAAGAACTACAGACTCTCAGAAAGAACTACAGACTGTCAGCCATGATGATAATGACCATGATTGTGAATGGCAGAAGGACAAAGGACCAAAATATAGTATTTTCAGAAAGGAACACCACTCTCTGTTAAAGGATATGTTCACTATTCTCTGTCGGTTTTACATGGACCTGACACTCGACTGCCCCATCGACTTCCATTGTAGTCAAGTCCGCGCCAGCAGAAGACCTCAATGCTCAGGTGATCACAGACATTATAGTCGCTACGTGTCAGGTTCAGATGTCAGACAGAGAATAGGCCCTTAAGGCCAAAATAGTGAACTTATCCTTTAATAATGATGAGATAACTTGGGGTGAGGGGTCCATGAAGTCAGTAAAGAATGACTATGTCTCTTCTCTCAATCAAGCCCATCAAGTCAGTCTTTGTTCACCTGAGTGTGGCGTCTCTCACTACTGTAGGTTCATCACCCAGGGAAATGGCCTCTTGTCTACTCACAGACTCCAGAAACAGATGTTTGTCCTGAAAGAAGAGATAGGGTGACTGGCTGGAGGTTCAAGTTCAATTTATTTATTTACTGTATATATACATACATTGGAATTTTTATCATACGAGAAAGAGTGAAAAGAAGAGAAACAAAATATAAAGATAAATAAAATATTACAATGAGAATATATATATGGTGAATACAAAAATATCATTAAACTATTAGAATTACAATAAACTGTACAGTGGCCATTCAAAAGCTATACAGCAGAATATAAATTAAATCAATGACAATAGAATAAATAAATAAATGAACGAATACAAATAATAATAATATATATACATACATATATATATGAAAGTGATCATTTAAAAGCCATACAGCACTGGGGTAATAGCTATTTTGTGAACAGCTACTAACCATTCTTATGGACTGATACCGTCTTCCAGTGGGAAAGGATCCACATAGACCTGCTGCAGGGGGGCTTGGATCCCCCACTATGTTTTCAGCTCTGATCCACAAGGATCAAATCTAGGGCCCTTACGCTGCAGTCTGTATATGCTACTCCAACGTGCCGTCATTAGGAGGCACAATATTAGCTACTTCGACATGTGGGTGTCGATGTTTCACCCCCCCCCCCCAGGCTCGGGGCCAAGGGGCTCTCCTTTTACCACCCTGAGCCTGGGTGAGGGGTCACCCGGGCTATATATCCAAGCACACCTCCAGGAGCCATGTCACCGTTTCGTCATCCACAACCATCAGGCAGTCCTGGATGACATGGTCTGCGGTTTGTTCCTCGGCGCCACACTCACACACCATGTTCCATCGATGTGCACTCGGAGCTCACATTTGGCTTCCTTGTTGTTAAGGTGGAAGGCCGCCGACACCGTCTTTGCCTCGCTGAGCTTCAATCTCCATTTACGGAGGTATGCCACTAGTGTCTGTCTGCATGTCCTGGCTCAGTGTGTCCTCCACGGCCTGCCAGTCTCCAGCTGAGTACACCAGCGCAAGGTCGTCTGCGTAGGCATACTTCCTGGAGACTGTGATCGGCAGGTCGTAAGTGTAGATGTTATAAAGGAGCCGGGCCAGGACAAATCCCTGGAGGACGCCGTTCTTAAGGTGTCGCAACCTGCTTCGCTGTCCGCTACCGGTGGTGAGGGTGAAGCTGCGGTTTCGGACAAGCTTCATGATCATGCTGACCATGTGCCAGTCCGGCAGCAGGCGGAGCAGCTTGCAGGTGAAGCCGCGGTGCCATATGGTGTCGTAGGCTGCTGTTCAGGTCTGTAAAGACGGCTCCGGCCTTCTTTTTAGCCAAGAAGCTGTCCTCAATGTCTTGAGTCATCAAAGTGACTTGATCTACGGTCGATCTCCTGCATTGGAACCCGGCCTGCTCCTGTGGGAGCAGTGGGGTCGATGATTGGTTTGACGCGGGCGTAGATGAGACAATCGAGGATCTTGAAGGGGATACATAACAGAAAGATGGGGCGGTAACTCTTGGGGTCCCCTTCAGGTTTGTTCAGCTTAGGGATCGCGACAACTATGGCTCTTCTCCAGATTTTGGGGATTTTGAGTTGGCACAAGCAGGAAGAGAGGAACGCTCTTAACCAGGACTTCAAGGCAGGTGCGGCATGGAGTATAAGCTCCGAACAGATAGAATCAGGCCCCGGAGCTTTCCCTGGCTTTACATGCTGGAGGGCAGCAGCGTACTCCTCCAGTGTGAATTCGCTGAAGATGTTACCGCCACTAGGAGTTCAAAGGTCAGACACTTCTTTTGCCACGAGACATGATGATTCGGGGTCTTTGCCCTCATATGTCCCACTTTTCACAAATTGTGATGCGATTTTGTTTGCAGAGATGGAATGAAATCCTACTGATCGGCCCTAAAACAAAAAGAGAAAGGCTGTTTAAAAATCTGGGGAAACTGACATCCTGAATTAACCATCAAGTCTTGGTGTTATCCTAGATACAGATCTAAGCTTCAAGTCCCATATTAAATTAAGTGACAAAAACCTGATTGATTCTTGCTTTTATTTTATTTCAAGGTCATTAAAAACTGTGCAGCTCGACTATTAACTTTCACTTTAGATTTGCACTTGTGTGCTACGGCACTTTAAACAATGTATATCTCTCAAGTACAATATTTCATTAAATTGCATTTATAAAATTGTTGATTTGTGATCAAATAATGAATGATAAAACAATTCATTGGTATAGGTCAAATGATTGTAATTAGGAGTCTGATGGGAAGGTGCAGACTGTGTCAGACCTAACCAAGGTTTTTCTAGGATTTAGAAGAAATCTGGACACATACAGTACAGTATCAACGTGTATTGTGTTAAATGTTCTAGAAGCGAATTTTACTTTTTTAGTAGGTTTGGAACCATTGCCAATTGTATTACTGTGTAATATGTGGGAACATACGATGTAACTCGAAATTTGTGGGATTTTGGTGCTTTGTGATATTGTATTGGTAAGCTTTTTTAAATGTTGTATTTTGATTGATTTCTTATTTTTATATTTTTTTTTATTGTGTTTCATCTTCCATCTTATTTTTCCTTCTTTTTGTTCATTTTATGTCTTTTTTTATGTGAAGCACTCTGTGCATGTAAATTCTCTGTTGTAAAGCACTTTGAGTTGCATTTAATGTATTTGTATGACAGGTGCTATACAAATAAAGTTGTATTATTATTATTATTATTATTATTATTCAAAAGTTTAAGCTCAACCAAGCGGACTATCTCCAAAGTGGTGCTGAACTTTACCATTTCCACTGAGGGCCTAATAAGTTCCCATGATGCCGTGTGTTTCTTCAGTAATGAGCCGACCGCCGTGCCTGACCTTTACCTCCGCCTCCTAATGAGGGCTGATGGGAGACGGTGTCTCTGTCCTCCCACCACCCTCCACTTCCTGACTACTCTCTTAACCCTGGGCACTCTCTCTCTCTCTCTCGCTCAGACATACAGCAAACAAGTTGTTTTCAAGTTTACCAGACTGATGTAACACCACAGGGGGGTAGTCAGAGGACAGACAGGAAGTATAGGAGATCAGACCAGGAAGTACTATTGTCTGTAGCTGGGAAAGAACTATCCTGTGGAGAGGGAACCTAGACACCACCCTGGTCCTGGAGAGAGACAGAACCTAGACACCACCCTGGTCCTGGAGAGAGACAGAACCTAGACACCACCCTGGTCCTGGAGAGAGACAGAGCCTAGACACCACCCTGGTCCTGGAGACAGAGCCTAGACACCACCCTGGTCCTGGAGACAGACAGAACCTAGACACCACCCTGGTCCTGGAGAGAGACAGAGCCTAGACACCACCCTGGTCCTCGAGAGAGACAGAACCTAGACACCACCCTGGTCCTGGAGACAGAGCCTAGACACCACCCTGGTCCTGGAGAGAGACAGAGCCTAGACACCACCCTGGTCCTGGAGACAGAGCCTAGACACCACCCTGGTCCTGGAGACAGACAGAACCTAGACACCACCCTGGTCCTGGAGAGAGACAGAGCCTAGACACCACCCTGGTCCTCGAGAGAGACAGAGCCTAGACACCACCCTGGTCCTGGAGAGAGACAGAGCCTAGACACCACCCTGGTCCTGGAGAGAGAGAGAGCCTAGACACCACCCTGGTCCTGGAGAGAGACAGAGCCTAGACCAGTGGCAGTTGGCTAAGTGTTTTGTGTTAGGTGTTAGGTTGGGTGGTGGAGATGGGACCCAAAAGCAGACAGCAGGCAGGCAAAGCAGGTTCAAAAAGGTTTTAATTCCAAAAAGGCAAAAATAGACAGCGGAACCCCAGGGAGCTACGTACAAACACTGACAATGAACCGACAGAGAACAAAGGAAACAGGAGGGCATATATACTCTGGGAGAACAATCAAGGAACAACGTACAGGTGTGCAACAAGACATAACGAGACACAGGTGCAGACAATCACCCAGACAAGGACATGGAGGGATTCAAAAACAAGGACAGAGGGAACTAGGACACAAGGGAAGGGAACAGGGAACAAGGCTGGGACTGGAAATGTGACTGAGCAGGAAACTAGGGGAAACCAGAAGGGGGATCTAGAGGGGACCAGAGAACTAAAGGGACTGGGGGGATTAGAATTAGGGACAGGAAGTGAAGAGGGACTGGAGTGAAGTGGGACTAGTGGGGGACTGGTTGCTAGAGCTGGGACAAGGAGGACACTAACCAACATACAGTAGACATAGAAGACAAGACAACGAACACAAGACGAAACACACAATGTGGAGTTTGCATGCTCTCCCCGTGTTCACGAGGGTTTCCTCCCAAAAGAACCCAATACCATCCAGGGGTATCGGTTTCCTCCCAAAAGAACCCAATACCATCCAGGGGTATCGGTTTCCTCCCAAAAGAACCCAATACCATCCAGGGGTATCGGTTTCCTCCCAAAAGAACCCAATACCATCCAGGGGTATCTCGTATCCATATCTCGACATGGGAAGGTCACAGAGAGACGCCGGACTGGCATAAAGCTCTCGACCTAACAAATGCAGCGATACCAACCTGTCCTGCTCTCACGTACAGAGATACCAGACATGTCCTGCTCGCACGTACAGAGATACCAGACATGTCCTGCTCGCACGTACAGAGATACCAGACATGTCCTGCTCACACGTACAGAGATACCAGACATGTCCTGCTCACACGTACAGAGATACCAGACATGTCCTGCTCCCACGTACAGAGAGCAACACAAGGTATTCATGGGCGGAGGTCTGAGCTCTCTGAGCACCGTTTCTAGTTATCTCTTTGTTTCAAGTAACGTCAGTTATTTTCTCAAATTCATCTAGCTGCTGGTAAAAGTCCTGATAATAAGTCAAGGTAATCAACTGTCTGGGGGCCAGAGGGACGTTCAGGCAACACATTCAGATCACAGAACTGGTACATTATTCCTCCAGACACAACCCCCTCACCTGCATGAGCAATATGTGCTGAGTACATTCCCCCCCATCCCCTTACACACACACACACACACACACACACACACACACACACACACACACACACACACACACACACACACACACACACACTGTGCTGAGTACATTCCCCCCCATCCCCTTACACGCACACACACACAGGCACACACACAAACACACATGCACACACACACATGCACAAACACACACACGCCCACGCACACACACACACACACACACACACACACACACACACACACACACACACACAGACACACACACAATGAATCTCAGGAGTGATATCAAGGTATACAGTATAAACTCATGACAGATAGAGGTTGGCCTCCATAGCCTGTCGTATGACCAGAGGTGAGTACTGTATACTGGCTGCTTCAACACGCATGGTGCTGTTACCTGTAGCACTGTAGACTTAGATTTGATTGATTCTACAGGTATTGCACTCTTATACTCTATCTATCTATCTATCTTTCTATCTATCTATCTATTTACATGTATCTAGATATCTGTTTACATATCTATCTCCTGTACATGCATCTATCTAGATATATATCTCCTGGAGCAGATGAATAAAACAGTATCATGAGACACTAGGAAACAGAGCCCAGTTCTAGACTAAAAAACCCTTCAATAGAGAATGTCCATGACTTTTCTAAAATACTTACAGTAATTTATTTTTTATTAGTTTCAGTATTAGTTTTAGTCTTTCTTCTGTGCAAGACCTTTTCTCTATAATTTTGACGAAAGCAGACATTTCAAAGAATGTGCAGACTTTCAAGTTATACAGTAGCAATGGCAGCTGGGTTGACAGTATGTATGATCTGCAATGAGAAATTCTCTCATAAAAAGAAGAGCAATAAGATAGTCTAAGCTTGCCACACAGTGTTTTTCATCTTTCCAACTCCTAGTTTTCATCCATTGTGGTGAGATACAAATTATTTTCTCAACAGTGAAATAGTGGTTCGTGCTGTCATAAAAGATCCCAGCCCCTGGGCTAACTGAACCATACGAGATTTCATTCAACCCATGTATCGATCACCTCTTTGCATCTAGATCGTGGTAAAGGAGAGATGAATTTCTCAGTGGGCAGCAGCAACCTGACCGTGGTAGTGAAAAAACGTGACACATTTGAAACAGCCCTGACCAAGAACATCATCGTGGTGGCGCTCTGCATCTCCATCAACTACATCAACGGCACCCTGGTGCACACCTTCTCCAAACACCAAGTGAACTATCTCACCCTCCTGTTGTCCTTTATGTCCTGTTGTGTTGTTCATTTGTTTTTTTTACCTTTGTTTGTGAAGCCTAGTGAGACCTTGCTGAATGAAACCTCTCCAATGCCCAGGTGGGGATTTAGCGCTGGCTTTAGTCGGTGTATAGTTACTGATCTGTAGAACTATATAATCAATGTGCTCTTTGGCAGAACAGAAACTAATACCATAGGGATATGGGTTCTACACGTACACTCTCCTTAATTTAACACCTTCACATGGTCTGCCCCTCCTCCAAGCTCGAGACAGACATATAGCTGGCCCTCATGTGAACATTGAATTTCCCTGTGCATTAGTGACCTTAATAAGAGCACTAGTATAGATACACATACATTATTCCTTTTCTGTGTCCTTTTAGAGTGAACAATTCACTCTCCTTCAGTATGTCTTTACTGTATTCAGACAGGGGACCTGGAGGACTGGGATAAGAACATTGGTCCTCATTCCTGAACATTTTCTTAAGTGTCTTCTTAAATGTCTTCTTACGAAATTCGTAAGACCAATCCTAAGAAAGATCCCCGCCGGATTCATGAACGGGTGGAAATGTGTTCCTACATTAAACCGCCAAAGTGTTCTCAGCTGTGCTCCCCTTATTAAGTTGAATACGCGTTCTCGTACACCTGAATTTGCATACATAAACGCCCCGCCAGCTCCTTACTACAGGGTCGTGTGCACACAAAATCCCCAGACAGCGCGGAAAAAGTTGAGACGTTCCCAATTGACATGCTTGATGTTCAAGGTCACGTGCAAATTCGACGTTTTATTCGTCACATGCAACATACCAGTAAAATGAGCAGTAAGATGTTTCTCTGCTGGCTCTTAACGGGCACATTAAGCTTAAGCAAGGTGAAACAAACTAATACAAAATAACAAAAGAAAACAAGACGGTATAAATGGACTTTTAATACAATATGCAAAATATATAGCCTACATGAAAGGGATGGGATGTGCTGAGAGCAGATTGAATTGTAGCCTACAGTTTAGTTAAATGCATGAGTAGGCTACTTATGGATCTTGATAGGCCCTTTATCTATATTATGTAGGATCATATGATATATTTTAGTTAGGGATATCCACGTTTACAGTATTTACAGAATGTAGATGTGTCCATTCTGACTATGGAATATAAGGTGCTGTTGTGCTGAGTCTGAGTATAGCGACTGAGTTTAGTGCTTATTTATTAATTCACTGCCATTTGCAGTGTTTGTGTAGTGCCTTTATTTATTTTAGGACACCGCTATGCCTTGTAGAATCATGAATGTGAAACGTAATTGGAAATGATACAAATATCCTCGTATTTATGATTATGATTGTTATTCAAGCCTAGGATGTCGGTAGAATTGATGTGAACGCAATCACCTCGGATTTCTCATAAATTCAGCCCTTGCGAACGGACGCACTCCAATCTGGCCTACCTACGACTGCATTTCCGCGTTCTTAAATCCTGTTCTTAGATAAGAACAAATCCGAGATAAGAAACCATTCAGGAATGCCAGAATTGTCCCGGGAACGTTGTAAGTGGAGTTAAGAAGACATTTCTTCTTAACTTCTTCTTAACTGCATTCAGGAATGAGGTCCATTGTCTTAAAGGGTATGCATACAGTATGTGGTGGCAGACTAAGCCACACTTCACACAACTAAGCAGAATCTGATGTCTCTCCTGCGCTTGTATCTCTAAGATCAACCCTCACTACATCCTGTTGAAACCCTGTCTAATCCATATCTAAAACATCTACATGTGTGTACAAAATCCCCTGATTCCCTGCTAGTATGTTTCAATGTTTCTCCTGCCTCTAAACTAAACCGGGCTGAGCTCTCAAACTTGAAAGCAAGCCGCACTACGGTCTATATAAAAGACCAAAATCTCAAAAATCTCTGCTGACACTGCTGAAAGTAAGCAGGCAGTCCATTATGCAATTGTTGCCGCCATGTTGCTGTCTCCACCACCCCGACCTTGCTACCATTCTTACTAGGTAGCTACTGTTCTTTAGCTAGTGTTAGCAAGCAAGCATTACAGCTAGTATACCAGCTAACTATTCACAGTGTACACAAGCATCATCCACGTCAACACGGGTCAGATGTGGACCAAGGGGTCAGGCTGACTTACGAAATTGGACCCAGTATTGGAGCAACTCGGATGGCGCTGAGTAGGTGCACTTTGCATATCGCAATACCCCGTATCGGGCACGCTTGTCTGGAGCCTTGCAGGGCAGCAGGGGAATTGCTCAATGCTCGCTGACCGAGCGGCTCCTAGCGGTAGTACAGTATACCTTTGGTGTATGGATTGGGATTTTTTCAGTTGGATTTTCAAAATCTAGCTTAGGCTTCTCTTCCTGGTCTCTCCTAAATCACCTAGCCTACCTTTAATGCTAAGATGAAATGTATTACATTTGATCTAAAAAATCGTTGAACCAATTCTTGAGTTTGCATATTTCTATTCTTTCTCTCCCCAGATCTTCAACATCAACCCTCGTTACATCCTCTTCATCCACCTGGTGGTGAACGACATGCTCCAGCTGACCCTGGCTTGCCTGCTTTTTGTCATTAGTTACATCCTCTTCACCATCAACGTGTCCTTCTGCTGCCTCCTGCTGGCCCTCACTACCTTCACCACCTTCAACACGCCTGTCAACCTGGCCAGCATGGCCATTGAGCGCTACATTGCTGTCTGCATTCCGCTTCGCCACACTCAGATCTGCACCGTCCGCCGCACCCACATCCTGATTGGCCTGATCTGGGTGCTGAGCGCCTTCTTTATCCTACCCGACATCTTTACTGTACTGGCCACGGAGCCCCTGTCCTTCTTCAGTTCCAGGATCTTCTGCAGCGCTGACACGCTGATGCGGAGCACGTCCATGATCAAGAAGAGGAACATCTCCCTCTATGTCTTCCTGTTCCTGGTGTGGATAACGCTCCTCTACACCTACTTCAGCATCCTGTTTGCCGCGCGGGCCGCCAGTGCTGACGCCAGGAAGGCCCGGAACACCATCCTGCTGCACGGCCTGCAGCTCCTCTTGTGCATGTTCACCTACCTGCGCCCCATTCTGAAGACCCTGCTACTCTACATGTTCCCCAGCAACCTGGTGGAGATCCGCTTCACCAACTATGTTTTCATCCAGATCCTGCCACGCTTCATCAGCCCTGTGGTGTATGGGCTGAGGGACCAGACCTTCCGCAGGTATCTGAGGAGGTACCTGCTTTGCAGAATGGGCACCAGCACTCATCCACAGAGCGGCAGAGCGGAAAAGACGTGGTAGTTGAGAGGACAGACTGTAGAACTGTTCACCTGCAGAGTTGGGGTTGAATTCTTAGATACAGTCAACACCAGGTCAATTTGGTCTATGTACAAGCCTTCCATTGTTTTATCTGTTCAGAATCAGTGTATCTATTAAACAATATTTTTCAGTTATTGAACCTTCATTTTGATGTATGAGTGGGTGAGGATGAACTGACCACAACCCTGCTGCTTCCCTCCTGTTGATGCACAGCTACAGTGTGGCCCCTCTATCATTGTTAATATAAAACCTCAAGTACTGAATCACTCTCAATGTCCCCTTATAAATGATCCAACGTCTCAACACTTTGGTCATTGGTCATCTGCGCAAGTGTTTGTGTGTTTGTTAGCAAGATTACACAAAAACTGATTTTCACGTAACTCGGTGGAAGGGTGTAGCATGGTACACCTTACCCAATAAATTTTCCGAAGCACGGGTCGGGTTCACGGGCCGCCCAAATATGGTTGACCATTCACCTCCATTCATGTTTTAAACCAGGATTAAGCAAAAACGATGGTTACGTATTGCAATTGTAGTTCTATGAGGGGTGCGAAGCCCCACAGAGCAAGCTCTTATTGGCTTGCGAAACCTAGCCAGCTACAATTAACTGAAGAAAAAAATACACACACGCACCTGTGTCCAATTGAGTCCGATGCACCACTTGACCAGGGGATGCCCATAAACCGTAGTTTTGGCAAACCCCTCATGACATGCGGAAATAGCGCATGCATGCACTTTAATATTGGGTGCCGCTAAACTGTCCCCACCATGGAAAAATACCCAAAGCGTCTCGACCGATCAAGACTTGGGAGCGACATCTCTCTCACCACACCAGGAGAGGGCATCCACATTGGCATGGTCCCTGCCGGGCCGGTGCTGGACCTGGAAGTGAAACTCCTGCAGGCTGAGGAACCATCAGATTAAACGGGCATTAGTGTATTTTGCCGCGCTAAGCCAGCGGAGGGGAGCATGGTCCGTTATCAGTGTGAAACGCCTACCTAGAAGGTAATACCTCAACTGCTGAAGGGCCCATTTAATGGCAAGCACCTCCTTCTCAATAGTAGAATAGTCTGGTGGCGATCAGGGCCAAGATGGATTACGGCAGATTCCTCGATCTGATGCCACGATCTCTGGCACAGCCTCTCTTGACCTGCTTCACAGTCTGGCAGGAGAAGTGCCTCCTGGACAGCTGGCTACAGCACGTTCAGAAGGAAGGTTATTCAGTTCACTTTCACTGTTCCCCTCCACCCTTCACAGGCATTGTGGAGATAGTGATGCCGTGTCCTGATCAAGCCGCAGCTATGTCAGCAGAGATTGCGGAGCTTTTATCAAAGGGAGCGGTGAATGTGGTCCTGTTGGAACAGAGGAACAAGGGATATTATTCCTGCTACTTCCTCGTGCCAAAGATGGGAGGCATGAGACCAATTTTGGACCTCCACCTTTTCAACAAGGCGGTGGCGAAATTGAAGTTCCACATGCTTACAGTGCGACGGATGTGACCTGAAAGTGACCTGAAAGACGTTTACTTCCACGGGCCAATAACTCCTCGGCTTCGGATGTATCTGCGCTTTGCCTTCCAGGGAGTGGTGTACGAGTATGCCAGACTCCTGTTTGGATATGCGCTTTCCCCCAGGACTTTCTCCATTTGTGTGGAGACGGCGTTGAGACCGCTGCACCGGCAGGGCATCAGGATCCTTGCATACTTGGATGACCAACTGGTTCTGGCTCCATCGCCTCTTCTAGGTTTGATGCACGCCACCGTGGTGGCGAATCATTTCACTGACCTGGGGTTTGCTGTCAATTGAGAAAAGAGCGCTCTGTGGCCGGCCCGTCAGATTGTCTACCCGTCAGATTGTCTATACCTAGTATCAATCTGGACACGGGCACCATGAGAGCGAGTACACTATATTGCCAAAAGTATTCGCTCATCTGCCTTTACACGCATATGAACTTAAGTGACATCCCATTCTTAATCCATAGGGTTTAATATGATGTCGGCCCACCCTTTGCAGGTATAACAGCTTCACCTCTTCTGGGAAGGCTTTCCACAAGGTTCGGAATGTGTTTATGGGAATTTTTGACCATTCTTCCAGAAGCGCATTTGTGTGGTCAGACACTGATGTTGGACGAGAAGGCCTGGCTCGCAATCTCTGCTCTAATTCATCCCAAAGGTGTTCTATCGGGTTGATGTCAGGACTCTGTGCAGGCCAGTCAAGTTCTTCCACACCAAACTCGCTCATCCATGTCTTTATGGACCTTGCTTTGTGCAGTGGTGCGCAGTCATGTTGGAACAGGAAGGGGCCATCCCCAAACTGTTCCCACAAAGTTGGGAGCATGGAATTGTCCAGAATCACTTGGTATGTTGAAGCATTCAGAGTTCCTTTCACTGGAACTAAGGGGCCAAGCCCAGCTCCTGAAAAACAAAGCCACACCATAATCCCCCCTCCACCAAACTTCACACTTGGCACAATGCAGTCAGACAAGAACACCAAACCCAGACTCATCCATCAGATTGGCAGATGGAGAAGCGTGATTCGTCACTCCAGAGAACGCGTTTCCACTGCTCTAGAGTCCAGTGGCGGCGTGCTTTACACCACTGCATCCGACATTTTGCATTGCACTTGGTGATGTAGGGCTTGGATGCAGCTGCTCAGCCATGGGAACCCATTCCATGAAGCTCTCTACGCACTGTTCTTGAGCTAATCTGGCAGCCATATGAAGTTTGGAGGTCTGTAGTGATTGACTCTGCAGAAAGTTGGTGACCTCAGCATCCGCTGACCCCACTCTGTCATCTGTTGGATGGGTGAGTGAATACTTTTGGCAATATAGTGTATGTCCGAACCGAGGAAACGGTCTGTCCGAACCGAGGAGAGAAATGCTGGAGAATTTCAGAGTTTTCCATCCTTCTATGAAGGTCTCAGTTCTATCAGTTGTGAAAGCTGAATTTAATTTGCTAGAAAAGTCTAGAAGTGAATAAAGATTAAAACGTTTTGCAGAGGTTTGATCTGAAAGTTCAAAGACTGGTTTTTATTCCCAAAATACATTCAGTTGCAACTGGGCTCTTGGCAAGAACACAAAAAGAGAGATTCACCCAAGAACTGAAATTTTCCTCTTGGGCACAGCTCTATATTCAAAGCTAGGCCTGGATATGGCATTCCTAGAATCTGATTGGCTAACACATCCTTTACACGTCATTAGCAATGGCGACACATCATCAACAATGGCGAACGAACAGGGTTAAAAGTTCAACACCTCGTACAGCAGAGTGATATGACCAGGTGGTTCTGCAAAAACAATGACACAATAGGAGACCACAGTTTAGTAAACACTAAGATCATGAACTTGGCCTGGAGATGTCATTTTAATCTACCCCCTAGAGAGGTTATCCTGCCATCAACCATGAAATGCCCAGTCGGACAACCAGACCGCAGTGGCTCACATCAACCGGCAGGTCACCGAAACTTCACCAATTGGTGGTGGAGCTGTGGCAAAGGGCTCATGTCAACCTCCGGTCTCACTTCGAGAGCACAAAGTGTCCCCTCTGATTCTCTCCCAATACTAGATCTGCGTGTCCTAAACTCTTATATAGTTACCCATCCCGTCCGCATGCTCACGGTCAAGAGACTTCTACGGGCAGTCTGAGAGGGCAACTTCTGTTCAAGTAATTTGAAGGACGCCTACTTTCATGTAGACATCGTTCCAAGGCACTGGAGATTTCTTTGTTTTGCTTTCGAGGGGGTGGCGAGGCCTACCAGTACTGCAGGGTGCTGTTCGGCCACAACCTAAGCCTACACGTGTTTTACCGTCAAGCTAGCCCTCCGACCCTTGCGCCTCAGAGGAGTCAGAGTCCTGGCCTACCTAGACCATCTTTTGATCCTAACCCTGTCTATGGCAAGGGCAGCAGCTCACACCAAGCTGGTGATTATGCACCTCCCAGACTTAGGGTTCACCATCAGATGGATGACTGGATGAAGAACACGTCCATGCCTTGCCAGCAAGTGACCTATAGTTAGCATATAATGATAATTTTCCCAAAATGCAAGCACTCTGGGTTGGGGTTGCACCTGCTCTGTGTTAGTCACTGCAGTCACTGCCCTGTTTTGTGAAAGACTAATTGGAAATCAGTGCAACAAGGATGTGCATTATGGCACTACCAGTTCCTATTTGCGCATGCTTGGAACTGCACTTTACAGGGTCATTATTTGCAGAGTAGGCACCAAAATAAAATGACAATAATCGTTCCAAAAGGTCACCCCAAAAAAGCAACTGCTGATTGGACTCAGCCAATCACCAATATATTCGTCCAATCACCCAAGCCTAATCTCCACCCCTTTTAAACCAATAGGAGGGAAGGGGAGGGAGCCTCCCGAAATACAATACCAGTTATTATCGTACAGTAAATGTAATTCTATGAAGGAGGTGGACCCTTCTCAATGAATCCCAGGACTCATATCAAGCTCTATAAATTCAGAAGTAAACCTGAAGATGAAGGTTAGTCTCCAGATCCTGACGTACAGTATCACTAGAGGTGAGGACTACTCTATACAGGGTGCTGTATCACACATGGTTCTGTTAGCACTGTATGGAGGCAGTAGAGAGGTTAGATGAAGAAGAACAATACAGTAACATCAGACACAGCCCAGACAGACTAAACACAGATCTAGACTAAAGAACTGTCAATGTTGAGCAGCTAAATGAAACAATCTAGATTTCATTCAACCCATACCTGACAGGTAGGGCAGCCACTGTTGACTTCAATTGTGATGAGGGATTTGTGTAGGGGGGTCGCGTTCACCACCTTTTGAACAACTTAGTGATTACCTTTGATTCTGTAGGCCAGCCTATAATATGGTATAATACAGTATATATTTATTTCTATTTTTTTTTCCATTTTTATATTCTCATTAACCTTTATTTATACAGGTGAAATAACCCATTGAGACCCAGGGTCTCATTTTCAAGGGGGACCTGTTTCGGGGTAGGCAGCAACACAAAGTTACAGACATACAAGACATGCAGGACAATATAAAAACACAGTATACATTAAAACACAGTCGATATAAAAGTGACAGAAAACAGGATCCAAACTAATTACAAGTGCAATTAGTTTTGATCCTGTTTCTCTCTCTCTCTCTATATATATATTATTATTATTATTATTTTTATTATTATTATGCACACAGGTTATATTATAACCTGTGTGCGTAGCCTGTGTGCACCTATTCTTCTACTCTTTTGTCACCACCAAAACTTGCTGTCCCACAAGTTCGCCTCAATAACTGTTTTTGCTTTTAGTGTAGTTGTTTAGGTGTAGGTTAGGTTGTATATTATGAACAGTAACACTTGAATTCCAGTAGTCTCACCCTGTTTTTCCTGTTTTTAACGTACCTCTCTGATAAACCAACTGGTCTCTTTTTATTTCACCTTTTGCATGTGTGAGCGTGATGATGTTAATTGCACTGTGATTTTTCCCTTTCTGCACTGGTTTGCTGTGTTTCATAGTTAGTGTACTGTAGCGTGTGTATCCCTCTATAAGAACTACAAGATAAATATAAGGTAATCTAGCTGTCAGCATTTGGACAGACAGTAATAATGTATGCTGATGTGTGAGGTGCAATATTCAGTATTTAGGTAGCCTATTTTCTACTTAGAGCAATCATTAATTGCAATTAAATAAAATGTATTCATGCCTGTCTTTCCCCAGTTTCATTTGCAGCTTTCTTTATTAGATAACCAACTGACCACTTTTCCCCACAGCTGCTTCCAGCAATACCTTTTAAAACATTTTTTATAAATATAACCTTTTTGGATTCTGAATTATTCTGATTCTGATCTCTGTCTTCCTTACACTTAAAGAATACCGTTTTGTAACCTTTAAGGTTTTTAAATAATCCTCTGCTTGAACTATTCTTGGGGCTTGTACAATTCTCAAAGTGGCATTGCCTGGCTAAATGTTGGGTGCTCAACCACACACATCCTAATGTTACAGATGTACTGGTCACCCCATTGTTCCTCTGTGTCTCCAGATTTCTAGAACCCGGTAACGGAAAGATGAATTTCTCAGCAGGCAGCAGCAACATAACCATGGTAGTGCTAAAACCAGACACGCTTGAAACATCCCTGACCAAGAACATCATCGTGGTGGCGCTGTGCATCTCCATCAACTACATCAACGGCACCCTGGTGCACACCTTCTCCAAACACCAAGTGAATCATCTCCCCCTCTTATTTTCCTTTACGAAGTCTGGGGCCATTCACTTTGCATTTTGCATCCGGGTGAGGTTGCATCTGCCCGATGACATTTTGGAGTAGGCCGACTCTAGATAGTCTGAGGCATTTTACCTGTCTAAGGTGATAGTCTGGGGCCAATGGCTTTCCACTGGAGTAGACGGGCTCTAGACAGGATCTGAATCTGATAGTGAATGGAAACCAGGCTGTGCGCCCCTGAGGAGAGCCTAGTGCCGTGAGGTTACCTTGATGTCCTGTTGTTTCTTTATGAAGCCTAGTCTGGTCTACAAACTCCTCCAAGGCCCAGGCTTTAGTAGGTGCACAGTTCCTGATTTGTAGAACTGCGTTATCAATGTGCTCTTTGACAGATTTGAAAATATTAGGACTATCAGCTCTTGCGTGGAAGCCTCTCTATAATTTATCATCTTCACTATAGTCCGCACTTTCTCCAAGATGTAGGTGGAGATAGATATACACCTGGCCCTCGTATTAACTTGTAATGCATGTGTATTTTTGTGACCTTGATAAGAACTACTTTTGACAAAGTCTAATGAGTCCCTCTTCTTTTTTCTATTAAGAGTGGGCAGTTCACTGTCCTTTAGCCTGTCTTTACTGTATTCACACAGAGGGAAGTTCACTGTCCTTTATTGTCTTTACTGTATTCAGACAAAGGGAAGTTCACTCTCCTTTATTATGTCTTTACTGTATTCAGACAGAGGGAAGTTCACTCTCCTTTAGTCTTTACTGTATGCACAGAAGGAAGTTCACTCTCCTTTATTATGTCTTTACTGTATTTAGACAGAGGGAAGGCTGAGAGGGACCAGGAGGAGAGAGGAGAGCAGTAGACTGGGATTAGAACATTGTCTTAAAGGGCGCACATGTGGTGGAGATAGAGAGAGCCTTGACAGACTGAGCTACACCCTAACTGTGCTGGAGCTGTAATCTCTCCTGTACTGCACCTCTGCAGGTGTTCAATATCAACCCTCCCTACATCCTGTTCAAACCCTGTCTGTCATCTATATCTAAAACATCTCTATATATAAACTCTCCAGCTACCATGTGTCTAATGTATCTCCTGTCTCTAAACTGAACCGGCTAAAGCTGGTTCAGGCGGTAGACTCTCAAAGCTACAGTAACAGTAAGCCAGGGTGGTGTACTGTATCTAAAAGGCCCAAAACTCAAACAACTCTGCTGACACCGCTGATAGTAGCAGCAGTCTATTATCCAATTGTTGTTGCTATTTTGTTGCCTCTACCATCCACCCTCCATATTTTGGTCTATTGGTTTGCTCTGTTAAGTCTAATGATGGATATTATCTATCTCTCTGATATTAGACTTTAGATTGTTGTTCACGCTGCCAGCTTATGCATTCTCGGTAGAGAGCTTTCTGAAGTGGAAGCTTAAAGGAGTAGTAAAGGGAAAAATCATGTTTAGCCCTGTTTTAAGGTTACTTATGATCATATACAATGGTTCAGATCAAAACGCTGACAAAACTAGCACTTTTGAGAAAGTCTGATAATTGCTCTACCACCGTTTAGGTCATACAATGGATGTGGTTGGGCACCGTGAAAAATCTTTCAAAAACATGTTAAACTCTCGATTTCAAAGACAAGAAACTCACTGAGGGGGTAATTGGTGTCTGTTGGTGTTCTGGCATCAAATTCGCCGCAAAGTATGAATCCTGTAGGGTTTTATTGATCATTTTATGAAATCCATTGACTTGTATTAAAGCGACCGTTGTAGATGTGTAGATCAATCCGCAGAGGGGATTCAAGAAGCGGAACTACTTCAAGGCATTGCGCGAGATCGGAATCAGTTCAAGCGGAAGTTTACACACGTACAGTATGTGCTGCGACTAAATAGTTCTATGCTAAATATTTTAAAAAGCCTTTCCAGATGAACTAGAATCCTACTTACGAATTATATGTCAGAACGCCAACTAATACCTCGGTGAGTTTCTTGTCTTTGAAATTGAGAGTTTAACATGTTTTTTGAATGATTTTTCACGGTGCCCACCCACATCCATTGTATGACTATCAGACTTTCTCAAAAGTGCTAGTTTTGTCAATGTTTTGATCTGAACCATTGTATATGATCATAAGTAACCTTAAAACAGGGCTGAACATGCATTTTCCCTTTACTACTCCTTTAATGCTGAAATGAAATGCTAAATATTTGATCTATTAAATACTTCCAAAATACCAATTCTTGAGTGTGCCTGACTGAACTTCTTGTACTAACATATGTCTACTGTACTGTCTCTCCACAGGTCTTCAACATCAACCCTCGTTACATCCTCTTCATCCACCTGGTGGTGAACGACATGCTCCAGCTGATGTTGGCCTGCCTGCTTCATGTTATCTACCACATCTTCTTCACCATCAATGTGTCCTTCTGCTGCTTCCTGCTGTTCATCACCCTCGCCACCACCTTCAACACTCCTGTCAACCTAGCCAGCATGGCCATCGAGCGTTACATCGCTGTCTGCATCCCGCTTCGACACGCCCAGATCTGCACCGTCCGCCGCACCCACATCCTGATTGGCCTGATCTGGGTCCTGAGCTCCTTCGTTATCCTCCCCGACATCTTTATCTTATTGGCCATGGATCCTCTGTCGTTCTTCAGCTCCAGAGTCGTCTGCAGCCAAATCTATGTGTTCCGGAGCCCGATTATGATCAAGAAGAGAAACATCTCCCACTATGTCTTCTTGTCCCTGGTGTGGATAACGCTCCTCTACACCTACTTCAGCATCCTGTTTGCTGCTTGGGCCGCCAGTGCTGACGCCAGGAAGGCCCGGAACACCATCCTGCTGCATGGCCTGCAGCTCCTCTTGTGCATGATGACCTACGTGCACGCCCTTCTGGAGACCCTGCTATTCTACATGTTCCCCAGCCACCTGGTGCAGTGGGTCCGCTTCACAGTCTACATCTTCATCCAGATCCTGCCACGCTTAATTAGCCCTGTGGTGTATGGGCTGAGGGACCAGACCTTCCGCAGGTATCTGAGGAGGTACCTGCTGTGCGGGCTGAGCATCAGCATTCCTCCACCTCTCCTGAGAACGGCTCCCCTGCAGAGCTGTGGTTAAATCCTTACATGGGGTCAAAACCACTTCAATTTGATCTATGGAGAAGCATTCCATTGTTTAATGTGTTCAGAAATCATTTTATGTATTAAAGTATATATTTTCAGTAATTCAGAACCTTCATTTTGATCTGATTTGAGTCCCTGAGTGGGTTATGTTGAACTGACCACAACCCTGCTGCTTCCATTATCATTGGTGATCAGTCAAAGTTGAGGATGATGATCCCCCTGGAAGAGGATCCTTATTTTGGGACTTCAAAGGGGTGAAATTGTGGAGCCACATACTTTAATGCATTGGGCACTGATGTGAGGTGCTGGAAGTGGAGTGTGGGACAGCCTTTTTGGTGGAGACTCCTTACTTATCATGGGGAAGTTTTGCAGATCATATGTACTCAAATTTGGACTTTGGCTTAAGCATTGCACGCCATTTGAAAGTGTGTTATTTGTAGGTAAGAGATGGGGGTTGCATGGAACACGATCGTAGCACATCTTGTATATTTATCAGCATCAGCCAGCCCGGAAAAAAAAACATTACCCAGCATGCATTCCGATTACTGACACATAAACAATAGCCTTTTAGCCTATTATCCGCTCTCATTTTGTCTCACTGTAGCCCGTCTATTTTTGGGAGTGGCTGGCCACACCCCTAGAAATGTCTTTGTCTGGTTATCCTTCCATTCCTCCTTCCATCCCTGGGTCGGGAAGTAAATGTTGGCCCGCATCTCTCTGTTGGCACCACAAGAGGCCGTAGTCCCTCCACAGATTAGTTCTGTCAAAGAGTATGGAATGCCAAGAGGGGACACTCCATTGATTCTGCTATGGAACCAATACACCTAGCTGCTGAGCCAGACCGCTGCTATTTTGGACTGTCAAGTTGATTGCGCAACCTGTGCTGCACTGTTGCTGACATGCACTCACTTTTTCATGTTGACACTTCAGTTTACTAAATGATAAATTATCAGGAATTCCCATTATTACGATCTCACTCTTTATTTTATCTTCATGAAAATATTGAATTATTCTGCACAAATACTATACAAGTCACTCATTCAATATAGACAGAAATTGTTTTCATATTGACATTCATGTTCATATACACATATTTACATAAAAATTACCTGACAGTGCTCCATGATGTGGGCTACGGCTACCATACGTAGGCTATGATATCCAAGTAGAAATTGCACAAATTGTCTTTTTACCCCTATGTATGACCAATAATAAAACAACATTTCCTGACCGTGTCCTCGGTGTGTCCTGTAAACATGCTAACATGATAGAATGGCTGTGTTCGTTGCTACTGTATTACAGACTGTAGTTTCATTGGTTGTTCACAACACTACACAGTGGTAGTAGTTCTACACTACACAGATGAAACATCACCGGCCCCAATATCATGTTATTCATTATGATGATATGGGATTATAGCATAACCAGATTCAAAAAGAGTTGGTCTTTCCTAACCAAGGCCTGAGTGCTGAGACCTTGGTTCATTTATGAAGGAATGTTGAGGGATTCATTGTTTTGAGATTTTATATTAACTATGATAGAAGGGCCACACCGTACCTGTACATCAACAGGAGGGAAGCTGCAGGGTTGTGGTTGGTTCATCCTCACCCACTCAAGGACTAGCCTAAATCTAAATGAATGAAACAGATTTCTTTATTATTATTAGATAAAATGATTTCGGAATGAACAGATATATGATCAAAGAATTATCCATTGATCAAAATGACATGGAACTGACTCAATGAAGGGTTTCCTCTCACCTACCGAGTCTTCTCCCCTCTGCTCGTGGTCTTAAAGAGAGAGATGTTCTGTGGATGAGTGCTGGTGCCCATTCTGCACAGCAGGTACCTCCTCAGATACCTGCGGAAGGTCTGGTCCCTCAACCCATACACCACAGGGCTGATGAAGCGTGGCAGGATCTGGATGAAGATGTAGGAGGTGAAGCGGATCTCCAGCCGGTGGCTGGGGAACATGTAGAGTACCAAGGTCTCCAGAAGGGGGCGCACATAGGTGAACATGCACAAGAGGAGCTGCAGGCCGTGCAGCAGGATGGTGTTCCGGGCCTTCCTGGCGTCAGCACTAGCGGCCCGAGCGGCAAACAGGATGCTGAAGTAGGTGTAGAGGAGAGTGATCCACACCAGGGACAGGAAGACATAGTGGAAGATGTTCTTCCTCTTGAGCGTGGACGGGCTCCGGAACACATAGTCTCGGCTGCAGAAGATCCTGGAGCTGAAGAAGGACAGGGGCTCTGTGGCCAATAAGGTGAAGACATCTGGTAGGATGGGGATGGCACTCAGCACCCAGATCAGGCCAATCAGGATGTGGGTGCGGTGAACGGTGCAAATCTGGGAATGGCGAAGCGGGATGCAGACGGCAATGTATCGCTCAATGGCCATGCTGGCCAGGTTGACAGGTGTGTTGAGGGTGGTGAAGATTGTGAGGACCAGCAGGAAGCAGCAGAAGGGCACGTTGATGGTGAAGAAGATGTAACTGATGACATGAAGCAGACAGGTCAAGGTCAGCTGGAGCATGTCATTCACCACCAGGTGGATGAAGAGGATGTAACGAGGGTTGATTTTGAAGATCTGGGGAGAGACAGTAGACATACTGTATATTAGTACAATAGGTTCAGTCAGGCACACTGAACACTTACTTAACACACACTTAACAGATATACATCTATTTTTGAGGTTAATTCTTGTCTTGTTTTTAAACAAATTATAACAACTCTCTTGAGGCCTGAATAATTCTTGAATGCGGCGTTGAAGTAAATGATAGTTGGCCTTATAGATTACAATTAAAGTGCTTTTAAAGTCAACAATATCTTCTAGTTTTAAAGTGCGTAAGTTAATGAACAGTGGGTTTGATGGTTCATGGTAGTCGTTTTGACTAACAATTTTTATGTCTTTCTTCTGTAATAAGAAAATTGGATTTGTATTAGTTTTCTATGTGTTCCCCCATACTTCCACACAGTAATTAATGTACAGTATGGAAGCACGAGGGAGCAGTATAAAATATAGTATAGCGTTTTACACATTATGGCAATAGCTGTTGATAATTTTGTTTGCAAGACAGTGTGGTTTCCAGTTGAGTTTATTATCAATTATGATGCCCCAAAATGTGTTTTCATACACACGCTCAATTACAGCAACATTGACCTTGATTTTGACTGGTATATTGATTATTCTATTGCCAAAGATGATGTATTTTGTTTTGCTTAGGTTCAGTGACAGTTTGTTAGTGTCAAACCATATTTTTAGTGTCGCTACTGTAACTCCTGTTCTACTCTGCAGAAGTTGTTGTAGATCAAATGCATTGCATATCATCTCAGCATAAACGTTCTGCTCCAGAAAGCTCTCTGCCTGAGAATGCATAAGTTGGCAACGTGAACAAACTAATACCAGAGGGATGGGTAATACCCATCTCTACCCCTCACAGAGAGCAAGGCAGAACCCAAAGGTGGAGAGGGGTGGTGGAGGCAGAAAGATAGCAGAAGCTACTGCATATACTGTAGACAGCATGTGTACTATTGGTGGTGTAAGTAGAGATTTTGGTCTTTTAGATAGACAACCCTGGTAGGATGGTTTACTTTCAGGTTTGAAAGCTCTGCTCGGTTCATTTCAAGAACAGGAAAGACAAAAGAAACATATTAGCTGGGGATTTCAGGGGAGCCTTAAAGGACCATACCGGTCTAAATAGGATTTGATCTGCTTAAACTAGTCACACAACGTTTATCACATTACCGCAATCCATTTTCCGAAGTAAAGCTGAACATATTTTGAAACTAACCGGGACGAGTTTGTCAGCACAACAAGGGGACAATTTAAAGATATGTTTTGAAGCTATCATGTTCAACTTTTGAAATGTAAGTAAAACGTGAAAATACAAATATCTTTTAGCGTGAGCTTTACTTCGGAAAATGGATTGCGGTAATGTGATAAACGTTGGGTGGGTAGTTTTAGGAGATCACATCATATTTAGACCGGTATGGTCCTTTAAGGTCTGCTGACCAACTGCTGTTGGAGGCGCCTAAAACTAGACTTGAGTCTAGAGGCGACAGGGCCTTTACGGCAGCTGCCCCCAAACTATGGAACAGCCTGCCCCTCCATATTAGATCCTCCCAGACCCTTGAGTTTTTTTTAATCCTCCCTAAAAACCTCCTTTTCTCCCTGGCCTTTTAACCAGTCTGTGCTCAAACCTTGTTCATGTTCAATGTCTGTATTGTTTGCTGTAATTTCCTTGCTTTGTTGATAAATGTTTTTACCTAAGACCAACCTTTGTACAGCACTTTGGTCGACTGCTGTCTTTTTTAACATGCTTTATAAATACATTTTGATATTAGCTGTGGAGTTTGCATGTTTTAGATAAAGATGACAGGGTTTGAAGAGGATGTAGTAAGGGTTGATTTTGCAGATACAGTATATGCAGAGATACAGGTGCAGGAGAGGCATCACACCCAGCTTAGTTGTATGTAGTGTAGCTCAGTCTGTCAAGGCTCTCTCTCTCTCCACCACATGTGCGCCCTTTAAGACAATGTTCTAATCCCAGTCTACTGCTCTCCTCTCTCCTCCCTCTCGGCCTTCCCTCTGTCTGAATACAAGGAGAGTGAAATTCCCTCTGTCTGAATACCTGAAGACTAAAGGAGAGTGAACTGCCACTCTAATAGCAAGAAAAGAGGAACATGTTAGAGTCTGTCTAGAGTTCTTATCAAGGTCTATGTCCTATTCATTTCTGTTTTGTCAAAGAGCACATTGATTATGCCGTTCTCAAACTCAGTAACTACCTACAGTACAGTACACCTAATATGAAAGCCAGCTGTGAATCTCCACCTGGGCCTTGGAGAAGCTTCACTGAGCCTTTACAAAGAAAGGTTAATAAACACAGCAAATACACAACAGGCGATAACGGACAATAAGAGAGAAATGGTTCACTTGGTGTTTGGAGAAGGTGTGCACCAGGGTGCCGTTGATGTAGTTGATGGAGATGCAGAGCGCCACCACGATGATGTTCTTGGTCAGGGCTGTTTCAAACGTGTTACGTTGTCTCACGACCATGGTCAGGTTGCTGCTGCCCACTGAGAAATTCATCTCTACATTACCAGGTTCTAGAAAGCTGCATACGCAAACAGGTGAATACATTGAATGAAATCTAGATTTAGCAGTTCAACATGTACTGAAGTTTCTTTAGTCTAGAACTGGGTCTAATTCTGGCTCCCAGTGTTTCTACTGTTACTCTATTGTTCATCTTCTTCCTCTAACGGCACTGCTGCCTCCATAGAGAGCTGAAAGCACCATGTGTGATACAGCACCCTGTATAGAGTAGTACTCACCTCTAGTGATACGGCAGGATCTGGAGACTAACCTTCATCTTCATGTTTACTTCTGAATTTATAGTTTGATATGAGTCCTGGATTTCATTGGGTGTGTGTGTGTGTGTGTGTGTATCTGTGTGTGTGAAAGCACATTGGGAGGCAGTGTTGAAGAGTGTCCATGCAACATCAGTAGGTATTGACCAGTATCTGTTATTGGTGATGTCATAGGAAAGCCTGTCTGCATGATGATGCCTGAACCTCCCTTGACTCCAGCCTCACATTGAGGCTGCTTCACACAGCCTTAATTCCAGAGGCCAAAGTCAATAATTTACAGTACAACTTCACCTCCAGTGCTGAACCCCTGCCTTGTTCTTTGTAAAGTCTTTATTCTGATTCTGAACACTAGAAATGGTGCTCGGAGACCACAGACCTTCACCCATGACTGCATTTCATAGATCTGTGTGCACGTGCATGCGAGGATATGTTGGGTTCTACTAATCACCATAAAGTACCACAAAGAACCCCAAAGTATCACAAACTACCCCAAAGTATACCGCAACATACCACAAAGTACCACTGAATACCCCAAAGTGCCCCAAAGTATACCCCAAAATACCACAACGTACCACAAAATACCCCAAAGGGCCTGGAAATATACCACAAAGTACACAAAGTAGAATAGAAAGTTTATTCGCCAAGTCCAGGTACATTTGAATTCTTGTAATCGCTTGTCCTTACAGTATCAGTGATACTATCAGTGCTAATCAGTTCCAGTCCTAGGTATGCAGAGATGCTGCAGTGTATTGGAGAGCTGCAGTGTATGCAAGACTACCACATAACACCAGTAGCACAGCATGCTTCAAACTGCGACTAGTAATGTTATAGCACCATCTGCAGTCTAGAAAGAAAATAGCATTTGATTTCTCTCTCCTACCTCTCTCTCTCTGTCTCTCTCTCTCTAACTTCTTGGTCTTGTATAAAGACAGCCCAGTCAGATGTATTCCCCTTATATTTGGTTACTTGGACTTTTTGTATATTTTCTATTCAATAACCATTGTTCTGAGGAGTCTGTATTCTGGCACAGGAAGCAATAAAGACTGAAATTTAGGTTGTTACCATTAAAAGTAGGGATGCGCCGATGTTGGCCTTGTTGACTGCCATCGGCCCATCGGCAAATAAAATGACATTCACCGATGGTAGTGGCCGATGTTATGTCGCAACAATTACGTCTTTTTTTATTGCAAGTAGCCTACTAAGCTGCAGATTCGGAGAAGATCTGTGACGTAACGCCACAAACGCACATGTGTAGTTTGCTTTCAAATTAAAGTGAAATAAAAATCACCGTTTTGGAACCAAACACTTCATTTCTTTGTTTCCCTGGCACAAAAGGGGGAATAAAAATTAAATAAAATAAACATCGGCCATTGGCATCGGCCATCGGCTGGATTGTTATTCTAAACATCGGCATCGGCCCAGAATTTTGCAATCGATGCATCCCTAATTAAAAGGGGCCTCTTTGCCTGAACACACACACACACACACACACACACACACATCTCCCATGGTGGACCTGTAGATAAGAGTAGAGAGGCACTACTCATGTATCGTTAGTCTGCCAGCTAAGTGGCCATGTGGCTCTGTAGAGGCCTGCTCTCTCCTCAGTGTGTTGTTGTCAAACTCAGAGCTCCAAGTTGGTGCTGAACTTTAGCTCTCCTCTCCACTGAGGGCCTAATAAGTTCCCATGATGCCGTGTGTTCCTTCAGTAATGAGCGGCCCGCCGTGCCTGACCTTTACCTCCACCTCCTAATGAGGGCTGATGGGAGACGGTGTCTCTGTCCTCCTACCACCCTCCACTTCCTGACTACACTCTACGGGTCCTGAGAAAGGTCAAACAGCCCCTCAAGCATTGTGTCTAACCTTTACCCGGGCCCAGAGGTTTATATCTCTCAGAGGTTTACATCTTTCTCTCTCTCTCAGGGAGAAGTGTAAAAAATAATGGGGTTTTACGATATGATACGATATACTTTATTGTCCCCTTAGGGAAATTTGTCCAAGTTTGAGTTTTCAAGTTAACCAGACTGATGATGTAACACCACAGAGGGCTGAGAGAATCTGTCACACACTAACATGCAAGCAATGCACATTTGTAGTTTCCATGCACCACACACTTTAGGCACTATTGCATTGTACTGCTTGTATTATTATTGTTATTATTATTCTGTTGTGGCTGCAAGATGGAGGTGCCATAACTTAAGAATTTTACTCCCTTATACTTGTATAATGGATTTAATAATACATAATCTTGAAATCTTAAGAGGATAGACAGGAAGTAGAGATCAGACCAGGATGTCCTATTGTCTGTAGCTGATAATGAACTGTACTGTGGAGAGACAGAACCTAGACACCACCCTGGTCCTGGAGAAAGACAGAATATGAACACCATCAACACCATCCTGCCCCTCCAGAGAAGCTCCCAGCCATGTACTGTAGGTAGACCAAGACATGGTGGCCTAGATCACGGACCTCACCGGCTTACCACAGTAGGTCCGGCTGCAGGGCTGCCTGTCCGATGTTGTGATGAGCAACACTGGTGCCCCCCAAGGAACCGCACTGTCACCTTTCCTGTTCACCCTCTACACCTCTGACTTCAGCCACAACTCTGGAATCTGCCACCTCCAGAAGTTCTCAGATGACTCTATCATGGGCTGCATCAGTGAGGACGAGGAAGAGGAGTACAGAGAAGTGGTCAGAATATTTGTTAGATGGTTTGAGGAGAACCAGCTCCAACTCAACATCAGCAAGACCAAGGAGCTGGTGGTGGACTTCCAATAGAACAGGAGGCTCTCCAATCCCTATTACCATCCAGAGAGAGGAAATTGAGATGGCGGACTCATACAAGTTGCTGCCTGGGAGTGCACGAACAACAAACTGGACTGGACAGACAACACTGAGGCCCTCTATAGTATCATGGTTCTGGGTAGTATCGCGATACCACGGCAAAAATTGGGCAGATGTGCCTTTTGCCAGTTATAAAAAAATAAATCGCACTTGCTCACACTCTGAGCAAGTGTCCATTTCTAGACATAATTTTTTAAAGAAACTTTACCTCCCTCTTTTTTGTGTGTCACCTAGTATAGCGTGTTATCACTCCCTCCCTTACTCCCGACAATGTTGGCCTTCATCTCTCTGTTGACACCACAAGAGGCAGTAGTCCCGGCACACCAAAATCAACCCATTGATCTCCACTGCACAAGTAGAGTAGTGGTCAGCATTGGACTCCCACTCGGGAGACTGGGATTCAAGACCCGGGGGGCATGACTTTATGGGACTATACCTCAAACGTCCACATGTTCATCCTTTCACTCCAACCTTCACCCCTTGCCTTATAGGTCAGATCCTGTCCCAACCCTTATTCTAACCCCAATGAATGTTATGGAAGCTGCTGCTAGTTGTTGTGAGCTCATAAGCTAACTGGCTATCCCGCTCTTATTGTGCTGGATTAGCATTGGAAGCATTGGAACTGATGTGTCCAGGCGACACCTATCTTAATTTATCAGACATTATTTCATATAATTTCAATTCACAGTTATTTCAGTGGCATGACTAGCTTCCGTCCTACCAGTCCTGAACAGAAACAAGCCTGGACCTGGGTTAGGGTGAGGGGATCTGAGCCCAGGACTGGTGTATGTCTGTGTGTGTGTGAGTGTGCCTGGGTCCAGGTAGAGGCAGGGGTCAGGGTAGGAAAAGGATACGGACCCGGGTTAGGGTGAGGGGAAGGTCCAGGCCTAAAGCCAGAAGTGGACTGGTGTATGTCTGTTGTTATAGAATTTACATCCAAACACCTTAAACCTTTTGTTCTCTCTCTCCTTTTGTAATTCACCACCTCCTTCAACCGTTCACATAGCTGTGCTAACCTACAGAATGGCCTCCAGGAGGCCATACACCTAGAAATCTGTCTACACCCGAATAACCATCCTTTGTCCTTTTGTCTCCAAGAATTGACGCCTTTTCTCATGTCACATGTCTGTATTCTCGGCCACGCCTGCCATTTCATATGACGTACAATAGATTAGCCAATCACATCCTGGAAGCACCATACCTGTGTTTTGCTTGAATAAAAGTCAGCCCAAGAGGCTGAAGGCTTCACTTCGCTGGATAAACCACTCTTGTTGCATTGTCCAGGAAGTCCTTGCGCTCGTATGTTTTCACAATAAACCAGACTTAACCTTTTGAGCGAATCTTGGTAAATCCTTTTTACTAGATCAGTAATTCCATTACAATTTGGCGACGGAAATGGCGAAAAGGGAGAACTATCTCAGGTTGCTTCGGGATTCCAGTGGATGAATTGGTCGACAGACGTGTCGGTCCATAATAGTGGGCTTGGAAAGTCAATCTTCTCTCTTGCGCCAGAGCGCACGCTGAGATTATTTCCTCAGTTCTTCCACTGGCTTCTTGAACTCACAGGTACGTTTGAACGAACCCTCTTATGGTTCTGAGTTGTATTTGCCTTGTTTTAGTTTCGGATTGTGTTGGTCTGGCGTGTTCTGAAAACAAAGCCCCGCGGGGGGAGTTGGGTGTTTCCTACCGAGGGTAGGGCACTCGTTGTTGTTGATGCTTCGTTTTTAGAACGATTACCAACTAGCTTAAGCCCCATTGTTGATGTTTCGTGTTAGCACGATTGCCAACTAGCTTCGAAGTGATTGTTGATGTTTCGTTTTAGAACGATTACCAACTAATGTAGCTACGGGAGTGATTGGTGTGTCCAATCCGCGTTTCTTGGAGAAACGTTTTCCCCTTTATCCCGGGTGGTTGGGTAGCTTCCAACCAAGAGGGCTGGGGGTCAGCCGAGTGTTGTAACGTGGGCCTTTGTTCGTCTTTTGTGTTCCGTGTCCCTACACGGGGTTGTTCGTTTTGTTGTTTACTGTTTGAGCTTCGGCTCTTGCCTTGTATTGTTTGTTAAGCGCGCCTATTATCCAGGTTGGTATTGTTTACATTTTGTACACTGTTTAGACTGTTAAATTCTAACTGCTAGATCTAGTAGCTGGTCGCCTGGGAGACGCAGAAAAACACCACTCCACTCTCCCGTGATCCGCCATCGAGCCAGAGGGAGAACAAAGGACCAGTTGCTGGGTGAGTTTCTTAGCGGTTTAATGTGTCTTTGTTTCTTTCGAAATTGTATTCTTTCCCGCCGTGAGTTAACTAAGGTTTCCTTTCATTGCTGTTTTGGGGTTTTAGGCTGCGTCGTGTTCATTAGGGATTCTACTGCTAGCTTGCCGCTTGATATCGTCAGTTTGTCTAGCCCTGATGAGATTGTTGCGCTGAAGCATTATTGTGAGCTTTTGTTGGCAGATTTCGTTATGCGCTAAAGCATTTTCGATTTCTTACATCCCCATCCGACACTTGGTGTTAAATTTCTAGCTAAGATTCGGGCTCAGCTAGAGGTGTTTGAGATGACTAGATTAGGAAGGGAGCCTGGAAATGCGATAGATTGGAATGCATTCAGGAAGTGAGAAATAGTCGCACATGAGTGTTTTTTCAAGTCAGAAAGAAGCGTAGCTGAGGAAGTTAATCAGAGAGATGAATATTCAGAGTCCCTTCCCCCTCCTAGTCATTCCGGTTTGAACTCTATCACGCCGACTCGACACTCAGAGCTCACACATCCTTCCCGAACCATGTCTGTTTCACTCGCTGTTGTAGCTGCCGCCCCGCCTCCCAACTCTGTTTTTCCGTCTGCTCCCAACCAACAACGACAACAGGGCCGTCACATGAACAATAAGAACCGTAGTGTTAGAAACAGAACAGATCACAGGATGAAAGACAGGAAGGGAAACAGACCTGATACATGTTTTAATTGTGGTAAAGTTGGTCACTGGATTAGAGAATGTCACAGTTACCGCAAGATAAAAGAAATGGAGAATTCTCAAACCTGGGATTCGGCGCCACCTGCTGGAGTTCCCTTGAACAACCCACAAGGTAGATTTTTAATAGCCAATATAGACCCTTTTTTTTTTAATAAACAGGACAAGACAGATATAGCTGAGGACGTAAGGTTTGTGCATGATAGTGGGGGGATAGATAATGTTTGCCAGTGTCTTAATCTGAATACAGCATCTCCTAACCCAATTATATATTTTTAATGTGTATGTTAAATATCTCATGTTTATAGTTTGAGGCACATTCATCGGGTCTGAGTGTTTTTACAGACAACTGTCGTTCCGGGAGTGATGGGTGAATGCCGAACCAGGAGACGGGCACGGGACCGGAGGTGAAGATGGAGGTTACCGACCTGTGGTTCGTGGGATGCAGGGCCAACGCCATGTCACCGACTCACCGTGAACGACAGATAAGTATGACATAGGGAAGAGACCATTTTGTCCGAAGCGTGCCCAATACTCTGTCCTCAAATGCAGAAGAGGGAAGTTTTAGATATACAATATTTAATAATTAGCTATACAAATAAAGCTTTGATTGATCGATTGATAATTGATGTTTTGTTAATTGTAAATGAAGCGAGTTCATTTCAGTGTTATTTTATTTGAGTGATGCATTTTTTTTCCCCCCATCTCTGTTTTATCCTGACTTCAGGGAATTTGTTTTTACCCTTAGGGGGGGTTATTTTGTTGAGACGAGAATGTTTTTATTTTATTTTTATTTCATAATATCGCGAGAGAAATTCTAGAGCCAAATCCAATTGCCTTGATCACGACTGGGGACTGGGCGTGTTAAAGTAATTCTTACACTGCCCCTGATGTCACTGTAGGCTACTGCAGAGCCTAGATCCCTGCTACTGTCCGATTCGGTAAATGGACAAAAGCTAGATCCCCACTGACAAACTACATAGACTGACGAGCCCGACTGGCTCTAATGACACTTGAACCGACACCCTGTTTAAGTTTTCCTGACTGAATAACACCATTTTCCCCCAAAGCAGGATCATCTCCTGCCAGGAAGAGGGGATGATAGAATGTGGCTTGCACTTTACGATGTTTCTGAGTATCTTCAACAGACTGCTGATAACCGTTCCTGACCAAAGAGGGGGTTCCTGACCAAAGAGGGGGTTCCTGACCAAAGAGGGGAACAGGGAGACCAGACCAGAGGACTCAAAGAGGGGAACAGGGAGACCAGACCAGAGGACTCTCCTTTTGCTCTTCTGTTTTGTCTCTGTTGTCTCTCTCATCTGTGGATTCACAGGTCTCTCCTCCCATGTCTCTCAAAGACATTGCTGACCTGCCCCGTATGAAGTCCCCACTAAGGAAAGGTGACCATTCCAGACGCCAGAGAGGGCTTCTTCTTATCATCTCCAACCAGGCCGTTGGGTCCTGATCCGCGACCTGGGGCCGTACCAGATTCAACTCACCACGCAGACGGCTGCCAGAGTAGCTGAGAGAACTTCGACGCCGTTGCGTCCCAAACCAAGGAGCAGATGAGCAGCCTGAGAACAGGCCAGAAAACATGGAGTCAAAGAGATGTAGCGGGGTGAACCTACCCGTCAAAGAGATGTAGCGGGGTGAACCTACCCGTCAAAGATGGAACAATCAAGACCATGGCATTCTGGCCTGTGTGGAATAGCTGTCAAAAGTAGCTGAGAGGACGGTCCATGCAGCCGAACCAGAGATCTCAAGGGCAAAGCGGTCACCGCCACACTGTCCTCTCCTCTGATGAACAATCGGAGACTGACCTTGCCGGTCCCCTCCTTCTCGTGGTTGTTGTTATGATAACGTGGACAAGCTCAACAGCAATGACTGCACCTCCAACCGCACACACTGGAACCTACATTAAACATTCAGAGACGCAAACATGGAAGCTATGATCCAGAAGAAATTACATGCGATTATTCACAACAAGAGTGAATGAACTTTGAAATTATCTTGAAAAAATATCATATTTGTTTACAAGAGTTACAATGGTTGAAACATGAGTTGATAAATAAGTTTGGGTTTTTCCTCTAAATTGACCAAGAGGTTTTTTGCCCTTCTTACACTGGTAACCATTCATCTTTTTACCTTGTTTCAAACTTTAAATCAAGGTTTTTGGTGAATGGTTGTCCACTTTTAGACTATAAATAGTATATAATCATGTCATCTTTTTTACCTTGTTTCCTGTCATATTTCTGAAACAAGGGGTTTTGGTGCGTGATTTTGCACTTGGAAAGAAAATAATCTATTTTTTGGTTAAATATTTCACAATAATTTTTTTTTTTTTTTTTTTTGCTCCACCTAGTGGAGAGATTACTTACTTTCCACATGTATAGCATAGCTGAATGTTTACACTTTGTGTTTGGATTTTATATTTTATTTTTGTGTACCTGTTCAGGCACAAATGGGGGATTGTTATAGAATTTACATCCAAACACCTTAAACCTTTTGTTCTCTCTCTCCTTTTGTAATTCACCACCTCCTTCAACCGTTCACATAGCTGTGCTAACCTACAGAATGGCCTCCAGGAGGCCATACACCTAGAAATCTGTCTACACCCGAATAACCATCCTTTGTCCTTTTGTCTCCAAGAATTGCCGCCTTTTCTCATGTCACATGTCTGTATTCACGGCCACGCCTGCCATTTCATATGACGTACAATAGATTAGCCAATCACATCCTGGAAGCACCATACCTGTGTTTTGCTTGAATAAAAGTCAGCCCAAGAGGCTGAAGGCTTCACTTCGCTGGATAAACCACTCTTGTTGCATTGTCCAGGAAGTCCTTGCGCTCGTATGTTTTCACAATAAACCAGACTTAACCTTTTGAGCGAATCTTGGTAAATCCTTTTTACTAGATAAGTAATTCCATTACACTGTGTGTACGTGTGTGTGTTAACTAAATGCTACGACATCCACAGCAGACACAGGGGTATCTATCGGACTCAGGGTGGTCTGCTGGTGACAGTGGGGCATCCACTGAACCTGGTTAGAAGGTAGGAGAGAGAGAGAGAGAGAGGCACTAGGGAGAGGGGAGGCAGAACAGGGTTAGTAGCACACAGAGCCATAAAAGCAACACAGATATTAAAACGGGCAACCTGGAGCAAGCTCCTGGAATATATTTGTCTAACGGCTAAGAACATTTATAGAGCAATAAATTACATTAAATTACATTTTCAGAGCAAGAAAGGCTAGAGCATCATGGGAGCGGTATGGTAAACACATGCTAAAATAAATGCTCTAAATATGACTTGCAGGCTGCAACAGCATCCTCTTTTCACTTCAGCTTTATGTTGTTAGCTAGCTAGCTAATCAAAACACATGGCTTGCTAGTGACTATTGTGCAGTTGCTACAGTATAGCTAGCTCTAGGCTTGTGCTTGCTAACGTTAGCAGCTAGCTAGCTAAACACACACATGGCTTAGTGACTGTTGTGCAGTTGCTCGCTAGCACTAGGGTGGTGTTAGCTAAAGTTAGCAACTGTGGTTACAACAAGTCTTTCAAAGTTTCAGAATCCCCATTATTGTATTGACACAGCATGCAAATATCTTAGCTAATTACTCCTATAACAGTATATTCCTAACCGCCATTGAGTCCTCCTCAACCGCCTGCAGGCAGCTGCTCACTTTTCACTGTTTCACTTTGAGGTGTTTCACGAGGTTTGATGTATTCACCCCCTTGGCTAATATGGATTTTAAACACTTCCTGCAAATGGTCACCGTAGTCAACAGGTTTGTTTTCTTCATCGGCCAAAAACCCCAAATAATTCCAAATTGTACTTTTGGAGTAATGTTGGTGGCGCGGCAGCATGAGCTCGCACCCCCTCCTGCCATAGTTGCTCTGACTCACCTCACGTCCTTGACAGCAGGTGCCAGCTAGCCAGCGCGAGCAGTTATTGGACGGCGCGTAGACACCCGCTTGCTATTGGATTTTGTACTTTGATTTTAGTAGTATCGCTGTTGATGTTGAGCTTATCCCACAGCAGTGGTACCGTGCGGTACCACGGATGTTAACGGTCAGGGACGCGGGAAGGTATTTTGAGTGGGGGTGCTGAGGTGCTGATCTTAAAATCTGAATCTGGGATAATGGGGGGGGGGGTATATTTCTCTTCCTTGCTCATTCACACACACACACACGCACGCACACACACACGCACACACAGTGGCATAACAACGGACTCCAGTGCACGCCATTACAGGCACTGTAGCACGCAAAACCGAGCGAGCACACGCAAGGACAGGGATATGCTGTAAATAATGGTCTGAAGGTGATCAACCTAAATCAAGGTTGTGAACAATACACAACCCCGCTGACTGATTGTGATACGGGTCACGTTTAGACTGAGCAGTCTACCGCTAACAGCCCATTAACGTAGGCTATTCACCACACTCGGCGGCAATATGCTGATACCAGTCATATTGCTATTTTATTTAAAAAATCTTACCCAGACAAACTACCGTGGCCTGTATTCAATATTCACATACTCACACAGCTACTCATGCTGCGAACCACTGTATGCTTTTCTCTGTTGGCATTCTTCAGCTTGTCTTTGAACCCTGCTTCACTCCCCTACTAACACAGTGGGTTGCAGCAACGTTGCACATAAGTTGTACTTAGGTAAGTTGCAACGTTACCATCAGGCGATGTTGTGACAATGTCCATCTATGGTCGAAAATAACTTTACCATCCTAAGTCTAATTAGACTTTACTGCAACGTTGCAGAAACATTGGCAACATGGGTCCCTGCAACGTCATTACATAACGTGTAACATTGTATTACAGTAACGTTGTATTACAGTCCTATTAGGCTAGCAATCGGGCTATCCCGTGACGTCACTGCTTGCTGGTTCACAGTTAAAGTAGGCAGGATTCTTTGCCAAACTGCTCCTGTATTTTTTTTTATTTTTAATTTTCGCTTATATCCTTCATATTGTACTGTATGTTGAGGTTAATAACTCATCTTAGAAATGTTATTGATTGTATATTTCCCTGTTTGTTATAAATTGAATGCTTTTTCATTCATTAAAAAAAATTCTACTAACTTTTCGGTGTCGACCAAGATATCATTTTTCAAAAGACGTGTCGAGAAATCCCATTCATTCTCTCGGCATTATGGAACGCTACCACTAGGGGGCGATGAGATTACTTTCCCTCCCTATAGATGGGTTCGCCGCCTACGTCACAGCAGAGTAAGCACGCAGCCTCTAGGCAAAAAGGCAAACGAACTCGCTAGCCACAGTAGCAAGGGGCTCCGTTTCATGTAGCTAATTATGCCTCAAAGCTGCTGTGCTGTGAACTGTACAAACAGAAAAGGACAAGATGATGGCCTCAGATTCTTCAGCATCCCCTCGAGATGTCACCATTTTCAGAGGAACCACCGAAAGCTGTGGTTTAACACTAGCAGCGCCAAGCATTTGAAACTTACCAGCTTCGCCAGGGGGTGGGTCAAAAGCACCCGCAGTCTTTAGAATGGGAGGCTGTTATTGACACACAATGGCTGCTAGATGGCGCTCGTGTGTGTGTTTGTGACACCAAATGCGTCTGTATCGGCTTGGGCTACAAATAGATACACCTGTCTAGAAATAAGATGGTCGTGTCTGGGACTACGTTTTCCCAAGCCCTATTATCAAATAGAGAGCATATCACTGATAACACTTGAAAAATAAGAACACATTGGCGCAGTATGATGTAGGACTATTCACCTATTGAGCAATTTATAGATGGATTTATGGATAAATTCCATGTTTACTCAGGCCCGGTCGGATTTCTGGCTATAAGCCGCTGGGGTAGGCTTGTGTTGCAGTTTTACCACATTAGTTATTATTTTCGGAATTTGAGCTGAAAGGCATTTTTCTAAACATGTATTATGATATATAGATATATTATACTAAATAAATATATAATATTTTGGAGGGTTTTTATCGCATTGGGGGGATTTGGAGCACTCATTGGGGCTGGAGCACCAATCTGGCAATCCGGCTTGTTTACATCCGGACGTGAAGTATGTAGCAACATTCTGTGGAGGGCAGTAATAGTTGCATCGACACTGCTGGAAAGCCGTAAGAAGAAGTGATTGAATACATTTTCCGCATGTTTGTTGTATTCTATTTGACATGTTCCTTTGCCTCATTTAGCACCAGCTGCAACAATCTCCTCCAAATCCGTTCTCTCCGTTAGCAGGGCTAACGTTGCACTCAGTAGCTTGTGCTTATTAGCTAGGTTTGGTAAAACGCTTGTGCAGTGGAGGGGTTCTTTTGGGGGAATTATTGGATTATGCCAGCTAACGTTAGTTCCCAAGCTTGTTTGATAACTATTCGATGCAGTCTGCCAGGTTAGTGCCTGTCGCCGTCATGAATGAGACGGCCCCACTTTATAGACGGCCCCAGCTTTTGTTTGCTTTTAACTTCAAATTAACGTTTTTGTGTTTTGGGGCCAACTCTTAAAATAATATAATACGTCATGCATAGCTAGCGAGAGATATTGCCCCCCGCATCATTTTTGAAGTGATACGCCGATAGGCCTATAAAAACAAACATTTATGTTAAACTCTTATATCCTAGCACGAACATTACAGTTGATAATAGTGAAGGACATAAAGTGAAGGCCTATAAAACGTATAAAATAATGGTCTCATAAGCATTTTTCGATTGTGAAATTGTGTTCACTTGTTTTAGTTTGCAAACATATGCAATTTTCTTAGCACATCTACTGGCTAACATTTGTCACACCCCCTGGTTCCAGTCTTGGATTATTAGCTACTTTCATTTACAATGACGTTACCTTATGAACACAAATAGCTTAACCTATAGGCCTACATAAACACAATACCTAAATATCCTGTTTATTTACATTGTATTTTCTTTCATTGACAGCGTGTCAATAGGAAAACGACGCGCGGTCTCTTTAGCCCTGAGATCATCAGGCAGGCAGCTCTGGAGGTCGTTGAAGGCTATATATTATTATGATATGGTTGATAATAGTGAAGAACATGTGCAAGTTGTGTCATAAAATGTAAAAAAAAAGTACACATCAGCTTATCACAGAGTTGGCTGAAATATAAGGTTGCTCCCTGTCCTTTGACATTCGCTACCCGCAGACAGACGGCATATTTGCATGTCAATGTATGCTCAAACTCATTTGAATTTCGTGGGGGTTGGGGAGGTTAGTTAGGGTGAGGAAAACGACGCGCGGTCTCTTTAGCCCTGAGACCATCAGGCAGGCAGCTCAGGAGGTCGTTGAAGGCTATATATTAGTATGATATTATGTCTAATCATACATTTGTTGAAAGTAACGAGAATTACATGCCCAAAAAACAGAGATAGGACACGAACATTACAGTTGATAATAGTGAAGGACAAGGACATAAAATGTGGAATCTCTATCTTATTTTCGTTGTAGATGGAATCAAACCAAAAAATGCGACTTTTGAACCGGCTCTCCCCTACCTACACCGAAACCAATTCAATTGGGTGATAAGTGATACGCCAATGGGCCTATAAAAACAAACATTTATGTTAAACTCGTATATCCTAGCACGAACATTACAGTTGATAATAGTGAAGGACAAGTTGTGACATAAAATTTGGAATCTCTATCTTATTTTCGTTGTAGATGGAATCAAACCAAAAAATGCAAATTTTGAACGGGCTCTCCCCTACCTACACCGAGACCAATTAAATTGGGTGATAAGTGATACGCTGATAGGTCTATAAAAACATACATGTTCAAATAAAATGCCAGATCAGATGCCACATAAACTAAAGTAAACATCATCTTATTGCCACCCCTGAAAAATGCCTTGCCAACCCAGTTGCCACCCTAACTGTAGGCAATTAATCTTATTTTTTATTTTTATGTTGATTGTAAATGTTGGTGATATTTCTCCGTAGTTCATGTAAACGTTTTACTCACCAGTTTACAATTAACTTTGCCCCCCCCCTAAATAGAGAAAAAAATGGTTGCACCCGTGACCCGCCCACCTGACTGACCTGCAGAAACCACAACAATACTAACGTAACGTTACGTGGTGACTGGAGCGATCCTCACTACCACAGGATATTTCCAGAGTGAGTCAGGTAAGCAAGCTATAATTTGTTTGTTGTTGCTTTATGTTTAAAATGTTCAAATGTGGGGGGGGCGCTGTTGGACGTTGACGATGTAGGACGTGTTCCCCTATCGCTCCTGAGTTAGTGGCGAAATTTATATATTTTATTCTTGCCAAACTGAACATATTTCTGTTGATCAGATGTCCGAAGGGTCATTTAAGTAACTTTGAACGAACTTGTTGAGTTAAGATTCATAATGACGTCTACTCGACCGAAGTCAGAATCTGTAAGAGCAGGCCGTAATAAGCCTGCACCCTCGCCTGATTCATCCCCGCCATCAGATGCTGCTGATACCAACGACACCGGAACTCTGACTGCGGGGTTGCTACAAACAATGATGGGCTCCCTCAAAACTGATATCTTCAGCAAAATTGACTCTCTTTCAACCTCTCTCAGGTCAGAGATGTTGTCGGTCAAAGAGGAGCTTAAGAGATCTATCGAAAATGTGCAGAAGAAGCTCGACACACACAGAGAAGTTATATCGGAACTAGAGCGCGGCGCTACAGATAATAGCACGCGCATTAGTGAGCTGGAAACTAGTGTCGGCTCTTTGATGACTAGGGTAGAGTACCTGGACAACAGATGCGAAGATATGGAAAGCAGGATGCGGAGAAACAACATCCGACTTCTAGGTGTGCCAGAGGGAGTAGAGGGTCCACGACCGACGGAGTTTGTGGCCGGGTTGCTTAAGGAGCTGCTCGGCCTGGAGGAAAAGCCGCTACTGGACCGGGCCCACCGCAGCCTGCGAAGTCGACCTCGAGAAGGAGAGCCCCATGACCATTTGTCATCAGGGTGCATTTCTTTCACATTCGCAACGACATGCTGAAGAAAGCGGGCGAAAAATCTCCTCTTCTCCACAAGGGAAAACGGATCTCTGTCTTCGCGGACTACACCACGGCTGTGGCCAAGAAGCGGGCTAGCTTTGGGGAGGTGAAGCGCCGACTACGTGCTTGCCCGGGCGTGAAATATGGGCTCATGTACCCTGCCGTCCTGAGACTGACTCTGTCGGACAACTCAAGATTCGAGGACCCGGCTTTGGCGGCCGACTTCATCCAAAACAATCTGAAAACAGCGGTTGTACCTGGAAGGTAGTGCTAAGATCAGTTAGCTGGTTTTGTTGGCAGGTTAGCTGACGGGCTAGATAGCGAACTAATTAGCTGACGAAGTTGGCCTAACAGGGCCCATTGATAATACTTGAAAGCTGTTTTCTCTCATTTCCTGTTCTTGTTGGTGAGTATACAGCTGATTCCCTGCTGTAATGTGATATACTGCAGTCATGCATATTATGTAGCCTATCTTCTGCTTTACCCACAGTAGGTCTACTGCCTTCTAATTATATATCACCGTTAGCCTACTCTTTCATTTTGATTTAAGCTGCCTCTGATGCCAATGTTTGGTTGTTTACATAGTTTGGGTACAATCTTATCATTTAAGCCACATACAGGCATGTTTGGTCTATTCTAGTTCAATGGTCACTAATCTCAGGTAGCACAGAGTGAGGGTTAGTTACTACGCTTTGCTCTAGATTTTGTGCGTATTTAGGGTTTTGCTTGCATCTCAGTTGGGGAGATGCTTCGGCAAGGGAGGGTTTGGGGGAGGGTGTTTTTGTGTTTTTTGTATTTTGTTACCTGTCCCTGTTTTTTTGATTCTGTACTGTTAAGGTCAACCAAAATCTCTAGTTTACATGGTATTCTGTCCTTTACACATCTTCTCTCTTTTAAAACATGTCTCAGCCAGGTGTAGCTCATTCAGCTGGAGGAAGTGGTTTTAATTTTGTTACTTGGAATTGCAGGGGCATCAATAATCCAGTTAAACGCAGTAAGGTGCTCCACCACCTTCATCAATTGAAAGCTCACATTGTCTTTTTGCAGGAGACTCATCTCAAGGTTTCACAGCACTCTGGTCTTAGGTGCAGATGGGTGGGTCAGGTGTTCCATTCCTCATTTCAGAGTAAGGCCAGAGGGGTGGCTATTTTACTTCACAGATCAGTGCCTTTTACATGTTCCAATGTGATTGCAGACCGCAATGGTCGGTACGTAATTGTCAGTGGTAGGTTGTTCAACACAAATGTACTTCTGGTTAATATTTATGCTCCTAACTGGGACAATGGTGATTTTTCTGTTTTCTCCACAATTCCTGACATGTCCTCCCGCATGTTGATCGTAGGGGGTGACTTTAACTGTTGGTTAGATCCGCATTTGGATCGTTCCTCAACTAAACCTACTGCTTTGTCAACCTCAGCCAGGGTGGTCCGGACCTTTATGTCTGACTATGCGGTTTCAGACCCATGGAGAGTGTTTAACCCATCATGAAAAATATACTATTTTTTCTCACCTGTCCACCACACCTTTACACGTATAGACTACTTCCTTGTAGATGACAGACTTCTTCATTCCATATCCTCATGCTCATATAATCCAATTGTTATTTCTGACCACGCCCCTGTTACCATGGTAGTAGTTTTTCAAGATATTATTAATTTGCGACCACCTTGGCGTTTAAATACTCACCTGCTCAGTAATGAAGACTTTGTAAATTTTGTTTCGACCCAAATTTTTTTTTTTTAAGTACGAACAAAACCCCTGACATCTCTGCATCTACTCTCTGGGAAACTCTGAAAGCCTATCCCTACTAACACAGTATGTAAAACTGACGGGACACATTGGTGTAATTGTGGTAATTTTGCGACGTCACCACCAGCGGACCTAGCTGACACCTAGCTGACACTTGCCTTTTCAGTCGCAAAATAACCAAAATAGCCGTCCTCAAGTACACTGTAAGGGAACGTAGCCGCCACTGCTGCTTTAATCCGTAACTACGATGTAATTAAATAACGTGACAATGTGGTTACATCACAGTCCCAATCGGACTTTATTGGAAATGTACATTTAGCGTCACAGTGGGTCAGAATGTTTGTATTAGGCTACTTACGTTTTAAAATAAAATTTGAAGTCTTACAGTACAGCAGCAATGGCGTAGGCTACATTGATACGTGGACCAACAATCTTCAACAAACTTCAACAGTACTACAACAATCCTCCCACCTAAGCACTTATTGCACTGTACTTTAGATTGTGATTCTTGCACTTTGCCTTCAGCACTAGATTATGCTCTTATAAGACTATAGTCACTTGTTTTAGAAAGAAGATGCACTGAGTTCTGGCAAGTATTGGCTTTTTCCTACGTTAAATGCAATTATTGTTAGTCGCTTTGGATAAGAGCGTCTGCTAAATTACTGTAATATAATGTAATGTAATAGCATCGCGATCAAACCTGGTCTTAATACAAAACGTAAAAAAACAACTGTGGGAGCGGAACTGCACATGCGCATATGCGCTTCAGTTTCACATTTGCTAGCTCGGGCTGTCATGTGACGTCAATTAAATTACACATCCTGCTTTGTTCGGTTGATTTATATAGTTGAAGCACACTTGGCGTCCAAACAGAATTCTCTATGGACACCCATGGTGAAAATCACGTGTGGAGACGACACCCTTGTCATGAGCCACTGGACTTTATTTTTTACATTTTCTTAGTCACAGGTCGTTACAGCATGTCTACGTACGAGATTACAATAGACAAGACATATCACAATTCTTTATGTAAACAGGTACAAAGGTAGAGATTACAATATTACATGCAAGCTTCATTTACAATGTTGGCCATCTAATTTGTAAATCCGATTAGTAAACATTTGCAGACCATTTGCCCCATCAGTAAACAATAGACACCTCATTTGTAAATCTGATTCATAAACATTTGCCTATCAATAAACAATAGACACGAGGGAGTGAGGGCTTTCCCGTTTAAGACCCCATGTAGATTCTACAGATTGTCTCACTACTAGGGAGTGTTTACTAAGACACATTTCATCAATACATTAAAAGAAAAATAACTGTAAAACAGGTTAACCTCGCTGTTCTCTCAAAGGACAGGCATGAATGTAATCACACAAAAAGTCTCCCAGATAGACCCAGAATAAATCCTCCTGAACTACATGAATCACAATGCCAGCTTGTCTAGGAGCTCACAGCAAGACATTTCTCTGCTTGTTGCACTTGTAGTATGTGAGAAATACATTCATCACATTCATCAGGCACATTCATCACATTCATCAGGCACAGTCAGAGGGTGAATGAATGGAGCTCAGGCTTGTCCGGAGGCCTTCAGCACCTGAAACAGAGACAATCAAGGTTAGTCTGACGAAAGAGACAACTTATTCAGAAGTGTGTGTGTGTGTGTGTGTGTGTACCTGTTTTGGTGGAGCTCCATCCCTGAGCTACTGACTAGTTCTTCAACTGGTGTCTCATGGGCTTGGCTCCGGGGGCCAGATCCCAAATCTGTAATCATGATCACAGGGAAACATTCATCAGCCATCAGTCACATTTGTTTTCACTCAGCCCAGTTCATGATCTAGAGGTGGTTGCATTTACATGACACTGTGTGTTACATCTTACATAGCCTCCCAGTAGTGTGTGTGTGATTTACCTGAGCATGAGGGCGGCAGTGCCTCAGATGAAGAGAGCGTCCACTCTTGGGCTTGTTCTGGGTCCGTCTGGAGAGCAGATTTTGGTTCCTGATTGTGGGCATCTGTTATCTACTGTCTCTTGTTGGGCCAATGTGCAAATGTTAGGATTTACAGTGTCTTGTCAAAAACTGTGTAGGAGTCCCAAAAACACAGTGTAGCGTGGCCGATCAATCTTGATTGCTCTTTTTGTCAGCTGTGATTTTGGTATGAATTTCCTGTCTGCGTCCCTCTTCTGAAACCGGAAGGCATGAATCACGAAGGAAGTGCATGGGTGATTGAAGAGAGGGGCAGGGTTTTTGTAGACAAGGCAAAGAGCTTTGCCATCTGCAGAGATTTCAACAACTTCCACACACTGTCCATCCTCTGTGATGTATGCACAGTCCTTCTTCTGGCTTGACACTTTCACTTTGTGTGGTTTGACATGCGTGTTGAAATTCCTTTCCTGCAGTCTTTTAGCCACCTGTTTGATGGGCCTGTTCCCAGACCGCACCAGCCGCTTGACGCCATGAAGGTAGTTTTCAAACTGGAATGCACTGCAGTTGTCCAGACCGCCATATTTTTTTGCCTCAGCAGTTATGTGAACCAAAGTGTGCACATTGTACACCATGAAGTCATCGCCATAGTGGAACCTAGCTTCCAGAACAAAGTACTTCAGCAGCTCGTGGGCATAGGTACTGTGAACTTTCAGGAGCTTTGGACACGCCAGAATGCCCATAGCGACACTGAACACCATAAAGTGCTTGTATAGTTCATCTTCCAGAAGACCTTTCAGCACAAGTTTTCCTGTGTAGAGCATGAACTGCCGGAATTCTGTTGCTTTCCATCTCTCCACTTGATCAATCGATCGAGGCGACCTTGCAAAGTCTGATGGGATGCTGTCCTTGAGATCACGCATTCTGTCGCTGAGTAATGCACATTGCAGGGCAGACATTCTGACACCTCGCTTTCCTTTTCTGGTCCAGGTGAGGAGCAGTTTCTTCATAACCCCAAGGCAACACTGGTGCATGTAGTCAATGGGGAAAGCTGCAACCATGTCAATTGGCAAACCGGACAGTGGGGTGTCACCATGATGGTGTTCTTCTTGTGTTTTGTTTCTGAAGGAGTGATCGTCCCTCAAAACCAGGTAATCTACTTCTGGGTATGTAACTCGACCAGTATAAGCACCCTTTTGCTCACACTTGTCACATCCATGATAGCCAGTGCAGTATTTTGTGTTCCTCACAAGAGCACGGGCAGGAGCATCACAGACAATGCATCGGATTCTAACCTGGATCATCTTGCCCCTGAACAGAAGGCCATTACTCATCACAGCATTCAGGTCAGCAACCACCTCCTCCAAAAAATCCAAGTTTTGGGGTTTGCTGTCCCCAGCAGTGAGAACTAGAGGGAAGATCTTGACAGGATGAAGCTGGACAGCGCAGAGAACAGGCCACATACTATTGCCTGAGCTTTTGAACAGTGGTAGGCCATCCACATTAATGGACAATTCAACCTCTGTGATGTTTTCAAAATCTCCATGTGGGTATTGCTCAAGTGTATCAAGTAACTGCTTTTCCAGGGAAAGATGGATGTATTCCATCCCCGACCTCTTCTCAACAATAATGTCCCTGGGAGTTTGCATTACTGTACGGCTGGTGGAAGGCAGTTCTTGGTGGCCATGTTGTTGCAAGATCTTGAGTAACGCATCCAAGGCATTATGCTTGATGAGGTACTCATTTGTCCAGTCCCGCAAGTCCTCACGCAGAGAGGCCGGATGATCAGAGTCGGTATCATCATGGCAATGTTCGGAGTCATCTTTGTGGTGATGATCCGAGAAATCCTCTCGCCGATGCTCCCAGTCATCCTCTCCGCTGTCTGCAAGGGCATCGTCATCGAAGTCTCGGACATCAACTCTCGCCATCTCATCATCATCTCTGCTGCCTGTAAGGGCATCTTCATCCAAGCCTGGGACATCAACTATCGCCATCTCACCATGATTATTATGGCGCTCAGGAATATCCATCTCCTTACAGCTTTCTGCTGTGCCATCTGAGGATTGAGTGTCACTGTGTTCAGCATTGTGGAGGGGGCGTTGAAACTCCCTAAGTCCCTTAAGCCTTTTGTGTCCAGCCCTCCAGTGCCTTTGATACTCATTCCTTCTCTTTCTCCTTTCGTCCAAGTCCATCCTATAAAAAAAAAAAAGAAAAAAAAAAAGAGCTCTTTTATAAATAGTCTCAACATGACTGACAGACAACAGATTGTGATTCGAAATCACAGAAACCCGACTACTGGAACTGCGGTGTGTATCTAGCACGTACACAGAGCCCCAACACAAAGCCATGATGGCGGCGTACACAGAACAGCATCATTTGACCAGCCTTATTTGGGCGGGCTAACTTGACAATATGTAACAACTATCACCGCCGACCAACTGCATAATATTCTATAGTCACTCGCCTTGTAAATAAACTATTGCTGGTCGGATAGCTAGAGCGAACAATAACAGCGTCGCATAGCAGTGACGCACTACAACGGCGACTCACTGCTATGCGACGCTGTTATTGTTTGTTGGCTCTAGCTAGGCTATCGCCATCGACCAACTGCATAATATTCTAAAGTCAGAGGGACACAACGAACATGCGGGAAAGTGTATTCAATCACGACCAACTGCATAATATTCTATAGTCACTCGCCTTGTTAATAAACTATTGCTGGTCGGATAGCTAGAGCGAACAATAACAGCGTCGCATAGCAGTGATGCACTACAACGGCGACTCACTGCTATGCGACGCTGTTATTGTTAGCCATCTTAGCTCATGCGGTTGGTTGCTGACGATAACTTGGCGTATAAACAGCACACTTTTACCAGCAAAATTTGCCCAGACTTGCCAATGTTGAGGATTCAAAGCCATTGCAATCATAGCTATCAAAAACAGCTATATCACTTACTTCAGTGGGCTACAATCGTTGAAAACCTCTATTATGTGGTTCTGGCTGTATGTTCACACTGTACTGACCTGAAGACGGTAGACAACGGTAGTGTTCTTTTTCTTCTTCTTGTTTTCTCTATGGCAGAAGGCGAAGCGCTGTTTCAGTGTATGTGCCAAAAGATCTTCTTTGTATTCCTCTTCTTTGCAAAACAACAGCCTCCGCTTCACTCGTAGAACTGGGGAACAATACGTAACCTTCCCTTCTTGTAGCAGTACCGGACATCCGTCTGTATCGGTCTGGTGGGATCCTATTGGCTAATGTTAGGCTGTACGTTTTTCATTGGCCACGTTTTCACAAACGACTGACCAATGGCGCGGCGACAGATTTCAGTGGAGCATTTAAACCCCACAGTAAAGCGAAGACCACAACGAACAAGAGCCAAGACCAAGAGCAAGAACCAAGAGCAAGAGCAAGAACCAAGAACAAAGAACAAAGAACAAAATACATTAAAAGCCAAAGGTAAGATTGTTTTACATTTGTGCATAGTTTTCTGGTTACAACGGCACAACTTTTCAGACCGTTCGCTTATCTTTGCCAAAGTTTGTTGCCAACACAATGCTTTGGCTTTAAGCCCGACCGGGCCGCCGACAGGCCGAAAATAGCAACGCCATGTTCGAGCCTGTTTGCTGAGTTTGAACGGAGCCATGTTGTAAATGCAATGTTTCCCGCGTTGCTTTCTCGTGTCAGGCTAATGCCGTTGCGAATCCTAGATATTAAATACAGTGAATAACTGCAACGAGATGTATTTGCGTCCTGTACCGCCTAAGATGGCTTGTGCTTAATGTTGCCCGCACCGGTGGTCGCCATTTTGTAGCGATCTGTAGTTATGGTGCATTCGTTTATAACTGGGAGGTGGCAAATTGCGACTTGCTACTAGGAATGATTAAATAAAACACCGCATGAACTCGCACTTCCTTGTCGCAAATTCGGATTTGTTTCTCAGCCCCCAGTTGCTCGAATGCACTAGATATAACTAGGTAACTGTGATATAATGGTATATAGCTCGAATGCACACAGGTCGGAGGTAGGTATTTTGCCACTTGCGACTTGCCACCTCCGACCACAAACGAATGCACCATTACTGTTGAATAGTATAGTTGAATTGGTCCTTGTTTTAAATCCAGTGGTCGCCATTTTGTAGCCATCTGCGTAAAGTTACTGTTGAATTGCATAGCTGAATTGGTCATTGTTTTAAATCCAGTTTAACTATTCATGTCTTCCTCTCTGCTTTCCAATAGTGTATTTGCGTCCTGTACCGGCTTGTGCTTCATGTTGCCCGCACCGGTGGTCGCCATTTTGTAGTTACTGTTGAATAGTATAGTTGAATTGGTCCTTGTTTTAAATCCAGTGGTCGCCATTTTGTAGCCATCTGCGTAAAGTTACTGTTGAATTGCATAGCTGAATTGGTCATTGTTTTAAATCCAGTTTAACTATTCATGTCTTCCTCTCTGCTTTCCAATAGTGTATTTGCGTCCTGTACCGGCTTGTGCTTCATGTTGCCCGCACCGGTGGTCGCCATTTTGTAGTTACTGTTGAATAGTATAGTTGAATTGGTCCTTGTTTTAAATCCAGTGGTCGCCATTTTGTAGCCATTTGCGTAAAGTTACTGTTGAATTGCATAGCTGAATTGGTCATTGTTTTAAATCCAGTTTAACTATTCATGTCTTCCTCTCTGCTTTCCAATAGTGTCCTTATGCTTATGTGTTTAACCTAAATTCGTTTTTTTGTTTATTGTGCAGAATGTACTGCGTTGTGGAGTTTCTGGAGGAGGGTTCTGTGGCGGCTGTCCCAGTGTCGTGGCTCCGGGAAGAGGTAAGCGACCAATGTGGTTTCTGATAAGAGTGCTGTTTTCCGATTGTACAGGGGAGCAGGTACTAACAGTTATCACTCACAGGGCAACTTGTGTTACTGGACGGAACACAAAAGCAGCCAACGCATTAAGAACAACGTGGAACCAAATCCTGCCTGGAGACTCCACAAAGTTCGCGTGTTTAAGGACTCCAATACTCGTAAGCTGTGTTCATGTACACTGTTAATCATTATTAATTATTCAGAGGAAATAAGATGGTTGAAATGTATTGATTATGGTACTTTCTACACAGCGCTTTATGAAATAGCCAGGGCCATGACGAAGGTGTTTGAGCGGCAGTCGTCAATGGAAGACCAACCAGGCACAAGGAAGAGACATCGCAACACACGCTATGACTCCAGTGACGAAGGTAATATAGTTAAGTTAATTCAACAGTCCCTAAAGAGAACTACAACCTAAAGAGTGACTAATCAGAGCTAATGTACTCCTCTAGATGTTCCAGTGACCAGGAAGCGGGTCTGCAGGGGGTCTGACTCCAGTGGCGAAGGTAATATAGTGAAGTTCATTCAACGGTCCCAAAAGAGTACTACTTGAGTTGACTAATCTGAGCTAATCTGATCTTATTTACTCCACTAGATGTTCCAGTGCCCAGGCAGCCGGTCGGCAGAACTCAGGCCAGACCAGCTATGCCAGGTGCCAGAGCCGGAAGGCCTGTCCTGCCAGTTATCAGTGCAGGTATACATGCATGCATGTTTATGTTGGTGAAATGGCTATGCATATTTGCACACTGACAGTTAACTCAGGGCTTTCTGAAGACTCATGTACTCAGTTCACTAATTCGCTCATCTCACTACTTGGCAGTAGATGTTCATCGCCCGGGTCCTGTGAGCCCAAGCCCTTCAGCCCTTCAGACGTCCAGGCACGAGCAGCGTGCCTCAGCGATCAGCCCCCCGACCAGACCAGGTCAGGATCTGACATGTCTCATGCCAACGGCTCCATCAGTGTTGCCATCAAGCTCTGGAGATGCTGGTATGCAGAATTTTGTGAACTACTTCATGCTGCATGTAGGGATATACTTTGAGTTGAATATCCATTATGGGACCGTACAATTACTTATAGCCACATCTGTGTTTAATATCCAGACTTCCAGAGGATGATCTGTCAGCAGCTCTCCAGCGTCATGCAGAGTCTGAAGGAGATGGCACAGTCGATCCAGAGGCTGGAGCAGAGACTGTCCGGCGAGTCTGCAGACAGCCATCGGGGAGCAGTACTGGACGACCTGCACCCTGCTCAAACGGAGGAGGAGCTGCTGGTCGTGGAGGAGCAGCTGAAGGACAAGGAATATCAAAGGAAGATGGTGAGTAACTTCAGGGCAGAACTTTGTTCCTTATTTTTGCAGGGACGTGTTAAGGAAATGTTTAAGTAAATGATTGTCTTTATGTTTTGCAGACACGATATCTGAGTTCAATTGGTGGCAAAGATCTGCCAGATGTGGTCCGGCGGGTGCTGTCAGCCGTAGCGATACACAGAGTGTGGTGTGTGTACAGCGTCCATGGGAAGAGGGGGAAGAAGCCTCTGAAAGAGATGACCCTCTACAATGTCATATTACGTAAGGGATTGTTCATATTTTCGCAAAATAATACATTGTCTTTGCTTCATGCCATGTGCATTGACACCATTCCATTTTTGGTTAAAAGGTGCAGTTATGGCCTGTAAGCCAAGTACCACTGTGACAGAGGTGTCTGCCCAGCTGCAGGAGACGCTGAAACATGCCCCTGCTCGATGCAAAAAGGTATGTGATGTCAGGCAGTTAATTTTCTCGTATCCAGTGACATGGCACGCTTCCAATGAACGTATGCGACTTGCTTTTACAGCCATTTCATTATGTCCTTAGGCATCTGCTCCAGCCCAGCTGACCTCCCCAGCCCAGCCCCTGACTGCAGCTCCAGCCCTGACCACAGTGGAGTATTCAGATGAGGATGACCTCTTCAGCCCAGACCGATTCAGATGAGGGTGACCCCCAGCCCGTCTCCCTAAACCTGCCTTTCCAGCCTGCCAGGATGGATGCCTTTTTTGTAAAAAGTTTTTGTAAATTTTTTTTTTTTTTTTGAGGGATACAACGGTCTGTTCCCGGTCTGCCTGCCACAGAATGCGCACTTTGTTTAATTTTTGTTTTTAGAACTTTTGCAGATAATGGGTTGCTAGCCAGAGCTTGTACATACTTTTTTTTGCTTTTCTGGCTATGCGTAATGTGACAGACCGTAAACCTTATCCTTGTAAATATGTATACTTTTAATTTGTAATGTACTTTGTGAAATAAAATGTTCTAAACTGTTAATGGTGTTCAGTCTTATATTGGTTTGTAGCATAATGCTTGCTGCTATATCCCCATATAGCATTAATTCGTTTTTGTACTGGTAAATGCTAAATATAGCCAGTGGTCAGGGTTTAGTAAGTAAGTGACCATAGTTTTTGTCCTGGTAAATGCTAAATATAGCCAGTGGTACTGAAATGCTAAATATAGCCAGTGGTCAGGGTTTAGTAAGTAAGTGACCATATTTGCACCGTGCGAAAAAGACGTGCAGACCAAGTCATATAAATACCTGTAAATCTAGTGTCAGCCAAGTGAGTTTATTACGGAAGTTCCTGCCCACGTTTTTTGCACGCGGCCGCACCGTATTTGCACCGTGCGAAAAAGACGTGCAGACCAAGTCATATAAATACCTGTTAATCTAGTGTCAGCCAGGTGAGTTTATGACGGAGGTTCCTGCCCACGTGATCACGTGCGTTCTTTGCACGCGGCCGCAACTTCGGAATGACGTGTTGTTCTTACGTAGCGTCTACTAAACGGCAGATCTCGCGTTTCCGTAAATGGCCGCGTAATTTCCGCACGCGGCGCACACGAATCGTCACCTATAGCGGCCGTATGTCGAACGTTTGCGCAACCTGCGTGTGTTAGTAGGGATCTCAGAGGCGAAATTATTTCCTATGCCGCGTATGAGAACAAACTTAAAAATGACAAACTCTGTGTTGACGCGCAGTATTGCCCAATTGGATGAGGTATATGCTGTGTCACCATCTCCACATATTTAAAAGGAACGGTTAGCTTTACAAGCAGAACATGATACATTATTGACAGATCAGGTTACTGAACTGCTTGTCAAATCTAGAAGCACTTATTATGAACAAGGAGATAAAGCTAGTAAATTATTGGCTCATAAATTACGCCAGATCTCATCATCACATCTGATCCCTAAAGTTCGTACGTCGTCTGGAATATCCTTAGATCCCAAGGAGATCAATGATGAGTTTAAGCGTTTCTACCAGTCTTTATACACGTCTGAAAATGAACCGGATACTTTAGAATTAGATAGTTTCTTCCATTCCCTTGCTGTACCTTTAGTTAGCCATGATCTGAGTGAGCAATTAGAACAACCAATTACTACTGAGGAACTGTCCATTGCTGTTAAATCTCTTCAATCCGGGAAAAGTCCAGGGCCGGACGGCTACTCAGCCGAGTTAAAAAAAAAGCTTTTTCCTAAAATAGCCCCTATCTTAAGTGACATGTATAATGAAGCATTTGCAAATGGCACTCTCCCGCAGACTCTTACTCTAGCCACTATCTCTCTAATCCTTAAAAAGAACAAAGACCCTCAGGAATGTACATCATACCGCCCAATTAGCTTATTAAATGCTGACTATAAAATTTTAGCCAAGCTTCTAGCAATGCGTTTGGAAACAGTCCTTCCGTCAATTATCTCGCCTGATCAGACAGGATTTATTAAAAATAGACACTTATTCTCTAATCTTAGACGTTTATTTAATATTGTATATAATCCTTCTACTACTAACACTTCTGAGGCTGTCATATCCCTAGATGCAGAGAAGGCGTTTGACAGGGTGGAGTGGAAGTATCTTTTCTACACCCTGACTAAATTCGGCTTTGGCTCCAAATTCATTGCTTGGATGAGACTTTTGTATGCTTCCCCTCAAGCCTCAGTCAGGACTAATAAAACGCAATCCAGTTGTTTTCCTCTGCAACGGTCAACACGTCAAGGTTGTCCGTTAAGCCCTTTATTGTTTGCCCTTGCCATAGAACCCCTTGCAATAGCACTTCGCTCCAACCCTCTTATCAAAGGTATAGTCAGATACGGCCACGAGCATAAGGTATCGTTGTATGCCGATGATTTATTATTATATATATCTGATCTCTCTGTTTCTGTCCCTGTTGCCCTTACCACTATCAAATCCTTTGGTCGCCTGTCTGGGTATAAACTGAACCTCAATAAGAGTGAACTGATGCCACTTAATGTAGCCGCAAAAAACTGTCCTTTACATATCCTACCATTTAGAATAGCTCATAATAGTTTCATTTATCTTGGGGTGCATGTTACGGAGAAATTTGATAAACTTTTTCAGGCCAACTTTGTCCCCCTTTTAACTCGTACTAAGGATGATTTTGAACGCTGGTCTTTACTACGTCTCTCTCTGGCAGCAAAATTAACAGTTAAGATGAACACTCTTCCTAGATTCTTGTATCTCTTTCAGTGCCTACCTATTTTTCTTCCCAATGCATTTAAAAAAAAAAGATTGGTGGTCTGATTTTACCTTTTATATGGGATAAGAAGCCTCCCAGGATACGGAAACAGTTCTTGCAGAGGCCCAAACCAGACGGAGGTCTCGCACTACCAGATTTCAGGTTCTACTACTGGGCTCCTAATCTTAGGATCGTTCAGTACTGGTTGCAGTGTGGAGAGATGTCTTCACCCCCAGTTTGGTTAAAGATGGAAGCTGCCTCATCTATATCGGCATCACTATCTTCTCTTGCCCACGCCTCTATTTTAGGTCCTTGTCCCTCTTTCACAAAAAATGTATGTGTGAAATCAACGTTGAAGATCTGGAACCAATTTAGACGCCACTTTGGCTTTCAGACAACTTCTTTTGCCACTCCAGTGGCCTCAAATCCGGCTTTTCCCCCATCTATGATTGATAATGCTTTCTCAATTTGGACTAGTCTGGGTATTAGAAGATTTAAAGATCTCTATATTGACAGTACCTTTGCTACGTTCGAGCAATTATCAGTTAAGTTTGGTCTCCCCAGTAATCATTTTTTTAGGTTTTTACAGATCCGGAGTTATGTCCGCAGATTAGATCCCCGGTTCCCCACCCTTCCTGGTGGAACACAGTTTGATACTTTTCTTACCCCTCTTCTCACTCTAAAAGGTTCACTATCAATAATCTATAGACAATTATGCTCTTTACAGTCCACCTCCTTAAGCAGCATTAAGTCCTCATGGGAGGAGGAACTGGGGGCAGAGATATCTGACGACATGTGGGAGAAAGCGCTCAAAAAGGTTCACACCTCTTCTATCTGTGCTCGGCATGGTCTCATTCAATGTAAAATCATTCATCGGGCTCATTGGACCACAATGAGATTGTCCAGAATTTACAAGGATGTGACTCCTAATTGTGTAAGATGTAACCAGTCTCCTGCAAATCATGTACACATGTTTTGGAATTGCCCATCTCTCGTTGGTTTTTGGAAGGATATCTTTGATACACTCTCTGCTATAAGTGGCATACAGGTTGAACCAGACCCTTTGACTGTATTATTTGGGGTCTCCTCGCCCACATTACAACTGACAAAGATGAATAAAGATGTTATTGCTTTTACTACTTTGTTGGCAAGACGGCTAATTTTGCTTAGATGGAAATCCTCTGTACCTCCTTCTCATGCTCTTTGGATCAAATGTGACCGCCGCTGGTAATTTGGTCCTCAACTAGGCAAAGGTCATTTTTCAGTTTTTAACAGATTATGAAAGTGCAGATTGTAAGCTTTCAAATGAGGTCTCATACATTGAAATCTGAACATAGTTGAAGAAGATATGCTTATTTGAATGCTAGTACTGCCAAATCAACTTAGCTGAGAATTCCTCCTCCAAAGTTCTCCAACATTTTCACACCTCTGACTGCCAGGTAATGGGCGTGAACAATAGCCTGGTAACCGCACCCCCAGCCACTCCCCCACTGGACGATCTGTCATTATCTGTCAGAGTGGCTGTCAACTTGGGGTATTACCTGAGAGTGGCTGCCAAGTGAGGTGCTCTCTCACTGATGACCCCACACTCATTGAGTCAGTATTAATCTTGTTCTCAACTGCATTCACAACACAATATAAGATGAAGTTCAAATTTAACGTTCTTTATTGTCACATACATGATATAAAGTACAAGCATAAGTAGTAAAGTGTACAAAAAAAGGCAACAGTCTAAGTGTTAAAGTGTACAGTCAGTTGTCTGTTTTATAGACAAGGTGCATAGTGTTCATTGTGATCAAGTGTACAACAAAGTAATAACAGTCCCCAGCTCAATACTCAAGGTAATAACAACAGTACTCGGCTCAGTATTCAATAGTCTGACAATGCAGTCTGTGCAAGTGTGGGCAAGTCTGTGCAAGAGAACAAGCAACGCTTCAGTATACAAACAGGAAAAGGCTGTGGCCTTTCTCCTGCAGTGCTGTCCGTCCTGATGATCTGCAGTGAATCTACAAGCGGACAGTCTTGTTCTGAGCTGCTGTGGAGTTTGGCGGGGGACATGTGACGTCTCGTCCCTCATTAGAACAGAACTCTCTGATCTTGTCAAAGAGATACGTCTGTCTGGCCATGTCCAGTCCGGGTGGGGCTTGCACAAGAAGACCTTCTCTGGGGGGCAGGACATCAGGCTTGCGCAGCAGCTGAAACTCGACTGCCGGTGCATCACGGTGTTCTCTGGCCACAACCATGCCAGGTCTCTCAGCATCAAAACTGCAATAGAATAGAAGGAGGAAAGTACATTAAACTATTGCCCACAGTACTGGCACTCCATATAGATAAAATAGTACCAGAATGTGTTGATTAAATAGACTAGCTGGCTAGTTTAGGAACAAAGGGCTAGCTCACTAGCTTGCCATGTCCCTGTGCTAGGCAGCTGGCTGGATATTAGCTGCCTCGCTAGCTAGTTTAGGAACAAAGGGCTAGCTCACTAGCTAGCCATGTCCCTGTGCTAGGTAGCTGGCTAGTTTAGGAACGAAGGGACAGCTCAGCTAACTAGCATGTTAGCTAACGTTAGCTAGCTAGCCTTTGTTAGTTAGTGCTAGTGCCTTTGTTATGCTAGCTAGACTTAGTCACTTGTTTAGAAAGGAGCTTCTGCTAAACGACTAACGTTAATGTAATGTAAACAGCACAGATAGTATAAAGATCAGCTTACCCCAAAGCAAAGCAGAATGCTTGGCGGTGGTGTGAATCTGGTACGTCGTTCGACGCAACTCTGCGCTTGGTAGCAACTTGCTTTGCTGATACAGTCATCTCTGTATCACAGGTCATCAAGAATAAAACTCTGTGTACGAACGAGTCCTGCTCTGCTGGAGTTTTAGCTGCTCTTAAAACTCTTTCCATGTCCTGGATGCCATCCCCGTCTTCTCTTTAGCAAAAGCTGTAGCATCCATGGTTAAACTTGGGACTGAATGTAAACAAAGCCGGCGTGTTGGGGAAGGGTGGGGGGCGGAGAACCCGGAAGCAATAGCCAATGAAACCAAATCATGCTAATCGATCTGCCCGCCCCCAAACCCGACTCGAAATCAGCTAAAAACGAGCTTAGTTTGCAGATTAATTATACGTATTTCGTGAACCTAAAACTGTTGTCTGTTATAGTAAGTGGGTTCTTCACAACTTCAACTTTGGTAATACAAAATAAAACAAAAAACGAAAAAAAAAGTTTATTTATTTATTTTGCCCTCTAGTGCATTTCGGGGTTTGCCGAGTTGCGGACCAAATCACCAGCCGCTGTCACAAATCTATTCTAAGTTGTATAAAGCTAGAGAAAATTAGGCATACACTCAGGGGATCTGTAAACAAATTCTATACAATGTGGGCTCCCTTCTTTTCTTTTGTTAAGAGGCTTAATTTCCCTATAGTTCCAGAGTGATGTGTATATTTATTTTACATAGTATTGTACGTGAACTTTTCTTCTTATTTTTCTTCTCTCCTTTTCGCCTTATCCTCGATACATCCTGCTGGTGTAAGAGGCCTGGGGCCTCATTTATCATTGAGGTACGCCATATTTTACACGGTCTTTTTCGCGATTTCAGGCGTACGCCATTTCCCCCCCCCACATTGCGATTTATCAAGCCGAAAGGGCGAAAATTTAGTCGCCTTTCTACGCGCTTTTGTAGGACACCTCTCAACTTGTCCTACCGATTTACACGGTTTTCTACACCCTTTTTGAACACAGGGGGAACTGGCGACGCAGGTGGTGCGTCGGTGAATTACAATGTTTGACGGAGAGAATAAGAGCGACAGTTCATGAACGCACAATCATGTAGGCTAATAGCCCAATTCAGCACCAACATATATCGCAATGCAAGATTAGACGTGTCCTCTAACCGGCTCATTCATGGTCCGATATGGATTTGTTCCCCAAACTGACCCTATGCGCTGTCCCAAACCTTTCCGCGCTATATGTCACACACCTAATGCAGGCACTCCATCAAACGGCAATAATTGACCAATTAGATTGTCATTAATATGTGATCATGTGGACCTGTTTGCTGTTTGGTAAGCATATAAATGACAGTCCTCCTGTGCGTAATGCGAGCCTAAATGAATCCGGCGCTACTCGGCCTACTGGCCGAGATAGAACTCCAAAGAGGTGACGGCGATGGCGACCGCACCCACATAAGGGCACCATTAGTGAATGAATACGTCTATGTGAATCGCTAAAATGTGCACACTATAAATACCCAAATCATATGTGACGCCGACATGCTCATCACAAGTGTAGTGGCACGGTGGCCTGGCTCCACGCATGACTCATTCATCCTGGCGCACAGCAGGGTAGGGGCTAGACTGGAGGCAGGCGCTGCGCGTGACGGCTGGCTTGTTGGTGTGTGCATAGCCAAGATACATATTCTTTGTCTTATTTACTTTAATCTTTATTAGCATTTTCCATCCATACAACGACAATACAATAAAACATAAAAACTTACAATAACAGCTTATGGGTACTTCCATCCATGCAGCTTTTTTTTCTTACTCAAATATGACAATTTTTATATTAGTGGTATCATCACACTTCCTTCTATAATCCATCCATTTTTCCCATCTCACATCAAACTTTCCTTCCTGCATCCTCAATGCATAAATAAATCTCATAAATCTCCTCCACAACACCCACCACTGCTCCTTGGTTGGGGGTTCCACCTTATACCAAGCCCTCATTATTGTCTTTTTACTAGCAACCAATAGTACTTTCACTAGGTATCTGTCCCCTCCTTGTACATCATTCTGTTATGTTTGCCAAGATGTATATTCAAAGCTGATAAGAATGAGAACCAGTCAAGACCCCACCACAAAATGAGGACCCAAGCCCTCAGCCCCCTCCCCGTCATGAGGTTTACCAGCGGGGCCAAAGGGCCCACACTGAGGTCATGCGCCAGCTATGAAGACACAAACAAGTAAGGTTCACATTTCTACCATTTTATTGTCTGTTGGTGGGTGACTGTGTGAGTGCGTTTGTGAGTGAATGTGTGAGGTCTGTGAGTGTGGTAGTGAGTGACTGTGTGAGGTCCTTGAGTGTGGTAGTGAGTGACTGTGTGAGGTCCGTGAGTGTGGTAGTGAGTGACAGTGTGAGGTCCGTGACAGCATGTGTGAGGGAATGAAGTGCAGTGAGGATGTCCTGTTGGCTCTGGTGGTGTAGTGTGGTGACCTCCACCAACTGCTGCACAACTGCCCCACAACTGCCCCAATCTCTTCTGCCATTTACCTCTGGGCCTCTGAGAGGAAGCCAAGCCCTCAGGGACCCTTGAGGCAGGGACGCTGGCAGCCGGAGGTGGAGGCGTGGGCGGTGGAGACGGAGACGGAGGCGCTGGAGATGGCACTGGAGGTGGAGGCACTGGAGGTCGTGGCGCTGGATGTAGAGGCTGCAACCGGCGGGGGCACGACCGTCAGGTCAAGGACCACTGCAGACTCCCCCTCCTCTGAGTCCCACCCCACGTCAGAGTCTGGAGAAACAATTTCAGTCATTTTCTTTGAGTTTGTCTGTTAACTTGATTATGCATTAAACATTTTATTGTGTAGCCATATTCAATTGATATGTTTTTCTGTTGGCAGCCAAATAAATGCTTAAGTGTGATTTACCGGGTGATTTAGATGAGAGTCTTAATTTCCCAGAGGGGAAAATGTTTAATGTGGTCTAACATTATGAAGTGATCATCTGTGTTATCGTTCCCTGTTTTTGGTCCTAAATCAATCATAGCCTACCAAAGAATGTGTGGAATGTTTGCTTTCCTCACAGCCACATAATACAGAATGTCCGTGTAGCCTACGCCAAATACAGGATGCACGAAACGTACAGTAGGCTACCTAAACTGTAGGAGCAATCAGACAAATGTAGGCTCGTACAAATAGCTTACCTTCCGAAGATGATTTTCTTTCCTCGCGTGGACCTCACCAACAAGCACATGCACCTCCGTCTCCGAAAAGTTTCTATTCTTTCCGCGTTTTTCCATAAACGTATTTGTCTTTCCTATGCTCCACGCTATATTATGTCGGTTCCTTCCGGGGTATCCACGTTGTGCGCTGTCATAGTTTTGACCATATATGGTTGAATTTGGGCGTGGAGAGGGCGGAACACGAGGCGCGTGCGCGTACGCTCTCTTCTCCACCACCGTCGGATTTTCTGTGGTGAATTTGGCGTACGCCATTTTTGATAGATCCGAAAAGCGTGTAAATATTCTCGTCGTACGCTACTTTTCGCATTTTCCTCGTTTTCGTCGTACGCCCTCTTTTACACCTGAATTTACACGCTCTTTGATAAATGAGGCCCCTGGTGTGTGTACAACATCTTGGATTGATATCAGAGTTGGTTGACCTGTAAATCATTGTATGAACCATTGTATGAATGTGTGAATGAATATTTTTATTTTCATTTTGTGTTTGTTTTTTCATTTTGATTTATTGTGTGTTATCTTTGGTGTTTTGTTGTGTGTTCCTATTGGATAATTTTCAAGTACAATTCCTTTGTAATTGTTGGTTATCCTGAAAATCCAATAAACAAAGTTTAATAAAAATAAAAAAAAATTTTTTTCAAATGTTCTGTCAAGTTTGACAATGTGAAATATGTGATAGAGCTCAACCACATGACTATTGTTATTGTATGACATGAGTTATTCTAAACTCTTTGGCGTACATACTGAAGCGGGGGGGAATCTAGCTTCACATCAACTAGCTAGCTAGCACTAGTGAAATGAGACAACTGTTTCCCTCAGCGTGCGCTGTTGTCAAATGGTAGCCTGCTAAACGATTAGCTAGCAGTAATGAAATGAGACCATCATGGTTTTCCTCTGCTAGGCCTATTTGCATGTCAATGTAAACCCGTGGGGGTTGGGGAGGGCTACAAGGTATGGCTTTTGGTTAGCCTACAGCCCTACCAAGAAATGTTAGTTCTGCCTCATTCCCACAACAATTTTTGGTAGGGAGGCTTTAGCGGCTCTCAACCTCAAGTACAAACCCTTCTCTACATGGCAGCTCAGAAGATCTACAAGTCCAACTGGGCAGCCAGGGTCCGTGCCACAGTGGTGTGGATGAAGAGGTCCCACAAGGCCAAAGTGGTCTTGAAGGAGAAGCAGCAATTGCTCAGTGAGATCACATCTCAGTACATTCTTTTGATTATAGATGCATGATTGAAAAATGAATGATATTAAAGTGTAATGCTAATTTATCGTTTTTTGAATCATGCTTTTTATTATTTTGTCATTAAAGATAACAGCAACATACAATATGTTATTCTCTCAGTTAGGCTATATGAAAATTAATGCTAGTAAATTGATAGATTTTGGGTGACTAATTTTGTTTGTGTGTGATAGCTTTGTGTTTTCCTGTCAGTTCTGCCCATCCACATGCTCATCTTGGATGTCAGGACGAGGTGGAATTCTCTCTTTCTCACGTTTGAGAGATTCTTTGAGCAGTTTCCCGCCATCCAAGCTGCTCTTATGGACCCACAGCTCAGGAAGTAGGTGGAGAAGGACAGAGTCAACAGCATGGACACAGGGGACTTCAGGAAGGCAGAGGAGTTTGTGGAGCCGATGCGTGTGCTGCACACATCCACACTCTGTGTCTCCAGTGAAAGAAATTCAACCTGTGGCCAGATCATTCCAATCCTCCAAAAGTTGCAGGCCCATTACACTGTGCGCCAGGGGGACTCTGCCCAGCTAGCAGATCATCAGTGGGCAGCCAGCGGCCCGCTGACGACCAACTCGGCGGCCCTACGTCCTCCGTCAGTGCATTGGTGGCTTGCTGCTCACACTGCACCACCCTCCCCACACACTGCATGGTAATGCGCTCTATACGTTGCTGTGCTAATGCATGTAATATTGCTAATAATGCATGCAATAAATGAGAACAGATGTGAACTTTTTTAAATTTTATTTAAAGTAGCACATCAATATAACAAAGATTAATGCAATACTCGTAAGAGGAGACAGGTACAGTAAAGAAAATGTTCAAAAGCAGCATAACGAACATACAGTACATAACATATATCAGCATACATATAGTACACTACAGTATGAACAGCATATGACATTATGGAGATGGACACTAGACATATGGTAGGCTATATAAATACTCTAGACAGATGGCATGTACAGTAACAATCAATAGTTTGGACACCTTCTCATCCAGTTGAATGCAAAGGTGTCCAATCTTTTGACTGGTACTGTAACTGTACACAACTGTGCACACAACTCAGGTGCACAGTAGTCTGATGGCTGTACAACAAAAGCAGAATAACCTGGGGGGTTGTGTGTAGCCCCAAGACGTCATGGCCGATCTAAAACACAGAATTCAAAATAAATGTGACTTTGTAAATGGCTGAAAGAATTGGTCGTTGATAAGTATATATAATTACAAAAATGTGAACAGGTCAGAAAAAACAAACACCAACCATAAGAACTGGCGTCGCATGCTGTGGTTTGTGGACGATGTGGCGTGGAGTCCCATTTTCGGGCCCCAAGGTAGGTGGTCTAAAATAAGATTAAAAATAATATTAAGATAAAGTAGGTGGTCTAAAATAATATTTAAAATAATATTAAGATAAAGTCTAGACCAAGTGCCCGGCTATAGAGTACCTGGTCTGCACGTATTCATAGGTTTCAAATGTAGTCCTAGACCTGCCGGACCAACACAGGTGTTTCAAATTAATGAATTAGTTCTACTGCATAAGATAAATTGAAACACCTGTGTTGGTCCCCAATATGGCAGGTCTAGGACTACATTTGAAACCCATGAATATGCTGGTCTGTGCTAATCTTCACTGTTCTGTGCTAGTATAACAGTAACATCCTGGTTCTACTCTGGTCTCCATACCTGTTCTCTGTACTGGTCCTCATGTCTCCTCTCGCCCTTCGCCTGCATCATCACCTCGAGTTTTTCCCAGTTTCTGGCACCTTCCAGTTTGGATGTGCCAGAGCCCATAGGCCACCTGGGCTGGAGGGAGAGACAGGAAAATTAACCAAGTGAAAGAGACAGAAATACTGCACACAGAAGAGACATGGATATGACTGTCCAGCCTGTGATAGACCTCTGAAGTTTTGCAGAATCTAATAAGATGGCTAATTTTAGCAATAATAGCTTAGCTAGCTAGTAGTGCCAACTGCCTACCTAGCACAGCCTACTCATTGACCAAATGAACATGGGAACTTTCACAGACGTTGCCAGAGCATTTGGGACAGTTAGCTATTCTGTTCTCTCTCAAAATGATTAAAGATTGGCTTATAGCCAATCAGACGACGATTACATTGCCAAAACTGTAGCTAGCTAACGTTAGCCGAGATTAATTTGCGTCAGGCAGCCTAATGGTGGCCAACGAACAAAGGCCCTCCACAACGCCTCACAAAAGTTCAAGAAACGGTCACAACTGAAATGTTTCAAAGTTGCCAACTCAACGTTACAATTACCACAAAAAGCAGAACGTATAACACTCATGGCGACAGAGTAATTTTAGCACTAGCCTAAGCACTAGCCTAGGTATGCTGCTAACGTTGGAGATGAAGTAAACATGGAGATGTTACAATGCCTGTTGCTCATAGCACTAGTGCTTATTCATGTATATTGTCCTCTTATTTCGGTTATTTCAGTTATAATATTTCAGTTATTCAGTCCCTCATCACCTTTGCGCTAGCTCGCTAGCTAGCTCGCACTCCACTGGAGAGTAAACAAACAGTGCGCCCCACAATGCACAGCGCATCTGACTACGGGTCTTTTTTAGGTCAAACATGTTGCGTCCGTCCGAGAACGGGCGGTTTCACACAACAACTGGAGCGCCCTAGAAATCACTTGTAACCGCTCCGAAAACACCTATTCAGGAGGGTCTCGGAGTGGCTGTTTTAGTGCACACTTGTTTGCGATTGTTGTGTTCACACAGGCCCATACAGAGCGCTCTCGGGCCCAAAGCTCGTTTGGTGCGCACAAACTGTGTTTGGAATCGCTCCCTATTCACTATTGAATCCCTATTGAACTATATAGGGCGTCAGACATTTTGGGCTGAACGAGGGAGCGATTCCGAACACAGCTTATGTGTGAAACCACCCTAAGTTACTCCCTTTACGCACAAATATAATGAGCGGATATTTATTCTTGATAAGTTCATGAGGTAACTTACAGTAGGATTGATCATTTTGTGTGCATAAACAGTAGCTAAGCATAAAACATAAACACACAGAGCTAGCTAACATACAGTGCTAACATAAACAGTGCTAGCTAACATAAGCAGTCGGCAACATTACAGTAACGTCAAAATTACCGGTAAGAATGGGCTAATGTTAGCGAAGCTAGCCAAACTTACATCATCGACGAGATCCAAATTGTTGTCACGTCTCCAAATCCCCCAAGCTCCTCTTCTGATGAACTGGACTCAAAGACAGCCTCTAAAACCTCAGCACATCTCCTGTTTTTGTGTTTGTTTGCTCATTTTATCTTCTCCGGTAGCCTAAGTTCATTCAGGTAACGTTAGCCCAGCCGGCTTCAAAACATCCTCCCTAGTTGTTTGCAAACCACATGGCCCAGGTTTATCCAATGGGGGGCTCTCTTGATAGAAAGTGGTGAATAATGTGGATGGTCATTGGTTTATTATGTCTGAGACTGATAGACAGCTGAATCCTTGGGGAAAGCTCCAACCAATGGATTCAGAGAAGGCGGCGTATGATGCCTTCAGGAACCAATCATAAACGCTGTAAATCTCAAGACACGAAACAGACCTTATACACAAAACAACGGTGTATAATTATGTATATGATTTCTGTGCGTGTTGATATGGCTGAAAAATCTATAAAAACGTACGACGCCCGCGCCACCGCGGGCGCAGACTCCAGAGGGATAAAGCACAGTTCTTTTTACTCACACCAATGCTCCTATATAATTATAATTATATTATACTCCCAGTTATATTATATATTTGCTTTGTCCAGATTGCCAGTTGAACAAAAACGATCCAAGTGCCAAGTGCAACATTGTAACATATTATTCCCTGAACCAATGCAAACGATCTAGAGGGTTGAATAGCCTGCACCCCTAGTAATTTTGCATTCATTCAATAGCCTACATAAGCATTCACATCCATAAACATAAGGCTGTGTTTTCAAGACATTGACAGCATTTCAAAATTCAACATTTGCATCATAGACTATTGAGTGCTATTGGTTTGAAGACATTTGACCTGTGTTGAGCTGATAGCATACGTTTTGAGATTAAACATAGTTTTATCTAAATGAGCCATTGTGTGAGTGTAACCTTTTGCATTCATTGTTGAAGTCACATATAGTCTACCACAAAAATATTATTGCTGTGCACATTCTTATATCCATATGTAAGGATGGATTATTCATTCAACCTTGATTCCTATTTAAAAAAACAACATATTGATGAACCTAGGCGACATCTGTTAAAGAATTTCAACTCATCACCATGTGTTCACGCCAAGATAGGTTTCTGTTTATCTTACTCTATTGATGTTCCTGTTTCCTCTGTTTAATTATTTTACAATGTTTGTGGGAATCACACCTTAACTAAGTTCTCACTGCCATATGTGTCTGCCAGAGCAGCTGGTCAAACATCATGTCACGACACTGTCCCCTTAAAAGGGCTCCGCCTCTATTGGACGGGGCTCTCTGACTAGAATCCATTTCCTGTTGTGAGAGACCGCTTGCAAACGTATTGAGAATAAAGCTCTCGTCTTTGTTTTACCCAGATTGAATCGACCACTAGCGTGCTCTTATTCTTAATCCAAGCATTAAGGAAAAATAGCATCAACAATATGGCGACGTGTCTGTAAAACCGAATTGCGGTTTCTGGGACAACTACGAGTTTTTTTCGCGTGCTCCGGAGGCGATGCGTGGATCCGCGACAAGTTTTGACTTGGGGACTCAAACGTCGAGCGGCTGGCGTAATTTGCTGGCTGTTTTCTCGATGCCCTTCTCCTCTGCAGCCCGCTGAAAGGTCTGGTACGTTGTGAATCTAAATCATAGTGGTACGATTGTGTTTTTCAGCTGGAGACATTGACCATAGTTTTATTCGCACCGGTTGTTGTACATGCATTTCTGAGGTTGTTCTTGAAGCCGGTTGTTGACCGCATGCCCGCTTAAAAAGCCTAATGTTCTCCCTGCCCTATATATCTAACCAGGGTTAGGTTTTTGTTTGCGACGCATTTACAGCGTTTCCAGTACTGAATAGTGGAGTACTACACAGCGTTATTACTCTCGAAAAGCCTTCTCTTTTGAATTTTTGGTTTTGGAATCCGCGTTGCGGGAGGTTGCTGCAACTCGACGGGGCTTTTGTTGTTCTAAGGCTCGTTATTTTGTTTTTGTACTCCGGTTGTGAAGGGCATGACACGGAGGTGGCTGTTACACTTCGAGAACTTTTAAACCCCGGGTGATTTGCTTTTGCTAAGTGAGTCGAGTAGGCCTTGTTTTGTTTCATTGTGTTTGTCTTGTCTTGGGTTTCTGATCCTGTTTTTCTGGGTCTTTGTTTGGTGTTGTCCTTCTGTACATATTAGCTACGGTTTGGTTGTGCATTTCAGTGTTTGGTGTTGTGCTGGCTTTGTTTTGTGTTAGTGTTGGGGTTATTTTGGGATTTCTACGGCACTCTTGTGCTCATCCTTTGTTCTTTTAATTCTGCTCCAAGCTACGTATCTTGTATTTCTGTTAGCTTTGGTTTTTGTGCTATTGGTTCATCCACGTGGTTGGTTCCACATGTTGATTAGCCCACGTGCTTAGCTAACTTTGTGCGCACGTGGTTTGACTTCCTGTTTTGCTGCTTGTGAAAAAAAAAAAAAGAGAGTGGTCCTGTTTTTCCTCAAACATTGAGGATCCACCATTTTGGTTTCTGAAGTCTGCCATTTTGGGAAAAAAAAAAAGTAACAGGAGAAAAAAAAAAAGAAAAAAAAAAAACCCTCTCAACACAGCAGTTATTGTTTTTTTACTGTAATTTTGATATTTGTTTGTATTTGTAAAATGGGAAGTACTGCTAGTGCACCAAAAAGGGAACCTTTAATGGGGGCTGCCAAGATAGTGGCATTAAAGTATGATCCCAGTGTGTGTGAGCAAATTACTTTATGGGCTAAAAATAGTGATTTTCCTCCTGTGTCTGGTACACTGTCTGTTAAGTTGCTAGGGACAGTTAAGAGACAGCTTAAGGAGTTTCAATTAACTAAGCTAGGTAGGAAGTCAGAGAATGCCATTAACTGGTCTCACTTCCTTGCTTGGGAGACAGCTGCAAATGACTCAATTGATAGAGCTGAAACTGCCCGCAGCAAAAGGGAGGCTAGGAAGAACTCTGTCACTGCTAAAGCTGTTTATGTTAAGAAATTAATTCCTCCTTCAGACAACGACGACCTTTTAGAACCGTGTCGTTTATATCCTGATCCAAATGCGGCCATCCCTATTCCAAACCCTCAGGCTCAGCAGGGCATCGTCCCTCCTCTAGCCCATGTGCTGCCCCCCCCTCTTGTGCTGCCCCCCCCTCTTCCAGTCCCGACACTTCCGCCAACCTCCATGGTTCAACACCCCCCCCCTGCTCCTGCATTGTCACGGTTTACGACCCCTATTGCTGGTCCGTCATCTGTCCCCTCTCAAGTTTCACATCTCCCCTCTCCCTCATCTTTAGCTGGATCTCCTTTTGGAGCTCACTCTCAAACTCCTTGGTTGCTTCAGATGTCACCCCCTCCAGGTTATTATTCTCATAGCAGTACTGATGTTAGCAGTCAGTCTAAATTGGCTATTTCCTTCCCTGAAACTTCCCTTTCTACTGGCTCATCCCCTTCATTGACTGGCTCTATGACTCCTGATGACACCTCAGCCAAAGTCTCACCTCCTTTATTGACTCCCCCTGATACTACTCCTCCCCCTGCTCTTGATATTTCTCCCCCTGCTCTTGAAACAGTCGAGGGCCATCAGCACTATAGTCTTAGGTCTACTGGTCAGGTTCAGGAACAACAACTCTCTTCTGCATTAGGCAAGATGCTATTGCCAATGATTAGATGCATTAATCCTGTACCTCAACCACCTCTGGGCCAACCAGGTCACGCCATATGGAGCCCTTTTTCTGATGTCTACAGACCTTTCCGTTGTGATGAGCTGCGGGAGCTGGCTTCCTCATTACCTGATCCTGCTAAGGACATTGACAGCTTTGAGAGAGATGTGAATGCTGCCGTTCAGATGTACAGACCGCACTCTGAGGAACTTGAGGCTGTAATGAGGCTTGCGCTACGTCTCAAATGGGCTGATATAAGGGGTAATTTTGATGATAAATTGACTTTTGATGATCCTTTATTTGCACCTCAGGTGATACACCTGCTGCAGAGAATCAGGCTCCGGTTCCCTCCACAAACTAACTGGGACCTGATCTCCTCCTGTAAACAGAAGCTGAATGAATCTTTCGATGATTTTTATGAACGCCTGGAGAAAACCTTTTCTCTTCACTCGGGCATGAATAAGCATGCCAATGACTACAATACTGTTTTGAAACAACAATTAATGAACAATGTTCTCCCTGCCCTTAGTGACCAAGTCAGGACTTTGTGTGTAAACTGGGAAACACAACCGCTAGTACAGGTCGTGGGTGTGTTCAGATTTGCCGAACGTTTCACTCTGCTAAAGGAGCAAAGGGAGGCTGCTGAAAAGAAGGACTCTGACGTGAAGCTGCAGGCTGCACAGGTTAGGTACTTCAACTCCAATGCTCGCACAGAGCCACAGCAGAGAGATGGACAGCGTCAACAATCAAGGGAGAATAGAGGGAATCAGGGTAATTCACAACCAACCAGCAGGTTTAACAAATCAAATGAGCGCTGTAATCACTGTGGGCGAAAAGGGCATTTCTGGAGGGAATGTAGACAATACGCTAGGGTACAAAGGTCTTCTCCTAACCAATGGGGATCTGCACCCCCTCCGGGAGTCTCTGTCAGTTCTCCGCAGGGAAATGGTTTCTGACTAGATGTAGGACAGGTAGGGAAAGCTAGGGAAAGTGAGTGTGTACATGAGGAGAGAATCATTCATATTCATCAATACCTTAATCTGCATACCAAACCATCTGATAATCCAACTGTAACTATGACTGTTAATGGGGAAAGATTGTTTTTTTTGGCTGACACAGGTGCTCATTCTTCTGTAATTAGTACTGCTAGCGTGACACAGCGTCCTCAAGTGACTGAGGAGCTGGCTAAAACTGTTGGTGCTGCAGGCATTGTGAAAAATGAAAGAGTTACTGTTCCATTGAAAGTGGAAGTAGATGATTGTCAGCTAACACACCAGTTCATTTTGAGTGAATGTTGTCCAGTGAATCTTTGTGGGCGAGACTTGTTATGTAAGCTAGGTTTCCAGATGACCTGCTCCTCAGAAGGTGTCACCATACTCAGATCATCAACAATGACACCTCCGGAGGTGACAACCATGTACACCGACGCGCCTACCGATTGGTCTTATAATTGGTATGTTGATTGTAACACTCATACATCACAACATTTGGAAAAGTTGTTTTCAAAAGTACGGACATGTTATAGCTACGATGCTCCGCTCAGCCCTCATGATAACTTGCTCTGTACCGCATCAACATCTTTTTTAAGCCAAGACCATGGGTTTGAGGACACTTGGATGTTGCCTCAAGTGGATGAGACATTGATGTGTAATGTGTTGTATGTTGGACCGGATCATGCAGTTCTTTCTGTCGACCTTAACGGTACACAGAAACAGCTGTATGATGGTCATTCTGTGCCTCATGTGTCTCTTGCTGTTTCTGAGTTTGTTAATAGGAGGGATGCTGATGCGTGGCTGATGGACATAATGACAATAACGGACTGGGTCGGAAATCCTCATCAAATGAGGTATTCCGCCAAGACGGGGGTAAGAGCATTTCCTTACACCTGGGCTATTCCAGTCACTAGGGGAATCCAAGGATCATGTTTCTTCCAGACACAATCTGATGACTTATCTGAAGATTTATCTGTGTTACAAGGACTTCCAAATTCATTATGGGCAAAGGACAAATTTGATATAGGGAAAATTCGAAACGTGAATCCTGTTGTGGTTACCCCTAAAAGTTCATTCCGACCAAAGCGCGCTCAGTACCCGCTCCCTCTAGAGGCTATAGAAGGTATTGCATAGGTACATGCATCTTTGTTAGAGCGTGGAGCCATTTCTGAGGTTGACAGCTCTCCTGTCAATTCTCCAATCCTCCCTGTGCGCAAAGCCTCAGGAGAATGGCGTTTTGTTCAAGATTTGCGTTGTGTTAATGAAGCTGTCATTGCTAGGACTCCTCTTTGTCCTAATCCGGTAACCCTCCTTGCCTCCATTCCTTCATCAGCTACTTTCTTTAGTGTTATTGATCTCAGTAATGCATTTTTTTCTGTACCTGTACACCCTGATAGCAGACATTGGTTTGCTTTCCAGTTCAAGAACAAAACATATGTGTGGAATGTTATGCCTCAAGGATTTGTTGATAGTCCTTCTATCTACAATGCAGAGCTCGCGCGCAGCTTAGAAGGGTTTATTCCACCACAGAATAGCATCATTGTCCAGTATATGGATGATTTGCTTGTTGCTAGCTCAGACAAGGAGTCATGTGTCAAAGACACAAACGCATTGTTGTTTTATTTAGCAGAGAATGGCCATAAGGTTTCCAAACACAAAATCCAGCTGGTGCGTGAACAGGTTACATACCTAGGTCACGTTATTTCTAAAAATGGAAAATCTTTAGGTAGCAGCCGTGTGGAGGCTATCCTTGCTCTGCCCATGCCTAAAACAAAAAAACAAATGATGTCTCTGTTAGGAACTGCAAACTATTGCCGGGCCTGGGTCCCGGATTTCGCTGAGCTCACACAACCCTTGTCCGATCTGGCCCACGGACGCAACCTTTCTCCCTCTGACCGAATCACCTGGACTGACGAAGCACGACTGACTCTAACGGCCCTTAAACAGAGGCTGTCTACAGCCCCTTGTTTAGGTCTCCCTGACTATGAAAAGCCTTTCCACCTTTTCACAAATGAAAAGGACGGTTATATGTCCGCCGTTTTAACCCAAAAGCATGGGGACCGGTACAGACCGGTAGCATACTACTCTAAAAGGCTTGATAGTGTAGTTAGAGGGTTAATCCCATGTCTTAGATCAGTGGCGGCGGCCACTGAAGCAGTATTGGGATGTGTCGACGTGGTAGCCATGCGACCACTAATCGTGAATGTTCCACATGCTGTCTCTGCTTTACTTTTACAGGCAAAGACCTCACACCTGCATCCAGCGAGACTGTTACACTATCAGAATGTGTTACTAACCATGTCTAATGTTACTCTCCAGAGATGTACTGTCCTGAATCCAGCGACACTGTTGCCAACACCAGATGATGGAGATCCACATGATTGTGTGGCTGTTATTGACTTAGTCAGTAAGCCACGCCCTGACCTCACTGATGTTCCTTTGTCTAACCCTGATTTTGAACTCTTTGTGGATGGTTCTGCCCAGCGATCACAAGCTGGTGAGCCTGTTGTTGCCTATGCGGTTACTACTGCTGTTACAGTGCTGGAATCAGCCAGACTTCCTAACCATCTCTCTGCACAGGCTGCTGAATTATTTGCGCTCACCAGGGCATGTATTTTAGCCAAGGGTAAGTCTGCTACTATCCACACTGACAGTGCATATGCGTTTAGCACAGTCCATGATTTTGCGATGCTATGGAGGAATCGTGGGTTCCTTACCTCAAGTGGTAAACCCATTGCTCATAATACTTTGATTAACCATTTATTGCAAGCAATGTTGTTGCCATCCAGTTTAGCAGTATGCAAATGTAAAGCTCATGCTAGAACCTCGGATCCTGTGTCCATAGGTAATACGGCTGCTGACTCAGCTGCTAAAGCGGCGGCACTCTCCTCTTGCGCTCCTGTGTTGTCTATGCTCTCTCTCTCATCTGTGGATTCACAGGTCTCTCCTCCCATGTCTCTGAACGACATTGCCGACCTACAGGAATCTGCTCCTCCTGATGAGAAGAAGAAGTGGAAAACCAAATGCACATTCAATGATGAAAGCAGGTTATGGCTAGGACCTAATAACAAACCAGTCTTACCTCGTTCTTGTTTCCAGTATGCGTTCAAACTAGCGCATGGTCCTGATCATATTTCAAAATTAGGAGTTGTGGATGATGTGCACAGGTATTGGTATGCGCCAGGGTTCACTGTGTTTGCAGAGCAGAGTTGTGCCAAATGCATCATCTGTATGCAAAACAACATTGGGAAAGGTATCAAAATGAAAATGTCAGCTCACCCGAGACCAGAGTCTCCGTGGGAACATGTGATGATGGATTTTATTGAACTTACACCATGCGAAGGGTATAAATATTGCCTTGTCTTAACTGATGTTTTTTCCAAGTGGACTGAAGTTTTCCCTTGCAGGCATGCCTCAGCAATCGCTGTGGCCAGGAGTCTCCTCCGAGAGATAATCCCCAGATGGGGATTGCCTTTGAAACTTTCCTCTGATAGAGGAAGCCATTTTGTGAATAATGTGATTAATGAGATTTGTAAGAGTTTGCAAATTGACCTCCGAACGCACTGCAGTTACCATGCTGCATCAGCCGGGATTGTAGAAAGAGCTAACCAGACATTGAAGGTTAAGCTCACCAAACTGATGGCAGAGACAAATCTGTCATGGATGAAAATTTTACCTTTAGCTTTGATGTTCATGAGGGGCCGTCCCCACCAAACTACGGGGCTCTCCCCCTATGAAATCATTTCTGGTAGACCTATGAGAATGTTTAACAAACCTTTTCCCCAGAACAAGCTGACTCTGATGTCCTGTGAACAGGACATGGTACAGTATTGTCTGGCACTCAACAACATACTAAAAGATCTCTTCAACAGAGTGAAGGCGACCATCCCGGATGCCAGAGAGGGTTTCTTGCATCACCTCCAGCCAGGCCAATGGGTGGTGATCCGGGACCTGAAACGGAAGGCGTGGAATAGTGCTCGTTGGCTGGGCCCGTACCAGATCTTGCTGACAACCCAGACGGCCATCAAAGTAGCTGAGAGGACGTCTTGGGTACACGCCACCCACTGCAGGCTGGTTCCAAACCAAGACGAGGCCAGCCGGCCAAAAGATTCCAACAACCAAGATGCATTACCCGGTGTCACCACCAGGGCGAAAGCTCACTCTCTGGTCTCCTCATCTGAGGAATCAGACCAAGGATAACACACCCTATCTTTTCCTCATTGCTGTCATGATGACAACTTTGACCCCTGCCCCAGCAACGCCCAATCATAATCCAACCACACTCCCCCTCACACACCTACTCGCACCCCCCTTGAAAGAGAACTCGGACCAGTTCTCTCCTGAAACTGAAACCATTGAACGAAGGAAAAGACAAGAACACACTCCAGTATTCATTTGTCCCGTTGAGCGTTGCACTCCACTTGACTGTTGGGTCTATACGATAAACGAAGATGGATGGAAGATGCTGCATACTGCTTATGTGAGATTTGAAAGTAACAAACGATTCCCAGGTTCTACTATTGTAACTGTGACTGAAGTTAATGTAGAGAAAGACTCTCCTTATTGGTGTGTTTTAGCTAAAGATGTTATGCGAGTATCAAGAACAAAGAATTATGGAGTTGACATTTGTAGATCTGTTCCAGATTATCCTCGAGGTACTGTGTTTAACTGCTCTATGCACCTAACCAAATCAGCTAAGTCAATTGGACAGGAAAAGAAGCATCCAAATGAAGCTATTAGTATAGTTAGAGACTTTGCACATAGAATGAACTACGCTAACTGTTGGATTTGTCAAAATGTACCTCTTAGTACTGCTGCGCCCATATTCTATCCAATTCCTTTAACCCAAGCAGAATGGTCACACTATGACTGGCAGGGTTTAGCTACTCATGTTTTCTCTGCTCCTGGACAATCCTCTGCTTGTCATTTTCATGTAGGATTAGATAGACTAGGTAACTCCTATACAGGGATTGAAGAGGTTATTCTAAGCAAATTGACACTAGAGGTTAATGAGAATCATAGACCTTCTAATTTCTCCCGCCTTATTCTGTTCAAGGTTACACACTTTTCTGAAATAGCTGGACAGGGATTGGTTCACAAAATTCAAGTTATATTAGTCCAAATAGACAATCATGCACCGAGTACTAGGTTAGCTTGCACAGCTGTATCTACTACAGTTAATTGGCGAAATTCAATTACCATTTCTGGATTAAAATGTCAAATTATCGATTGCATCATTAAAGCACAAACAAAATTGCATCCTCAAGAAATGGAACATCAAAATCAAGTCGACCAATTCAAAGTAGTACCTCTTCAACAGGTTACAGCCTGTATTGATCTTTTCAGATACAACACACAAATTAGGACACAAATTAATGATCTAGGCACTAGCTCCTGCGTTGCTCCTATCTACGAATTCTTATATCCAGGTTCAGCGATAGGCCTTCCAAAAGGGGTATTTTTAGTCTGTGGCGATACAGCTTATTCAAACCTAAATAGCAACAGTGTAGGAAGATGCTATCTTGCTCATTTAATTCCCATGATTAGGAAGGTGGATCACGCTGAAATGCAGGTAATTCATCATCAATCCAATTATAGACATCGTCGTGCTATATCGCCCTTTCAGTTTATTTTTGGTGTATTTTTCCCTAACTATGGCATGTATAACACCCAAACTGAACTCATGACTCTCTCCGCTGTCTTGGCGGATCACTTGAATGCATCGGACAGAGTAATTTCGGCCTTAGCTAAGGAGGTGAATGAAATGAAGAAAGTTGTGCTACAAAATAGGTTTGCCTTAGATATAATTATTGCTAGTAAAGGAGGAACATGCGCGATTGTAGGGTCAGAATGTTGTTCGTTCATCTCAGATCCAAATGCCACATTAACAGAGTTCCATGAATCAAACATGAAAGGTATTCAGATCTTAAAGACTGTCCATGGGTTTAATGCTTGGGGAATTTTCGATAATGCTTTTTCAAGTTCTGGAAATATTCTCAGATCTCTAGGTATCATTTTTATGATTATTATTTTGATTATTATTATTATTGGCATTGTTCTTAAGTGTATTGGAAAGTGTTTGAATACTGTTACAGAGATACCCATTACTGCATTAATGTTCAAAGGAGAAGTTGAATTAGACCTTCATTCAACTCAAGAACTTAGTCAAGTCTGTGCCATTGGAAATAAGGATTTTGAATTGTTTTGAAACTTGAAGTTAAGTTTTTTTTCCTCTCAAAAGAAAGAGGTTTTTTTTTCCACTCATGAATATATGAAATCTGTATTAGATTAGTATCATGTTATCTTTTTACCTTGCTTATGATGATATTTTATAATTTGATTCCACATGGTTGATTCTTTCATTTATTATTGTTGTGGATGTTTTACCCACAAGATTGGGGAATTGTTAAAGAATTTCAACTCATCACCATGTGTTCACGCCAAGATAGGTTTCGGTTTATCTTACTCTATTGATGTTCCTGTTTCCTCTGTTTAATTATTTTACAATGTTTGTGGGAATCACACCTCAACTAAGTTCTCACTGCCATATGTGTCTGCCAGAGCAGCTGGTCAAACATCATGTCACGACACTGTCCCCTTAAAAGGGCTCCGCCTCTATTGGACGGGGCTCTCTGACTAGAATCCATTTCCTGTTGTGAGAGACCGCTTGCAAACGTATTGAGAATAAAGCTCTCGTCTTTGTTTTACCCAGATTGAATCGACCACTCGCGTGCTCTTATTCTTAATCCAAGCATTAAGGAAAAATAGCATCAACACATCTGCTGGGAGAAAGTAGCATTGCAGCCTAAAAGTCAGGTAAAAAAAGATGGCTGACCGGCTTTTAGCCAGAATACACTAAAAAAATGACCAAACTACCTTTTCCTGGTGGGATTTCGAAGTTTCAAAAACACTGACAAAGCGCACATATCTAGGAAAAGTCATGAAAGCAGGGCGCTGTAACTTGAACGGTTGCAGAGAATTATTTTTTAATGTAGTTGCATGGGTCACCTTGACCCACCCTCAGCTATTCTAGTGTTAAAGACATAAAGAGAACAGATTGGGGACCAACAAACACTTTTTTGTGTGGTGCGCACTTCATCTCTGGTAAGTTATCTAGCTAACGTCACCTCGGGTTTTTTTTCTCATCAAATTACATTGATTTGACCGTTGGTTTAGCTATTTATTTGTTTACTTACCGGTAATATAAGATTTAAGTAAACAGAAGTAACTCATAACCTGCACGCTAAACTAAGTTCAGGAATTGGAAGCCTAATGATAGCTAGCTAACGTTAGCTAATGCTAGCTAGCACGCTACCTAGTGTTAGCTAGCTAAGTCAAGGCCCGAACTTGGCTAACGTTTAGACAATATTGCAAATACTCCGACAAACTATTGCAAACCTTTTTTCTGTTACTGCTAGCTTGGTGTTCGCCGCGAACATTTGCAGAAACATAAGCGAACGGTCTAAGCTGGTAGTTTGTGTTAGTTAACGTTACTCTAAAATGGCCGCTGGACATGTGAATTGTTTGTTTGTTTGGCTCTGCTGAATTCTGACTCACATTGGGAGCTCGCTCGTGTCAGGCTTTCTAAGGCCATCACGAATCTTAGGCTAATTTTACATAGGCAAAAGTGAAGACGAAGCCAAGATAATGCTTTATATATTTTCCATTTGTCTGGAAAGTGGGAGACTGAGAACGATGCCACCCACGAGGTAAGCGGGGTACCATGGACAATAACGTTAGCTCGAAACAAAGATGGAGGCAGCTTTGTTTGCCACATTAGTAGTATCGGTGTGTATTGTTGGAGTTCACGAGTCAAAAACAGGCGTTCCTGTTAAAACTGCGAGTAGTAACGTGTGATTCACGGGCCTTATACATTTAATCTGTGCACTGCAGTGGCTAATGCCTAAACTAGCTTCATGTTTCCCACACTGATGATTGACCGCATCTGTCCTGGGCAGATGCCGGCAGAGAAAAAAAAAAAAAAAGAATAGTATAGAATAGTGGCGTGTCACTAATTACTTATCGGCTGTAATGACTTGTTGAATTGTTGTTTTAGTCGCTTCTTCCCCTCTGCCTACTTTCCCATAGGGTCCTTATGTGTTTATAACCTTAATATTTTTTTGTTTATTGGGCAGACTGTATTGCAGTGTGGAGTTTCTGGGGGAGGACACTGTCGGTTGTCCCAGTATCCTGGCTCTCCAAAAAGGATGGGGTAAGAACATGTTTGTGTGAACAATGTTTCTGATTGGTGTGCTACTTTTCAATTGTACAGGGAAGCGGGTACTAACATGGTTTCACTCACAGTTGCAGATGTGTTCCTGGCCAATGAACAAAGTCAGCCAACGGATAAAGAGCTGTGTGGAACCTAACCCTGGATGGGCACTCCACAGAGTCTGGGTTTTCCCAAAGTGACGAAGGTAATATACTAAAGTGCATTCAACAGTCCCAAACGAGTAGTACTTTTGAAATCGAGTAATCTGAGCTAATTTACTGATATTCCACTAGATATTCCAAGCCCCGGGCAGCCATTGGTCCCCACAATGCAAGCCAAAGACAGTATGCCAGGTGCCGGAGTTGAATGGCCTCTGCCGGCTGTCCAGTACAATCCACATGTGCTGTACAATCTAGGTATGCATGTTTGTGTTGAAATGAAATGTCTATGCCTGCTGCACACTGATAGTTGGACTTTTTAATTTATTTTGAATACCATTTTACTCATCTTGCAGATTTTCCAAGCTCGTCCCATGTGAGTGAGCGGGGCCCAGACCCCAGGTATAGCACCCCAGCCAGACCAGGTAAGATTGGCATGTAGGGGAGAGCCGGGACGAAAGTAACGGAGGACGAAAGTAACATGCGCATTTTCTCTAAAACTACGGCAACCTCGAAGACGTGGTTACGTTTGTACATGCATATACCAGTGCCTTAGCTTCATACAAAATTTCGGCACCAACCGAGTTTGTTTGGTGGAGTTATAGCAGGAAAACGTTTTTAAGCGCCATAAGTATAAAAGTGGTCCCCTAAGTATTTTTCGATTGTAGAATTGTGTTTACTTGTTTAAGTTTGTAAACATATGTAGTTTTCTTAAGACATCTAGTGACTAAATGATAGCATAGGTTTTAAGTTTCATGCGATGAAGTCTTGGAGACTAGCCAGGGATAAGTGACGGGAGAGCGGAGAGGGGCGGAAGTAACAGTAGCCTGCGGGACGAAAGTAACAATAGCTATTTCGCTCCGTGATATTTGACAGTGACTTACAATGCATTTATTTTGTTACATTTACAGAATATGCCGAGAATTAGGGTGAGGTAGACCAGGAGAGGGTTATTCTTCCAAGAAACCTGCAGACAGGCAGCATAGGAGGTCATAGCTGGGCAGCTGTCTGTGCGCTGTATGGATTTAGAATTTATAGCATTTATTTAATCTATACAAACATTATATGGTGTATAATAATATATGTGTTGTGTGTAATAGTATATGTATTGATAGTAAAGAGACTTACAATCCTGAAATACAGAGATACGAGGACCCTTCGTTTGCTGTTACTTCCGCCCCACTGTTGTGTTACTTTGGTCCCGCTCCATAGGGACGAAAGTAACATTCCACTCGGTACGTTCCCAGCCTATTTATGTTAAACTCATATATCCTAGAACGGAAATTACAGTCAATAATAGTGAAGGACGTGTGCAAGTTGTGTGTCACAAAACATGGAATCTCTACCTCTATTAATTTCGAAGTAAATTGGATCAAACGAAAAAGTGTTACTTTCGTCCCGGCTCTCCCCTACTGCTGTGGTGTTGTGGTGTCTACCTGTTTCATGTCTTAATTTAGTTTCCCTTCAAATGCCAGAAGCCAAAGCCAACACCATAAAGTTTCCTGCTAATCCCTTTACTGCTAATCCATTTAGGTTTTCAGTTAGCTCTGTGATTGGCTTTTTTTACAATTGAATACCATTTTACTCATCTTGCAGATTTTCCGAGCTCAACCCCTGTGAGCGAAAACCATATGAGCCCAGGCCTCACGTATAGCACCCCTGCCAGACCAGGTAAGAGTGGCATGTACTGCTGTGGTGTTGTGATGTCTACCTGTTAATGTCTTAATTTATTTTCCTTCAAATGCCAGAAGCCCAAGCATGCCAACACCATAAAGTTTCCTGCTAATCCCTTTCCTTTATCCCTTTTGGTTTTCAGTTAGGTCTGTGATGCCGTCGCCCAAGAAAACTGCTCCAGCACCATTGACTCCATGTACCCCTCTACCCAATCGATGCTGCTCTGCAGATGCTGGTATGGAACTACTTCATGTTGCATGCAGGGATATATTTTGAGTTTCATTTAGTTTTATGTCAATGTACTTATAGCCAACATCTGTGTTTATCTAGATTTCCAGAGGTCTGTACATCAGCAGTTCTCGGACTTGCGGGAGCAACTCCGTGAGCTTGCGCAGAGTGTGAGGGAACTGGCCCAGAGCATGCGGCCTGGGGAGTCCGGAGGTGCCCAGGGAGAAGTGCTGGATGCACTGGACCCTGCCCAAACGGAGGAGGAGCTGCAGGTCTTTGAGGCCAGGTTGAAGGACCAGGAACATCAGAGGAAGATGGTGAGTGTCTGCAGGGCAGAACTTTGTCTTATTTTTGCAGGGAAGGGTACAGTAAATGACTGTCTTTGTTTTGCACACACAATACCTAGGTGCCATTGGTGGCAGAGACTTGGCGGACACAGTCCGGCGGGTGCTGTCAGCTGTTGCCACACATGCGGTCTGGAGCGCCTACAGTGTGCACGGGAAGAAGGGGAAGAAGCCACTGAAGAGTATGACACTCTTCAATGTTCTAACACGTAAGAAATGGTTCATATTTTTAATATTTTTTAATACATCGTCTTTGTTCCATGACCGATGTGAATTGAAACCATTACCTTTCTTGATAACTTAACGGTGCAGTTATGGTCTCCATGCCGAAGGCTACGATGGCGGAGGTGGCCGCCAAGCTGCAGGAGACATTAAAACATGCCCCTGCTAAATGCAGAAGGGTAAGTGATGTCGTTTTTTTTGGTTTCTCCTACCCAGTGACACTGCATGGTTCCAAAGATTGTGTACCACTTTTTTGTGCATGTATGTGCGTTGTGTATTTACGGCCATTTCATTATGTCTTTAGGTATCTGCAGAAGTCCGTCTGAGCACAGCCCATCCAAGCACAGTCCATCTGAGCACTCCCCAGCATTCTGATGAGGAAGACTTCCCTTCCTAGCTGCCCCCCAGCCCATCTGATGCCCACCCGCAGCCCATCTGAGCACAGCTCCCCCCCCCCGCCTATCTGAGCACAGCCTGTAATTTTTTTTGTAAATAACTGTGTTGTGGGGTTTTTTTAAAAATCCTTTTTGTTTTTAAAACCTGTTTATCATGTTGCAGGCCAGACATTGTGTGTACTTTTTTTAATAAAATAAATTGTTCTTAACTGTTAATGGTGTTGTCATAACTTTTGTACCATAATTTTGCTTGCTGCATTGATATGAGATTAATAGGCTCTTTGCACAAGCTCCACTACTTCCTGACACACTACAGGCGTATTTCTTTCCTGTCCTATACTAGTGGATGGAAGTGATTGATCAGGTGTGCTGCACAATGTAGACCACGTTGCAGCAACGTAACAAAGTAATATATAAACGTGTATACAACGCTGCAGCCATATACATCGAAATCATCACGGAAATCACAACGTTGTGTGCACATTGCAGGCACGTTGCAGACACGTTGGACCTGCACGTTGCAGCAACTTGTGTGCAGATACCGCGTTTGCGTTGCATGCACGTTTAACTTGACGTTGAGTGGACCATACAAAAGTCTTAATTGCACGTTTCTGCAACATTGCTGCAACCTGATTGTGTTAGTAGGGTAATAGGCTCTTTACACAAGCTCCACTACTTCCTGACACACTACAGGCGTATTTCTTTCCTGTCCTTTACTAGTGGATGGAAGTGATTGATCAGGTGTGCTGCACACCGGATTCATCGCAATTTCTATCCAATAGTATAGGACGGTAAAAAAATATGCCTGTAGAGTTTCAGGAAGTAGTGGAGCTTGTGCAAGGAGCTGATTTGTTTTGTAATGCAAATTATAAATGTAGCCAACGGAAGTGTAGACCACGTTGCAGCAACATATAAAGTAATATATAAACAGTGTTGGGCAGTAACGCGTTACTAGTAACGCGCTACAGTAATAATATTACTTTTTCCAGTAACGAGGGGTGTAGCGAGTTACTAATCACATTTCAGTAATAATATTACAGTTACTTGCCCCCAGAAAGCTCGCTACTGCATTACTTTTGTCATAGGCCTGCTCTGTTTATTTATTTTCGTTTTACAAAGGGTGAAATAAAGTTTTGATTTCAGATTGAAGAACGTTCCGCTCATATCACCTCCTGTCACATTACCAGGCAAGCAGCGAGCGAGCGTAGCTATTTGAACATGACGACGTTAACATTCCATGGCTGGAAAAACGCACACGATTTCCTGGAACTGAAAGACAACAAGAATGTTGTCAAGTGTAAACTGTGTGTAAGTTCTACTAAGACTCTTTCTTGTGCCAGAAACACCACCTCAAATCTCCTGAAACATTTGCTACGCCAACACAGCAACATGAAGTTGGTGGAAAGAGAACCGGACCTCGATGAGCACGCTGCAAAAGGTAGTCAATATGGAAAGTAATATATTACATAAGTAACTAGTTACTTTTGGCTGGGAGTAATAAGTAAAGTAACGATATTACTTTTAAAAAGGGTAATGAGTAATAAGTAATATATTACATTTTTTGAGTAACGAGCCCAACACTGTATATAAACGTGTATACAACGTTGCAGCCATATACATCGAAATCATCACGGAAATCACAACGTTGTGTGCACATTGCAGGCACGTTGCAGCAACTTGTGTGCAGATACCGCGTTTGCGTTGCATGCACGTTTAACTTGACGTTGAGTGGACCATACAAAAGTCTAAATCGCACGTTTCTGCAACATTGCTGCAACCTGATTGTGTTAGTAGGGTCCTGACTTTGGTTACAGTAGTAGTTCGCTCACAGCCTCATCACACACACACACACACACACAAACACACACACACACTGTTGAGGAATTTACATCCAAACACCTTAAACCTTTGTCCTCTCACTTCTCTTGTAATTCATCACCTCCCCCAAATATTCACATAGCTGTGCTGACATACAAAATGGCTTCCAGAAGGCCATCTGTCTACAACAGAATAACCATCCTTTGTCCCCAATTGCCGCCCTTTTTCTCATGTCACATGTCTGTACTCTTGGCCACGCCTGCCATTTCATATGACGTACAATAGATTAGCCAATCACATCCTGGAAGCACCATACCTGTGTTTTGCTTGAATAAAAGTGAGCCCAAGAGGCTGAAGGCTTCACTTCGCTGAATAAACCACCCTTGTTGCGTTCTTCAGGAAGTCCTTGCACTCGTATGCTTTTCACAATAAACCAGACTTAACCTTTTGAACGAATCTTGGTAAATGCTTGTGTAGATCAGTTATTTTACTATCACAGTTGGCGACGCGGATGAAAAGGGAGGACTGCCTGCGTGTTGCTTCGGGATTCCAGTGGATGAACCGGTATAGACAGACGTGTCGGTCCATATGGGCTTGGAAAATCAATCTTCTCTCTTGCGCCAGAGCACACGCTGAGATTATTTCCTCAGTTCTTCCACTGGCTTCTTGAACTCACAGGTACGTTTGAACGAACCCTCTTATGGTTCTGAGTTGTATTTGCCTTGTTTTAGTTTCGGATTGTGTTGGTCTGGCGTGTTCTGAAAACAAAGCCCCGCGGGGGGAGTTGGGTGTTTCCTACCGAGGGTAGGGCGCTCGTTGTTGTTGATGCTTCGTTTTTAGAACGATTACCAACTAGCTTAAGCCCCATTGTTGATGTTTCGTGTTAGCACGATTGCCAACTAGCTTCGAAGTGATTGTTGATGTTTCGTTTTAGAACGATTACCAACTAATGTAGCTACGGGAGTGATTGGTGTGTCCAATCCGCGTTTCTTGGAGAAACGTTTTCCCCTTTGATCCCGGGTGGTTGGTAAACCTAAACGAGTTTTAGCTTTGACCAAGTGGTTTGGTAAACCTAAACGAGTTTTAGCTTTGACCAAGTGGCTGGTGCAGCGGTTTGGTAAACCTAAACGAGTTTTAGCTTTGACCAAGTGGCTGGTGCAGCCGGGCATGCTTGTCGTAAACGTGGGCCTGTGTGTTCGTCGTGTGTTCGTCGTCTGTTCGTTGTGTGTTCGTCCTGTGTTCGTCCTCTTTGGTCGTTCTTTGTGTTGCGTCCCTGCACGGCGTTGTTCGTTTTGTTGTTTACTGTTTGAGCTTCGGCTCTTGCCTTGTATTGTTTGTTAAGCGCGCCATCGATCCAGGTTAAGTATCGAAATTGTATTCCTTTGTTTATTTCCCGCCTGTGTTTAACTATACTTTTCTTTTCACCGTTAGTTTTGAATTATAGGCTGTAGGGTATTGTGTTAATTATGAATACCAATACTAGTTCGCTGTCTGGGCCAGCTAAGATTGTTGCGCAAAGGTTTTGGGATGATGCTTGTGTGCGGTGTGAATGAATTTCAAGTCTCAACAAAGTGTTCTGTTTTCCCCCTCGACTGTAATTCTAAACCTTGTAGTTCGTTCTCATAGATCAGTCTGTCAGAACTACAAATCCCTCCCTGTGTGACATCACTTCCCTGCATTCCCCCTGAAACTGTCACTTCCTCCTTCACTGTATAAACCCCCGAACCCTACTCCCATGCTTCACTCTTGCCTGGAATCACTTCCGGTGCGAGGGTCCGCTTCTGCAGAATCGTAACATAGAATAAACTATTGTACTTTGTTTAAAACCAGCTTGATCGACCACTCAGCGTGTTCTTGGACAATCTAACTATCATAAGGATAAAAATCCTTTACAATATGGCGACGGTAATGCTCTAAATGGGAACGACTGCTGGACTTCGGTGTGTTTTGGGCTGCATTCACGGACGCGTGTCGTCCTTTTCTCAAAGGACGGGGGGAATTCAATCTCGGGGACGCATCTAGTTGGTGCGGTTTTCCCCCGAGACCCGAGTCAGCCTGGAATTTGCTGGAGTCTGGTACGTTGTTTTGAACCTAGTTAAGAGTGGTCCCTTTGTTTGTTCAGCTGTGTGATAAACTTAGACAATAGTTTTATTCGCACCGGTTGTTGTATATATTTCCTGATTGTTCTTAAAGCCGGTTGTTGAGCCGCATGCCCGCTTAAAAAGCCTAATGTTCTCCCTGCCCTATATATTAACCAGGGTTAGGTTTTTGTTTGCGACGCATTTACAGCGTTTACAGTACTGAATAGTGGAGAATACACAGCGTTATTACTCTCGAAAAGCCTTCTCTTTTGAATTTTTGGTTTTGGGATCCGCGTTGCGTGGGGTTGCCGCGACTCGACGGGGCTTTTGTTGTTCTAAGGCTCGTTATTTTGTTTTTTTTACTCCTGTTGTGAAGGGCATGACACGGAGGTGGCTGTTACACTTCGAGAACTGGGAAACCCCGGGTGATTTGCTTTTGCTAAGTGAGTCGTGTAGGCCTTGTTTTGTTTCATTTTGTTTGTCTTGTCTTGGGATTTCAGATCCTGGGTTTTTGTTTAGTGTTAAACTTCTGTACATGCTACGGTTTGGTTTTGCATTTAACTGTCTGTTGTGCTGGCTTTGTTTTGTGTTCAGTGTTGGGGTTATTTTGGTATTTCTACGGCACTCTTGTGCTCATCCTTTGTTCTTTTAATTCTGCTCCAAGCTAAGTATCTTGTATTTCTGTTAGCTTTGGTTTTTGTGCTGTTGGTTCACTGATTAGCTTTCCTGTGCTAGCTAGTTCGCCCACGTGGTTGGTTACACATGTTGATTAGCCCACGTGCTTAGCTAACTCTGTGCACACGTGGTTAACTTCCTGGTTTGCTGCTTGTGTGAAAAAAAAAAAAAAAAAAGAGAGACTTCCTGTTCCTCTTTTCCATTTGAGGGTCGACCATTTTGGCTTCTGATGACTGCCATCTTGGGAAAAAAAAATATATAACAGGATAAAAAAAACAACAAACAAGTATCTCTCAGCACAGCAGTAATTTGGTTGACTAAACGTGTTTAGTTTTTTTTCTGTAACTTTTTATTACATTGTTTGTTCTCATATTTTCTTTTAAAATGGGATTAATTTTTAGTGCACTGAAGCATGTGTGGGTGAAGTGAAGGGACAGATAGGCCTCTTCCTGTTCTGACCTCTTATCCAAACAAGAGTTTTGTTGTTTCAGGCCATGTCCCTTGTTAAGCAGATGTAAACTATTTCAACCAACCCCCTCCTTGTTGTGACACCTATCCAAACAGTTTTGTTGGTTCAGGCCACGTCCGTTGTTCCTGTCCAAACGTCCCTTCCTGTTCGACCAACTGTCATCTCTACGGCTGCTACATACCCTTACCCCAAACAGGGATGTCTGAAATAACGCCCCCCCTAGGGTATTACTCTTCTGAGACACCTCCCTCTGGTTCCTCTCCCATTCTAGGGAGAGTGAGAGTGTACGTGACATGGGGGGGGGGGGGGGGGGGGGGGGGAGGGTAGAGGTAAGAGAAAAAAGAAAAATCATTCATATTTGCCAATATCTTAGTCTGATACATTTGTCTGACAACCCAATTTTGAGAATTTTGTTTTGTTTAAGATTTCATGTTTTACTGATTTCAGATGCACATTCATTGGTTTTGAGTTTTACAGAGAATTGACGTTCCTGGACTACCGGATGAATGCCAAACCGGTTGGAACCGCAAGTATTTTTAATAATTTGAAATGACTGCCACTTAAAGTTGTGTTAGATGATGCTAACTTCAACCTCAATTCACTGTATTGTCATGTAAACTTAATATGCTCAGATACATATTCTTGAAAAAAAAAAAGAAAAGACATCACTCCAATTTATCAAAACTGCGGTCTATGATTTATTTTGTTATGTTTATGTGCCTCCGGCGCATAATTTCTAAGAATTGGTGTTACCCACAAGAGTGGTGAGAAATTGAAATGTCTTTTATTTTGTCTGTCTTTTATTGTATGTAAACTGCCCATGCAGCTCTGTCTGTGAGTCTGATGGCCCACAGAGACAGCTGAATGGTAAAATAAATGTGTCACGTATTATTTCTGAAGTTTGTTTACAGAGGAGAGAAAGGCACGGGACGAGTAATGGAGGCTACTCCAAGACTTGGATACAACCGGAGTAACCGAATTCCCATTTATATGGGCTGACACCTTGGTTCGTGGGGACGCTGGTCAAACGCCTCACCCCCACGTTGCCCAACTGACTGTGGGTAAGAGATAGATATGATCTAGGCTAAATTTAAGAATAGTAACCAAGTGGTTGTCAGACCCAAGGAACCATCACGTCCTAAGCGTGCTTATAACCCTCTGTCCTCAAATGCAGAAATGTGGTTATTGAACTTGAGCTCAACTTATAACACCCATAGTGTTCTTTTGAGAGCGGTTTAGATAAATTATATTTGTTCATGATTTGAGAACCCCATATGAAGCTATTCATTTATTGTTTTGGTAGGAGTAATGCATTTTTTCCATTTGTTCACCCTGATTTAAGGGAATTTTTGTTTTCACCATTAGAGGGCGCTGTTTTACATAATGTGTTGGTGCTCCCTTTTTTTTAAATGATTATTTTGAATAACAATTTCTTGTTAGAAACAAGGACTCATGGTTTGATGATACGAATATGTTGTTTTATTTTAGGAAATGGCCATAGAATTTCTAAGACCTAAATCTAATTGGTGCGTGAGCAGGTTAATTACCTTGGTCACTTACTAATGATAAATAAACAAAGGCTGCTTGGTAATAGACTACTGCAGAGTCTATCCCTGATTTAGCAGACAACCCTCATTAGACAAAAGCTAGCTCCACTTGACAAGATTACATGGACTGACGAGCCCGACTGGTTTTGACGATGACTAATGCACTCTGTTTAAGTATTTCTGACTAAAAAGACTTGACTCTGTTAAAAGGACTTGGGTCCTACTTGAAACAAGTGGCAACTACCACTGATGCTGTTTTAGACCTAGTAGCATTGCGCAAGCGATTTTATCCATGTCCTGCATGTTGTGACTATTCATAATTTACATCGCACCTACACACAGCGTGGCTGCTGCTTTAATAAGACTGAACTGTTGACCGTGCATTTCAAAGATGCACTGTTCTTAACTCTGCTTCCTCCTCCAGAAGGCAGAGAGACATGACTCAACATATTTGAACGAGATCAATTAAGCCACGCTCAAACCTCTCAGATATTCTCCTCTCACTCTGATTTTGAATGTGAATGAATGCTCATTTCATAGTTAGCATAACCTATACTGCATATTCCATGCTTTCATTATGTTTTCAAATTAGCACACTGACCAGATCATGTTTCAAAAAAAAAAAGAGGGGGAGTAAAGGATGTTATCAAGTTAACTGGTTGTTGCTAATGAAACAGACTAGTAGTAGTGAAGAAGGTAATGAAGAAGTGGAATTGAAGGCAGTGAGGAAGTTGAATTGAAGGTAGTGAGGAGGTTGTAGTTGAAGGAAATTAGAAAGTAGTTGAAAGAACGAGATGCAGAGCTGAAGAAGAAATGGTGGCAAAGGCCAAGCTCCTATTTGAAACCTCTGATCCTGTGTCCAGTATGGCTGCTAACTCCGCTGCTAAAAGCTGCGGTCCGGTCCTGTTTTGTCTATGGTGTGTCTCTCATCTGTGGATTCACAGGTCTGCCGACCTGAGAGAGCCGACCTGCATCATTTCCAACCAGGCCAATGGGTTGTGAGCAGAGACCTGAAACCAGAGTGCCCGTTGGCTGGGCCCGTACCAGTTCCTGCTGCTAACTCAGACGTAGCAGAGAGGACTTTGCGGGTACACGCCAGCCACTGCAGGCTGGTTCCAAACCAGGACGAGGCCACCCGGCCTGAGAATTCCAACAACCAGGATGCAATATCCTGTGTCACCACCAGGGCGAAAGCTCACTCTCTGGTCTCAGATGAGAAATCAGACAAAGAATAACGCACTACTTTTCCTCATTGCTGTCAGGAGGACAACTCTGACCACCACTTCAGCAAAACACAATCATGGGCCACCACACTGTGGCTTCCTCTGAGGAGGAGCTATTGAAAGAAGTGACCTTGCCTGTCACCTCCTTCTCAGGATCGTTATGGCAACGTGGACAAGCGTTTGTCCTATTTGAATGTTGCACTCCACTTGACTGTTGAGACGAAGATGAATGGAAAATACTACATTCTGCATATATAAGATTTGAAAGCAACAGAGATTTCCAGGTTATACTGTTGAAACTGTGACTGGAGTTTAGTTTAGAGTGGGTATAGAAGTATTGAAAATTCATAATTATAAAGTTGATCTTTGTAGAAGCTGTTCCAGACTATTCTCAGGGGACTGTGTTTAACTGTGTTTAACTGCTATGCACCTAACTACATCAACCAAGTATAAAAAATGAAGCCTAACAGAATTGCATCCACAGGGCTGAACTTGAAAAAGCGAGTTAAACAATTTGAAGTGACCTCTTCAATACATCACAGCATGTATTAATATTTTCAGATACAACACACAAATTAGTGTTTAAGCAGATTTATGAGATGTGGAATTAAGGTTCAGAGAGCCATTCCAAATGGCGTATTTTTGAGCTATAGGGAAATAGCGTATTCAACTTTAAATTGCAACAGTGTCACATGAATGTTATCTTGCTCATGTAATGTCCAGGATTAAGAAGATTGATCACACTCAAATGCAGGGAATTCATCAGCAATCAAACTAGAGACCATAGAGCTGTCTCGAATTTTCTATTTAGTTTCAGTATATTATTTCTCTCATGAACGCATGACACATGATCGCACAATACCAAGTAATTTCAGCCTTAGCTACAGAAGTAAATTACATGGAAAAGATTGTGCTACAAAATAGACTTCCCTTAGAGATAATACTGGCTATATCTGCTGTTCGGTTAGTTCAGATCCCAATGCTACATTGAGTTCCATGAAGCAAACGATAAAGGTATTCAGATCTTAGATAATGTTCCTAAATGGAATGCTTTTGCAAGTCCTGGATATTCTCAAATATGTGTGTTTTCAATTGTATGCATGTTCTTCATCGTTATTATTTTTTTAATATTCTTAAGTGTATGTTTAAATGCTGTTCCAGATATGCCTATGCTGCCTAAATAATGATAGAAAAAGTTAAATTTACTATTAATTCAATTCAAGATCTTAATGATGTCTGTGCCATTGACATTGACTATTTGGAATATTTTGATACATAATCTGTTGGTTCTAATTTGAATTTAAGGGTTTTCTTCTAAAACAAATAGGGTTTTTCCCACTCAGTCATGAATATATGATGTCTTAGATTAATAATCATGGTATCTTTTTACCTTGCTTATGCCAAATTAAGGTGAGGAGTTTTGGTAAGTGATTGCATATGAGAAGAAAATGATCTTGGTGTGTTAAATAACTTGAGTTTGTTAAATCTTTATTATGCTCCACCTAGTGGAGAAATAGATTACTTCCTTTCCATATGTGTAGAATAGGGTTTTGCCAAAGATGTTGGATTATTTTTATGATAGGCCTATTTTATAATTTGATTTCACATTGTTGATTCTTTCATTTCTATTATAGTTGTGGATATTTAATCCACAAAGTGGGGAATTGTGAATGAATTTCAAGTCTCAACAAAGTGTTCTGTTTTCCCCCTCGACTGTAATTCTAAACCTTGTAGTTCGTTCTCATAGATCAGTCTGTCAGAACTACAAATCCCTCCCTGTGTGACATCACTTCCCTGCATTCCCCCTGAAACTGTCACTTCCTCCTTCACTGTATAAACCCCCGAACCCTACTCCCATGCTTCACTCTTGCCTGGAATCACTTCCGGTGCGAGGGTCCGCTTCTGCAGAATCGTAACATAGAATAAACTATTGTACTTTGTTTAAAACCAGCTTGATCGACCACTCAGCGTGTTCTTGGACAATCTAACTATCATAAGGATAAAAATCCTTTACAGCGGTTTTTGATCTGGGCGAAGCATTCTGATTTCCCCCTGTCCGGTACACTCAAGATTAGTGAGTTAGCGACTGTTAGGGCTCAGTTACAGGCGTTTGAGATGACTAGGTTAGGAAGGGAGCCTGGAAATGCGATAGATTGGAATGCATTCAGGAAGTGGGAAATAGTCGCACACGAGTGTTTTTTCAAGTCAGAAAGACGCGTAGCTGAGGAAGTTAATCAGAGAGGTGAATATTCAGAGTCCCTCCCCCCTCCTAGTCATTCCGTTTTGAACTCTATCACGCCGACTCAGCACTCAGAGCTCACACCTCTTTCCCAAACTATGACTGGTTCACCCGCTGTTGTAGCTGCTGCCCCGCCTCCCAACTCTGTTTTTCCGTCTGCTCCCAACCAACAACGACCACAGGGTCGTCACACGAACAAGAATCGTAGGGATAGAAACAGAATGGACTACAGAATGAAACCAAGGGAGGGAAACGAAAACGGAGACAGAACTGACGCGTGTTTTCATTGTGGTAAAACTGGCCACTGGATTAGAAATTGTTACAGCTACCGCAGGCAAATTGAAAGGGAGAATCCTGCAACCTGGGATTCGGCGCCACCTGCTGGAGTTCCCTTGAACAACCCACAAGGTAGATTTTAACTAGCCAATATAGACCCATTTTTTTAAGGTAAATAAACAGGACAAGACAGATGTAGCTGAGGACGTAAGGTTTGTACATGATAGTGGGGGGGATAGATAATGTTTGCCAGTGTCTTAATCTGAATACAGCATCTCCTAACCCAATTATATATTTTTAAATGGTTATGTTAAATATCTCATGTTTATAGTTTGAGGCACATTCATCGGGTCTGAGTGTTTTTCTGAGTGTTTTTTACAGACAACTGTCGTTCCGGGAGTGATGGGTGAATGCCGAACCAGGAGACGGTGGTTCGTGGAATGCAGGGCCAACGCCATGTCACCAACTCACCGTGAGCGACAGATAAGTATGACATAGGGAAGAGACCATTTTGTCCGAAGCGGGCCCAATACTCTGTCCTCAAATGCAGAAGAGGAGCTTGCACTTAACCATGTTTCTGAGTATCTCCAACAGACTGCTGATAACCGTTCCTGACCAAAGAGGGGAACAGGGAAACCAGACCAGAGGACTCTCCTTTTGCTCTTCTGTTTTGTCTCTGTTGTCTCTCTCATCTGTGGATCCACAGACGGAGCACTTCCTCAGCCTGTACTGGGGGAGCGGGAGCGCCGAGGTGGCCCTCCAGCAGCACGACCCGGGCCGGCCCTACGTGGAGCAGTACCGTGTGGACCGGGTTCAGTTCAAGAGCCTGGACGTGCTGCTGGCGCCCTGGCTGTGTGGGGTCCACACGGACACCGTGTCCCACCGCACCTTCACCCTGCTGAACCAGGACAGGGACTCCCTCCTCACCTTCCGAGAGCTCGCTGGCTGACCGCTCTATATAGACCTGCCCAATGGGGAGACAAGAGACTACCAGGAGCAGATGAGCAGCCTGAGAACAGGCCAGAAAACATGGAAGAGAAGTAGATGTTGCGGGGTGAACCTACCCGTCAAAGATGGAACAATCAGCACCAGGGCATTCTGGCCTGTGTGGAATAGCTGTCAAAAGTAGCTGAGAGGACGGTCCATGCAGCCGAACCAGAGATCTCAAGCGGTCACTGCCACACTGTCCTCTCCTCTGATGAGCAATCGGAGAGTGACCTTGACAGTCACCGCCACACTGTCCTCTCCTCTGATGAGCAATTGGAGACTGACCTTGACGGTCACCGCCACACTCTCCTCTCCTCTGATGAGCAATCGGAGACTGACCTTGCCGGTCACCTCCTTCTCGTGGTTGTGGTATGACAACGTGGACAATCTCAACAGAAATGACTGCACCTCTAACCGCACACACTGGAACCTACATTAAACATTCAGAGACGCAAACATGGAAGCTATGATCCAGAGGAAATTACATGCGATTATTCACAACAAGAGTGAATGAACTTTGAAATTATCTTGAAAAAATATCATATTTGTTTACAAGAGTTACAATGGTTGAAACATGAGTTGATAAATAAGTTTGGGTTTTTCCTCTAAATTGACCAAGAGGTTTTTTGCCCTTCTTACACTGGTAACCATTTCATCTTTTTGCCTTGTTCAAACTTTCAAGGTTTCTTGGTGAATGGTTGTCCACTTTTAGACTATAAATAGTATATAATCATGTGATCTTTTTTACCTTGTTTCCTGTCATATTTCTGAAACAAGGTTTTGGTGTGTGATTTTGCACGTGGAAAGAAAATAATCTATTTTTTTGGTTAAATATAAAAAAAAAAAAAGTTTTGCTCCACCTAGTGGAGAGATTACTTCCTTTCCACATGTATAGCATAGCTGAATGTTTACACTTTGTGTTTGGATTTTATATTTTATTTTTGTGTACCTGTTCAGGCACAAATGGGGGATTGTTGAGGAATTTACATCCAAACACCTTAAACCTTTGTCCTCTCACTTCTCTTGTAATTCATCACCTCCCCCAAATATTCACATAGCTGTGCTGACATACAAAATGGCTTCCAGAAGGCCATCTGTCTACAACAGAATAACCATCCTTTGTCCCCAATTGCCGCCCTTTTTCTCATGTCACATGTCTGTACTCTTGGCCACGCCTGCCATTTCATATGACGTACAATAGATTAGCCAATCACATCCTGGAAGCACCATACCTGTGTTTTGCTTGAATAAAAGTGAGCCCAAGAGGCTGAAGGCTTCACTTCGCTGAATAAACCATCCTTGTTGCGTTCTTCAGGAAGTCCTTGCGCTCGTATGCTTTTCACAATAAACCAGACTTAACCTTTTGAACGAATCTTGGTAAATGCTTGTGTAGATCAGTTATTTTACTATTACAACACACACACACAGGCTACCCCAATGTATCACACATACCCACTAAACTGATGCCGACCACGCGACCACAATCAAACTGACTATCAATCACTATTCATTACAAACAGTAGAATACTATCTACCCAGTATCATAATAAGTTGTCGATTGTCATTATCTAAACAAACCACACAGAATTATCTCCACGGCGGGAGTGACCGGAGTGAGGCTGTGCTTATACACAACACCACCATTCAGTCATCACAGTAACGTTAGCCTACAACACAATGCCATTTCACTCACCGGGCTCACACGCTTGCGTTTGATGTGTCAACATTGACGGATGCCATTCACTTTCAATGGCTGCAGCCGAATGGCATTCTGGTTCCATTGTTGTCCCGGTGCGTTGCGTTGCCTGCGTTGCTAGCGTCGAAAGTTGAAACATTTTCAACTTTCCAATCAGATGTCTTGACGGAGAAAGACGTCATCGCAAGGCGGGGTTTTCACATTTTTCGATACCAAGATGGAGGACAATCGCTGTTTGTTTGCAGGATAGGATGTACCCAATACCTGCGGGCACCACGTTCACGTTGCCTCAACCACAATGCATAGACGATCGCCACACGTTCGACCAGATTAGCATCCATGACAGCACTAAACGAAAAGCCGGGTGGGTTTTCAAAATAGTGCGCGCTAGCAGGTTCGGAGAATCTACTCGGCTGTTGAGAGCGCAGTTTCGGACAATGTGATTCGTTGTTGTTGCGTGCGGCAGACACGCCTTCCGCCATACGTTGACGGACACGCATCAAACGCAAGCATATGAGCCCGGGGTTACCCCGGGCTCACACGCTTGCGTTTGATGCGTCAACATTGACGGATGCCATTCACTTTCAATGGCTGCTGCCGAATGGCATTCTGGTTCCGTTGTTGTCCCGGTGCGTTGCGTTGCCTGCGTTGCTAGCGTCGAAAGTTGAAACATTTTCAACTTTCAGATGCGTTGCCGGAGCTGCCTACCAATCAGATGTCTTGACGGAGAAAGACGTCATCGCAAGGCGGGATTTTCAAATTTTCCGATACCAAGATGGAGGACAATCGCTGTTTGTTTGCAGGATAGGATGTACCCAATACCGATCGCCACACGTTCGACCAGATTAGCATCCATGACAGCACTAAACAAAAAGCCGGGTGGGTTTTCAAAATAGTGCGCGCTAGCAGGTTCGGAGAATCTACTCGGCTGTTGTGAGCGCAGTTTCGGACAATGTGATTCGTTGTTGTTGCGTGCGGCAGACACGCCTTCCGCCATACGTTGACGGACACGCATCAAACGCAAGCGTGTGAGCCCGGGGTTACTACGGTGCAGTTCCATACATTCTGGCACTTCTTGGTCAAGTATTTTCTGTTGCTAACAGACGCACGATTCGTCCCACCATAAACGTGTCTCGGTTTCTTGTCCCGTTCGTTAATATTAAGCTCAATGGTCCAGTTTTACTTCACTTGATTCAGACTTTCACAACCCAGATCCTGTGGAGTAGTTTGTGATGAGGCCCCGGTCAAATTCTTGAGCTGCCAATCCGTTGGCCGAGAAAGCGACTGCCGAGTTGCTAATGTTAAAGTTAGCCAGGCTAGCAGTGACAGCGTATTTCTTGCCTGATCGAGTTGCTTGATGACTCTGCTTCATTGATCACTACGTGGAAATAGCATCATAGCTCCTCCGAAGTTGTTGGTTGTTTTGAAACGAGATGATCGCTCGTGTGGCCATGGCTAGCGCTAGCTGAACGGCCAGCTCCGGTTTCCTCAGTTGCAGTGCTGATGTTGAGGCTGGTGCTCGTTGGTAGTAGTCGTGGTAGACAAATTCAGTGCATCTTCTAGGACTACTTCAATGTCGTCTTTTTTCGCAGATTTAGCATTTTTAGTGAGGAAGAATTGCGATATTTGTTTTTGCGCCATCATGTCAGTTGACACTTGTGTTGTGCGTCACGTTAACTTGTGTAGCCTACTGTGTGAGCCCTAGCATCTACATCACTAAAAATAGCCCACTGAAAAATAACGAAAACTTTATTTTTCACATATTTTTTTCTTACCTGAAGCAAAATAATGTACTATATAGTTTCAAATAATAATTTAAATAATAATAATAAAGAAGACAAAACTTTTTGCAGGCAGAGGAGCTCCACATGCTTGCCACTAGGGGGAGCTACAGCACCTTCAGCACCCCCCTTCCCGCGTCCATGGGTAGGCTACTACTGTTTGTCCAACATTATGGTATCATATGTACCGTGGCGTTTTGTTACCGCGGTCTGCCATTGGTACCGGTATACTTTGTGACCCTACTCTATAGGAGCAGACTGTTCTTCCTTAGGAGGCTCGGTCCTTTGACGTGTGCAGCAGGCTGCTGTTTTTTTACCAGTCTGTGGTAGCCAGCAGTCTGTGGTAGCTAGTAGTCTGTGGTAGGCAGCAGTCTGTGGTAGGCAGCAGTCTGTGGTAGCCAGTAGTCTGTGGTAGCCAGCAGTCTGTGGTAGGCAGCAGTCTGTGGTAGCCAGCAGTCTGTGGTAGTGTTGAAGTCATACTAACCTCATTAGCTCGCTTGTATTCCAGTGCAAGGTCTGGATGACGAGACTGTAGATGATTTATTAAGTTTGATGTGTTGCCTCATTTTGCCTGTACGGCATTGCTGCATCGCCTGCACAACGGACGGCCATCATCTATGGCGTTTCCTTGTTTATATGGTTTAAAACCAAAATACTTCCATATTAAACTTTTAGAGTTATATTTCTTCAATAATGTTACATTTGATGGTACGGACTCGGAGCTAGAAAACGCTTCTGACACTACGATAGCCTACTGAGAACAAAACTGGCCCAGGCATACAGATAACGTCAATAGCCTATGTATTGTGACTGCGGAGTTGCATGTATGCGCGAGCCAACACATTGGGAGCTGCACAACGGTGTCGCGAGCCAGTCTTCTCATTAGCAGAAACCAGTGAATTTGGGAACAGAGGTAACATTGTCCCCCTGCCGTGTTCAACGGTAGTACCGTATTCCACGGTAGTACCGTTGTATAGAGCTTATAGTATAGTTGGCACCGTGACGTTTTGGCACCGTGGTAGACCGTTGGTACCGGTATATCGTGCAACACTGGTCTGTGGTAGCCAGTAGTCTGTGGTAGGCAGCAGTCTGTGGTAGCAAGCAGTCTTTGGTAGGCAGTAGTCTGTGGTAGCCAGCAGTCTGTGGTAGGCAGTAGTCTGTGGTAGCCAGTAGTCTGTGGTAGCCAGCAGTCTGTGGTAGCAAGCAGTCTGTGGTAGGCAGTAGTCTGTGGTAGCCAGCAGTCTGTGGTAGGCAGTAGTCTGTGGTAGGCAGTAGTCTGTGGTAGGTAGTAGTCTGTGGTAGCCAGTAGTCTGTGGTAGCCAGCAGTCTGTGGTAGGCAGTAGTCTGTGGTAGCCAGTAGTCTGTGGTAGCCAGCAGCAGTAGCCAGCAGCGTGCTGTCTGGTTCTTTGCTGTGGCCTGCTGGGGAGGCAACGTCAAGTCTAGGGAGACAAACAAACTGAACAAGCTGGTGAAGAAAGCCAGCTCTGTCGTGGGGCAACAACTGGACAGTTTGGAGGCTGTGGTGGACAGGAGGATGAGGGACAAACTGAAGTCCACAATCCCATCCACTCTAATGGAGAGAACCTCCCTTACAACCAAAAAATCAAATCATAAGGAATTATAAGTTTTCCTCAAAAGAAAACACTAAGTCCAGCAGAGTTGGATGCAAGGTAGTTTATTGATCTCAACAGGTACAGTGACATCAGCAAAAGGGAGTAATTCTAGAAATACAGAATTTTAGAGCACATTGACCACACGTTATACCCCAAACAAGTCCCCTCCTGACTAAATCCATGCTCATTTTAAAACAACCAATATGAGAACCGAATATGGGACACGTTCAGGTGGGGTGGGCATATCTCAGTATTTTTCCAGAAATATTGGTATCTCATCTGGACAGGTTCAAACCAGTTGGAACCAGTTTATTACATAACGTGCACCTGCTATTTTCTGCTGATCCAAGAGTTCAAATGACAAATCTGATTGGTCCTAACCTTTACAGTGCATCACAACTTTTCCATATGTTCATGTTGCATGACCTTACAGTGTGTTACAAATAGTAGCAAGCGTCTATGTTACACAAAACCTCATCAACAACCCTTAGTATGATGTAGCATGTGACCAATAAACTTGACTTTGATTTTACAGGTAGTTACCCTATAAATCCCACTATACAGTACTGCACATACAGATCATGCATTTAAAGCTGCAATCATTGATTTTATTCACATTGTCAAAACTAATTAAAACCAGATACCTGATATCAGATTCAGTTTCACTGAGACATACCATCTTACTTCATTGACTCCCCCCTACCGGTGGCCTTTCTGTTGCTATTCCAGCATTTCTGCCTGTGTTGTCAATAGCTGCACCGTGCCTTTGCTTCACTCCCCTGGAAGGAGCGGTGGCAGGCTCGGCGGAAGGCGATTGGCCACCCTAGGCAAAATAACGACAGTGCGCCCCCGACAAGTTGATGAGCGGGGGGGGGGGGGAGGGGCATGGAATTAACTCAATTAAGGGTTTCCTCTCACCTACCGAGTCTTCTCCCCTCGGCTCGTGGTGTTAAAGAGAGAGATGTTCTGTGAATGAGTGCTGGTGCCCATTCTGCACAGCAGGTACCTCCTCAGATACCTGCGGAAGGTCTGGTCCCTCAACCCATACACCACAGGGCTGATGAAGCGTGGCAGGATCTGGATGAAGATGTAGGAGGTGAAGCGGATCTCCACCATGTGGCTGGGGAACATGTAGAGTAGCAGGGTCTCCAGAAGGGGGCGCAGGTAGGTGAACATGCACAAGAGGAGCTGCAGGCCGTGCAGCAGGATGGTGTTCCGGGCCTTCCTGGCGTCAGCACTGGCGGCCCGCGCGGCAAACAGGATGCTGAAGTAGGTGTAGAGGAGAGTGATCCACACCAGGGACAGGAAGACATAGTGGAAGATGTTCTTCCTCTTGAGCGTGGACGGGCTCCGGAACACATAGTCTCGGCTGCAGAAGATCCTGGAGCTGAAGAAGGACAGGGGCTCTGTGGCCAATAAGGTGAAGACATCTGGTAGGATGGGGATGGCACTCAGCACCCAGATCAGGCCAATCAGGATGTGGGTGCGGTGAACGGTGCAAATCTGGGAATGGCGAAGCGGAAAGCAGACAGCGATGTAGCGCTCGATGGCCATGCTGGCCAGGTTGACGGGCGTGTTAAGGGTGGTGAAGATTGCAATGACCAGCAGGAAGCAGCAGAAGGACACGTTGATGGTGAAAAGGATGTAACTGATGACAAAAAGCAGGCAAGCCAGGGTCAGCTGGAGCATGTCATTCACCACCAGGTGGATGAAGAGGATGTAACGAGGGTTGATGTTGAAGATCTGGGGAGAGACAGTAGACATACTGTATATTAGTACAATAGGTTCAGTCAGGCACACTGCAGAATTGGTTTCAGTATCTAATAGATCAAATGCATTGCATCTCAGCATAAACGTTCTGCTCCAGAAAGCTCTCTGCCTGAGAATGCATAAGCTGGCAACATGAACAAAGTAATACCAGAGGGATGGGTAATATCCATCTCTACCCCTCACAGAGAGCAAGGCAGAACCCAAAGGTAGAGAGGGGTGGTGGAGGCAGAAAGATAGCAGAAGCGACTGCATATAGACAGCGTGTACTATCGGTGGTGTCAGTAGAGTCTTTTGAGATTTTGGTCTTTTAGATAGACCACCCTGGTAGGATGGTTTACTTTCAGGTTTGAAAGCTCTGCTCGGTTCATTTCAAAAACAGGAAAGACAAAAGAAACATATTAGCTGGGAGGTTTGCATATCTTTTAGATATAGATGACAGACAGATTTCGCAGATTCATGCAGAGATACAGGTGCAGGAGAGGCATCAGATCCAGCTTAGTTGTATGTAGTGTAGCTCAGTCTGTCAAGGCTCTCTCTCTCTCCACCACATGTGCGCCCTTTAAGACAATGTTCTAATCCCAGTCTACTGCTCTCCTCTCTCCTCCTGGTCCCTCTCAGCCTTCCCTCTGTGTGAATACAGTAAAGACATAATAAAGGAGAGTGAACTTCCCTCTGTCTAAATACAGTAGAGACATAATAAAGGAGAGTGAACTTCCCTCTGTCTGAATACAGTAAAGACATAATAAAGGAGAATGAACTTCCCTCAGTCTGAATACAGTAAAGACATAATAAAGGAGTATGAACTTCCCTCAGTCTGAATACAGTAAAGACATAATAAAAGAGAGTGAATTGCTCACTCTTATACAGAGAGAAGAGGAACCTGTTAGTCTGTCTAGAGTTCTTATCAAGGTCTATGTCCTATTCATTTCTGTTCTGTCAAAGAGAACATTGATTATGCCGTTCTCAAACTCAGTAACTACCTACAGTACAGTACACCTAATATGAAAGCCAGCTGTGAATCTCTACCTGGGCCTTGGAGAAGCTTCACTGAGCCTTTACAAAGAAAGGGTAATAAACACAGCAAATACACAACAGGCGATAACAGACAATAAGAGAGAAATGGTTCACTTGGTGTTTGGAGAAGGTGTGCACCAGGGTGCCGTTGATGTAGTTGATGGAGATGCAGAGCGCCACCACAATGATGTTCTTGGTCAGGGCTGTTTCAAACGTGTTACGTTGTCTCACAACCATGGTCAGGTTGCTGCTGCCCACTGAGAAATTCATCTCTACGTTACCAGGTTCTAGAAAGCTGCATACGCAAACAGGTGAATACATTGAATGAATCTAGATTGTTTAATTTATCTGCTCAACATTGACAGTTCTTTAGTCTAGATCTGTGTTTAGTCTGTCTGGGCTGTGTCTGATGTTACTGTATTGTACTTCTTCATCTAACCTCTCTACTGCCTCCATACAGTGCTAACAGAACCATGTGTGATACAGCACCCTGTATAGAGTAGTACTCACCTCTAGTGATACTGTACGTCAGGATCTGGAGACTAACCTTCATCTTCAGGTTTACTTCTGAATTTATAGAGCTTGATATGAGTCCTGGGATTCATTGGGTGTGCGTGTGTGTGTGTGTGTGTGTGTGTGTGTGTGTGTGTATCTGTGTGTGTGAAAGCACATTGGGAGGCAGTGTTGAAGAGTGTCCATGCACCATAATGGGTAATATTATTCTTACGCCATGGAAGCCTAACCCTAACCCTATGGAAGCCCCAATAACCGACAGGTCGCTTTTTATGAAAAACTTTGCACAATGGTCGAGGATCATGTGAAGAGGCCATGGAACAAGTCTTACGCCGATTGGCCAAAGGGTGGCGCTAAAGCAACTGTTTGAAATGGCAAACTTTGAACAGGCATATCTCATGAGGCAGGTTTGAGCTAGAGGCATGAAACAACTTAACACTTTAACACTTAAAATCCATCTCCTCCTAGGAAGTTTCACCAATCTGCATGAACCTCTGTGCACACAATCTAGGGACCAACATCTAAAGTTCCATCTCAGCAAAAGTTTGAAAATATATAAATAAAAGAGCAGGGGTGTGTTGTGTCGCCTCTGTTATTTGTTCTCTACACCAATGGCTGCCGGAGCAAGTTTGATTCAAGGTTCATAATCACGTTTTTGATGATCCAGTGATATCAGTCTGCTGCACGACTATGAGGTGGGCCAGGGACCAGCCTTGGACACTTTCATCCGCTGGTGCGACAACTCCTACATGCAACTCAGTGTCTCCAAGACAAAAGAGATGCTTATCGACTTTAGCCGAAACACTCCTGTCTCGGTACCGACATCTATCAGTGGCGTAGCTGTGGAGACAGTAAGCCAATATAGGTATTTGGGTGCCATCTTGGCCAGTCAGAGATAGTTTTTCTTGAGGAAGTTCAGGGGCTTTAATGTTGACAGATCGCTCCTGAAAATGTTTTATTCATCTTTTATTGAGTCAATTTTAACTTTTGCAATGATTTGCTGGTTAGGCAACCTCAGTGTGGTTAACAAAAATATCGGGAGAGATTGTCAAACTCTGCCAAAAGATGCCAAAAGATGTTATAGCATCTGTTATAGCTGGTGAGGTGAGAATCACCCAAGTCATGAAGTTTCAGTGAAGGTGTTAGGTTGCATTGAGCCAGTGTGTGACCTGTGATGAATCAACCCTAGACAGCAACAACATTTTTGACAGATTTAGGGCTTGCTAGCCAATCACCGCAGGTTAGCCAGGCGTTAGCGTTAGTGTTAGAGTTAGCAACCCTAACAATGTCTAGAATGACCTGGTTGTCACAGGGTTGATTGATTGCAGGTCACACACTGGCTCAATGCAACCTAACACCTTCACTGAAACTACATGACTGGGTGATTCTTTAATCCCCTCACCAGCCTCTAGGTGGAACATAAAGGTGTCAGCTAGATCTAACACTGACCCCTCCTCAGCCTTCTTCAGGCGGCCCATGAAAGTATCTCTGAGATTTACTAAAGGCCTCTACTTCCTTTAAGTGAACTATAAACATACAGTACAGTATCTGTGAACCCCACCAAGGGCTCACACTCATCTCTGGAAGCTACGTCAACAGGGGATTCCGCCCATGAACTCATCTTGCCACATGCCATCAAGACCGCAAGGAACTCACTAGTCAATACCTGGCAACACTACAGAGCCAGAGGAAACATGGCAAAGACCAGGACACCACAAGAGGAGCAACTTGTCACAGAAAGCGAGGCTATTTTAGGTTTTAGGATGACCACATCGCAATGTGAACCTATTGCTAGCTACTGCTATAACATCCACGATAAAAACTACGAGAGCACTTGGAATAGGAACCTACATAATAGCTCACAAAACAGTACAAGTTACAGGAAGACGTTCTTCTGACCCACCACCACCATCTTGCATTTTTTTGACTTTGGCATGACTAACAACCACCAGTTTCACCTGTTATTATACACACTTTTTCCCTCATTATTTTTCGAGTTTTAACATAAAAAACTTTTTAAAATCATGAAAATAACATTTTATACTGAAAAACGGGTTATTTTTCTCTGTATGATGTCTTATGTTATAACAAAAGTAATGTTGATTTTCAATTTTCGTAGGAAATCCAAGATGGCCACCAAATGAACCAATCTTTATAAATGTTCTTAGCCGGTAGACAAACATACTCCAGGAGCTTGCTCGATCGCCTTGTTGAGAGGGGTCAGGGAAGAATTTTTACAGCTCACTTATCTGGCCCCCGGGTGATTACTGTTTTTTTGCTTCCCTCTGGAATATGTAGAGAGTGGGTCGTATGCCCACCTCCCTTGTTCTGTGTAAAGCGCATTGTGTTGCCTCTGGGTATGAAATGCGCTATACAAATAAAGCTTTGATTGATTGATTGATTGAATGGGACAATATTTCGAATTTAAAACATGTTGTGTACTAGACATCTTTATTCTGTTCTAGAATAGAGTAGAACGTCTATTAGCCATGCCCATGCGTAACAAGTACGGGTACAGGTACATTGGAATCTTTGTAATCGCTTGTCCTTTGATATTATCTTATCAGTGCTGATCAGTTCATTCCTAGCTACTCAGCTAGACATTTAAAGCATTTTAAGGCATTGTATCAGTATCATCTGCATCTACTTATCCCATCTGGTCATGGATGACTGTCTGTGTCTATGATGGCAGTGGATGACAATGTCTGTGTCTACGATGTAGGCAGTGCAGACGTGGTACAGTATATAAATAGAGGGGTTATATATAATAATAATAATAATAATAATAATAATATATCTATCTATATATATATATATATATAGGTGGGGGGTTGTCTCAGGCACTGTTAGAGTCAGATGGCTGTTGGCACAAAGCAACGCCTGAATCACGTTGTTTTGCACCTGGGAGGGATGAGCCTGTGGCTGAAGGTGTTCCTGCCACAGCTCGTCATGGAGGGGATGGGAGGGGATGTCCAGGATGGACTTCAGTTTGAACCCCATCCTCCTCTCCACCACAGCCTCCAGACTGTCCAGTTGTTGCCCCACGACAGAGCTGGCCTTCCTCACCCGCGTGTTCAGTTTACTAGTCTCTCCAGACCTGATGCTGCCTCCCAAGCAGGCCACCACAAAGATTTCCTTGACCCTCTGTGGTGTTACATCAGTCTGGTTAACTTGAAAACACATTGTTTTTTACACTTCTCCCTGAGAGAGAGAGAGAGAGAGAGAGAGAGATGTAACCCTCTGAGAGATATAAACCTCTGGGCCCGGGTAAAGGTTAAACACAGGGCTTGAGGGGCTGTTTGACCTTTCTCAGGACCCGTAGAGTGTAGTCAGGAAGTGGAGGGCGGTAGGAGGACAGAGACACCGTCTCCCATCAGCCCTCATTAGGAGGTGGAGGTAAAGGTCAGGCACGGCGGGCCGCTCATTACTGAAGGAACACACGGCATCATGGGAACTTATTAGGCCCTCGGTGGAGAGGGGGGGTAACCAACTAGGAGCTCTGAGTTTGACAACAACACACTGAGGAGAGAGCAGGCCTCTACAGAGCCACATGGCCACTTAGCTGGCAGACTAACAATACATAAGAAGTCCCTCTCTACTCTTATCTACAGGTCCACCATGGGAGATGTGTGCGTGTGTGTGTGTGTGTGTTCAGGAAAAGAGGCCCCTTTTAATGGTAACAACACAACAACCTAAATTTCAGTCTTTATTGCTTCCTGTGCCAGAATACAGACTCATCAGAACAATATAAAAATGGTTATTGAATAGAAAATATACAAAAAGTCCAAGTAACCAAATATAAGGGGAATACATCTGACTGGGCTGTCTTTATACAAGACCAAGAACAAAGGAACAAGAAGATACTAGAAGGCCATGTCTATTCACATACATGTCCACACACAGATAGAGCTGGGATAGGCTGTTCTCCATGTCTGATGAGGCCTGATGGACACCAGGAAGGCCAGCGGATCAGATGACGCTGTCTGCTTTGTTACAGACCGGGTCACAGCCGTAGTGTCACGCATACATGACCCTTTCATGGGTAACTGGTGGTGTTGGGCTTTCACATACAGTATAGGGGCTCAATTCATTCACATTCACAGACACCCAGTTTAAAACAATCAACATGATCTTAAAGGCTAGAGTTCTATCCAAATGACCTTTAGCACTATTTCATCAGTATGTTTTGTTCATAAACTAGTTTCTGTGCATATCAATCTTTTATTTATTTTAATCTGGAGGGATGTCCATGTGTGGGGGCATACTTCTTACGTTTAAACCACACTCAGATGTTGTCCCACCATTACATATAAAACTATAGGCTACAGTGTGAATCCCGCATTTCAGATTTGATTGAACTCCAGCCTTTAGATATTTTAGTGATTAACCAATCAGATTCTCTGTCTGTATGAGTTCACATGGTGACTGGTTCTCCTCTGACTGGCTGTTTTATGCTAATGTTTCTATGCTAATATTGTAATGCTAATGCTATGCTAATGGTTTAAGTTCAGGCTTAATGTACTGGGTCCTCCATCAGAATGGACTGAAATTCCTATCACCACAAATACTGCTGTACATTACTTTCTCTGAGCAAAGAAAGCCTGTGAATTTGAAACAACTGTCTTGGTTTTGTTGCGTTTTGGTTTTTGCCAAATCCTCAGGAGTGGTAATAATACTATCATATCATCCTCTTCAGATAGATAGCTAATGCTGGTTTAAAATCTCCATCTATAAATACCTCATATTCAACATTCCACAGTGACACAGGTCAAGTATAAATAGGGCACAAAGACAAATAGACAGACTTGCTTATGGACCGATGCTGCGAAGATATCAACTCTCTTAGGAAAAAGGGTTCTTAAATGGTGCTTACTGTAGGTTGTTCCTGTGGGAGAACCCTGTTTAAACCTTTTTGGGTTCCTGGTACAATCTTTAATTGAAAAACCTTTAATCAATGAAAGGATTCCACCTGGAGCTGAACAGTTTTTTTGTAGAGATTTTCTCCCACAGGGACAAGGAAGAACTGAAGAACCCTTTATGGTTCAGAATCTTTAGAATCTGTTTTGTCAGAGTCTTTGACTCTGTCTGCTAGTCTGTTTACATTACAGTTAAAAATCTAGCAACCATTCTGACTGATGATCATAACTCCAGTGCACACACACGTGCGTTGGTAGAAATAATACATTCTACAAATGTTTATGTAATATTGATAAGGGTCATTGACCTAAATGTGACAATTCTACATCAATGTTGTATTTTCCTTCCTGTGAAGTTCTTGCCAGGATGTGCCCTCTTCTTCTACCCTCCCTGCATCTCCACTTCCTGTTTATAGGGATGACTTCCTGTCTGGTCGCCATGGGTCAGCGCATCACTTCCTGGACAGCAGCTGGTTCTCCAGGTCCTCCAGTCGGGCTGTCATCCCCGCCAGTGGAGAGACGTGGTTAAGGAGATAAAACCTACAACTGTCTATCATAGTAACCTTGGAAAACATCTACTAAACATTCCCATTACTTTGCAATGGTGTTGTTTTCCAAGTAAACATGAAACTGTTTATATACATGATAAAGAACAGCCATTGTGGAGATACAAGGTTTCTCTATAGTTCTGATATTATACAATGACATAAGATACGCCCCCCTCTCTTTTCCAGTGATAAATCCAGCCAAGCCCAACGCCAGTGTGAGTCCCAAGGTGAGGTTTCTGA